>NC_051217.1:36654023-36994857 GCF_015220715.1 Pygocentrus nattereri | reverse complement strand
AAAAGCAAACAGCGCAACCACTGAAAACATTCATTTTGGCTGTTGAAATGAGTACCTGAGCAGCCCTGAACCATCAAGCACAATGTTATCTATCAATTTTGGCTCTAAGAGACTTGACCCAAAACTCTCCTGGACAGTGCGAATGCATTAACAACAGAAACGACAGACACTCTAGACAGCACCAAGCATCCGAAAACAAGACCCCGGCAGCTTACCGTGACCTGTCAGGCACAGGAGCAGGAGGGTCCCCCTGATCATCTCAGCAGAAGGGGGCAGTGACCTCTGAAGCTTTGGGTTGGAAGGGTGGGGGCGTGTGCGAGACCTTAGGAAGTTCTCATGCACTCGCGCACACTCGCACAGCAATCTTCGGGGAGCAGAGCCGCTGATCTTAGTCCCTCGCTGAATCCTCTTAATGAAGAAGCAGCCTCTGTTGTCACCTCTTTCGGCGCTCTGAGGTCTTGTTCGTTCTCTTGGTCTCTCTTTTTTCTCTCCTTCTCAGTCTTTCTTTTGAAGGGGAGACTCTCTCCTGTTGATGTGTCAGAGACTCTCTCACGCTCTCGCGTCTTTCACACACTCTGCCGTTCCATTCTCCGAGCATCAGTGTCTCTCTCGCTCACCCCTCCCTCTCTCCCTCTGTCCCACTCTCTCTCCCTCTCTCTCTCACTCGCTCAGTGGAGGAGCCAGTGGAAGACAGGGGTGGAGCTGTCGGGAGGCCCCTCCCACTGGCTGGAGCTGAGTGTAGCAGAAGGCAGGAGCTGATTTGGGAGAACAGGGGCTGCTGCGAAAGAGAGGAGACAGAAGATGCAACGCATGGAAAAGGATGGGGAAATCAGAAGGTTGAAAGAAAAATGATATGAGGGAAATAGAAGAAAAGGAAAAAAAAAAAAATAGTCTAAAAGGAAACAGAACGAAGGGGGATGCAGGAAGGTAAGAAGGTAAAAAACAAGAAAGTAAAGGGGGAAAAAGAAAGAAAGAAACAAAAAAATGCAAAAGGGGCTTTAGAAAGTAAAGAAAATCTAAAACAAAAAAAAAAAGAAAGTAGACCAAGATTGCTAACCAGAAAGAACATAGCAACAATGCAAAGACGCAAAAGAAAAGAGAAAAGGATGAGGGAAAGTAGGAATCTAAAAGAAGACAAAGAAGGAAATTGGGAAGGAAAGAAAAACTCTAGAAAGAAAAAAAAGCAAAGAGAAAATCAATAAGAAAGAAAGAGAAACAAGGCGTGAGGAAATCTAAGAGGAAGAGAATCTAAGAAGAAAAAATGCTAGCCAGAAAGACACAGAGTGAGAAAGAAAGAAAGCAGCAGAAGAGGAAAAAGCGAAAAGAAATGGGGGGCAGGCGAGCGGGCAGCTCCAATTAGCCTTAACAGGCAGCAGCTTGGGCCCTGGGCTCCTTACAGAACAGACCCACAAACAAACAAAAGCCCAGCTTTCCTCTCTGGCACGCTGCCCACTCATAGCCCGAGTGACGGGGCCTTCTGAGCCTAAATCAGTGTGACCGCGGTCAGCAGCGAGACAGAGGAGGAGGAGTGAGCACACAAAACTTTAGTTCAGTGTCCCATTCGATTCATTAGCTGCGCATTTCGAAATGAGAGAAATAGATTTCTAGTCCATCACTGGATTGACCTCTAATGTAGATGTTGTTAATCTCTGCAATGCATGGCTTGCTAACAAGCAACGTTTCACACATTACATATTTCAGGAAGCCTTTTCTGCCTCCTGGATCAGCTGTTCTTCATGACGGGGCAGGCCAAGTCTACGAAACACTGCTGGAAGTAACAACCATGTTATTTAAAGTCCTGCTGGGCAAAGAAATCTCCTAAGGATTTGTGTAAATGATTTATAAATAATAACACGGCTTGGGCAATCTTGAACCTTGTGTGTGTGTGTGTGTGTGTGTGTGTGTGTATGGGTGTTTGGTGAGAAACTAGTTTTTGAAGTTTACGAGCTGAAATCAGATACATTTGAAATTAGAGCTACCACTATTAATTCTGATTGGTAATCAATGAAACAAAGTGAAATCCAAACATAACGAGCTGAAATAAAACCTTGCACACATGGAGCTTTCCTACGTTTCTCTTGTATGTAAGTTTTCCCCTGAGGTCCTTTTATGACATTTCCTTTCCTTTTTTGTACCAAAAATATGGCAAATTCAATTTTACATATACATTCTAACCCACCTTTAAAATGATATTATAGGATAGTATATATTGGACTGACTTTAGAGAGACTCTGTGTCTTAAATATTTTTATTTCACTAAAACAAATGACTGAACAGTCTGTTTTGTTGATATCAATACAATCTTAACTCTACATGAAATAAACTGTTTTGGTAGTGACTGTTGGTAGCATAACTCAAAAACGCTTGCCAGCACATGTACAGTTGTACAAATCCTTGTAAAAATCAAAAGGTGTGAATACATAATGTTTTTATTCAATAGCTTATTGATGTAAATGTCTTTATTTTGTGAAATTAGAAATTTGATTGAAGAGATTGAAAGATTCTGAGAATCTCTAGAATTCCCGGTAAACATGGGACAAGGCCTACAGTCAATATTGGATGCTTGTGATCTTTGGGCCCTCAGGCAGCACTGCATTGAAAACAGGCCTTATTCTGCACTGGAAATCACTGCATGGGCCCCTGGAACACTTTCAGAAATCATTGTCTGTGAACATAGTTTGCTGTGCAATCCACAAATGCAGGTTAAAGCTGTATCATGCAAAGAAGTAGCCATATATCAACATGATCCAGAAACACCACCTTCTTCTCTGGGCCAAAGCTCATTTATAATTGACTGAAGCAAAATGGAAAACTGTTCTGCGGTCAGATGAATCAAAATTTGAAATTCTTTTTCGAAATCACGGACGCCGTGTCCTGTAGACTCAAGAGGAATGGGACCATTCAGCTTGTTGTCAGTGCACAGTTCAAAAGCCTGCATGATGGTATGGAGTTGCATTAGTGCCTATGTCGTGGGCAGCTTAAAGATCTAGAAAGGCACTTACAATACTGAACAGTATATAGAGGTTTCAGAACAACATATACTCCCATCCAGACAACGTCTTTTTCAGGGAAGGCCTTGCATATTTCAGCAAGACTGGTATGGCAATACCTTCAACTCTTCATCATGTTCCTCAAGCCATTCCTAAATAATATGTGCAGTGTAGTAGGGTGCATTATCCTGCTGAACAAATCCACTGCCATTGGGGGATACCATTCCCATTAAGGGGTGTACCTGGTGTGCAACATCATTTTGGTAGGTGGTACATGTCAAATTGCTGTCCACATGAATGACTGGACCCAGCAGAAAATTAAGCCCAGAATATCAAATATCTCCCTTTACTGGATTGGTTTCTTTCCACATTGTATCCTGGTGCCCTCATTTCCCCAGGTAAATGTACACATACCTGGATATCCAGGTGATGTAAAAGGGAATGGAACTTTTAAGGGTGGACAATGTTTAGCATGGGCACTCTGACTGGTCTGCAGCTGTGCAGCCCTATAAGCATTTATGTGATTTGACACATTCCTTTGGTAACTATCAATAAAAATGTCCATGACTTGCACCACAATATTCCTTCTGTCAGCGCAGACCAGGTGGGATAGATTACACTGCCCTTGTTCATCGATGAGCCTTGGGCATCTGACCCTTGTAATCAATTCACGGACCACTATCAGTAGGTACTCACCATTGATTGCCATTTCAACTATCTAAAATTAATAGAGTTTCAGTAGCTCTCAGGGCAGGGGTCAGCTGCAGAGCCACATGCAGCTCTTTAAATGCCCTGTTGTGGCTCCACAGCAGAATTAGGTAAAAATAAAATAATCTTCCTTTTAAAGTCTTGCCTATTGTTTGGCACAGATTTAACAATAAATGGTCTGGCATTATTTGCTAATTCCTCAACCCTGAAGGTTGGTGCTCAGACTTCTGTTCACATAGCAATGCAGACAACAGTCTTGTCCAGCTAGTTGCTAACGAAATAGTAAAGAGATAGATTTAAGGTGTTAATAATTCGGAGATGAATTGACTTATTTGCATTTGTAATCACTCCAGCTGGTTTCCCAATATGTTTAATATGTAAGGATCATTAAGTCACGAAGCTGAAGTCAGTTTCTCATTCCCCTATTTCTCATTCTCACATTCCACCTTAATGGTGCCTGAAGCATGTAACTGCTGCACATTTAAGGTGGAATGAGAAAATTCAAACAAGTAGCTGGTAAATAAGAAGCTGACTTCAGCCTCATAAAAGTCAAACATTTTAGAAGAAAGTATTCTACCTTTGAGGAAAAGTTTCCTGCCAGAGATGCGATAAAAGTGGCTATAGCTGGGCTGAAGTTTAAAGCTGAGCGTAGGAAGTCGGAGTTCATTTATATTTAATTTTTTTTTTAGCCTATACTAGGACATTAGCACATACTGAGACATATTAACAGGCAAGATTGTAAAGCAGGTGTACAATGTTGCGGCTGACAAAGTGGTTCGATTTTTATAAAAAGGACAACGTGGCTCTTTTTACATTTTTAAAACAGGGACACTTTTTTAACATCATAATTAGAATAATTTAACAGGTTCAGAGCTTTCAGGTGAATAGATAAATGCTGGACAAGAAGGCAATCATATTTATTAAATTGTTTTTTGTGAGACATCCCCCTACTCAACACTGTCCTGGCAAACTTTATTCTCCACATCAGAGTTTCTTCTGGTTCATACCTAGAACTTAGGCGACTGTGAAACAAAGCGTTACCATTTTTAATCACATTTAATCGAATAATTCTGCCAGCACTTGCTGAAAGATCTCTATATTGCTCACTTGCTGTCCATCTACCCATCTGTTTCCCTTTCTTTTCGTCTTTTTCTCATTAAAGCTGCAGTGAGATATGGACCTGTCGGCTAGAATGCCAATTCAAGGTGCTCTCTGAAGCAATGGGAAAGTTTATTTGTAAGCTTCTCGATGTGGTCTTGAGCCTCGAGATCTTGTTAGCTCTGACAATCAATGCTTTCATTTGAGCAGATTTCAAAACACGAAAATGCCCACAGACCGCTCCGTCTAGCTGCCGAAACAAAAGACGGGAATCAATATTTCATGAGAACGCTTTCTTTTCTTTGTTTGATTTTTTCCTGTGTCATGTTTGCCATGTTCTCAGGACTCCTACGTCTTGCCAATTTTCTGAAGTCTGAAATGGCAATATTTGTGTTTACAACAGGGTCAGAAATGTTAGAGAATTGAAATTTGGGTCTGCTACTGAAAAATGTTGGGTGCCCTTCAATATAGGGAGACATTATAATACCCTTGCTATGTGCTTAGTAGGTCTTAATAAACCTGTCTTTGGCAAGTAATTAGCTGTCATTTTTTACATTATTAAGGAGTAAACAGTGTGAAAGACATATTTTGGCTGTCAAGTTATGGTTAGTAAAGAAGTAATGTCAGGTTACCATTACCAGAAATAGTCGACAGATGTCACGACCTGCGAAAGGATTTATCATGTTTATCCTTCTCTGAGATCAAGTGTTGAAACTATAGCACAACAAAATTCTACAGTATACTGGAAAGTGCTTCATTCATCCTATTTACTGCTTAATGATGTAATAATACACAGCTTGATACTTAGATATTTGGCATGATAATGCTTAAGAAGAGCTTACCAATAGGCAATTAATGCTATAATGTGTTAATAAGCAGCTTCTTAATTAATGATTATTGGCTTGAAAAGTTACTAGCAATTGGCTTGATGAGGCTTAACAAGGTCATAATAAAGGGTACATATCATGTTGTGCCATAGATTATCTTTAATCCACATTTAATCCTATAATGTAGTAATAAGCAGATAATTAATTAGTAGTTTTTGGCTTTGAGTTATTTACCAGTTATTGGCTCAAAAGGGTTATTTGATTAGTAGATATTGGCTTAGTTACCTACCAGCTATTGGCTTGATAAGGCTTAGGCATAAGGTAAGGGCATAATAATGGACATCTACCATGTTCCATAGACTATATTGCTTAATTCAGCCTGGTTACTTCTTAATAATATACTAATAAACAGCTAGTTAACTGGTAGTCATTGACGTGATAAGTTAGTTACCAGCTATTGGTATTTATTATTTTATTTTATTTATTATTTAATTGGTATTTATAGGCTAAGGCTATATAAGTAAAACAATAGACACTTAGCATTCAGTGCCATAGATTGTGGGTTAAATTACCTTAGTTGCTTCCATATTGTAGAAATAAGCAGAAAATCAATTAGTAGTTTTTGATTTTATGAGTTATTTACCAGTTAATGGCTTGATACGGCTTCATAAGGGCCTTATAATGTTGCTTAATTCACCCTAGTTATGTCTTGATAATATAGTAATAAGCAGCTGGTAAATTAATAGTTATTGACTTGATGGATTAGTTGCCAGCTATAGGCTTTATAAGGCTTAATAAGAACACAATAATAGTTCGCTAGAATTCTCTAATTCACTAGAGTTAGTCCTAGAACATAGTAATAAGCAGCTATTTAATTGGTAGTTATTGGCTTGATAAGATCAGTAGTGAGCAGTCAATTAATTATGGACTACTCCTAATTAAGCCAAGCTTTACAATGTCCCCTCAAACTGAAGTTACCAAATGTTTATCTTTGTAGTGGTTAAAGAGGCGGTAAGGACACATTGTAGCTCTGTGGGTCTATAGCACTGAGATTACTAGAAAACATGGAAATTAACCATCTCTCTCTCTCACACACACAAGCACTCTACCTGTATTTGAATATTGCATAGACTGTTATGATTCCTATTCCTGGCTGCATGGGCCGTTTTTCCACACAGAAATGTCTCCTTCTAACCCCTTGGTGATTGGCTTGGTTGAACAACCGAGTCCATTCTTGACCCCAGCGATATGATGTCACGACACAGATGCACTGCAATAGATACACACATGCTGAATATGAGAGACTGGGAGAGACTCATATGCATCAAGTAGACACATGCACCGCTCAGAACCACTGTAGGGAAAAAATAAAGGCTTAGCAGCTCAGCAAACTGGTATGAATTTAGCAAATAATGCTCACTGACTTTCATGCACCCCACCATCGTCTTACACTCTACAGTTAGGGGTGCAGCTAACACTCCTTTCTGTAATTGTACAATCTATGGACTATTTGTTGATAAATCATAATGGTGTTTCCTCTCTGTTTGCCCCATTACAGCCAGTTTAAGAGGTGCCTGGCCACTTCCTATTTCCACCATAATACAGTTGTGGGCTGGAAGTTGTGACTGGAAGGTCGCCGATTTGATCCCCTAAGCTGACAGTACATGACTGAGGTACCCTTGAGCAAGGCACCTATCCCCCAACTGTGGATAGGGCTGTCCACTGCTCCGGGCAAGTATGCTCACTGCCTCCTTGTTTGTGTGTTCACTAGAGTGCATGTGGCGTTTCACTGCATGCATGGGTTAAATTACAGAGGTGATGGCTATAAAACTCTAAAGGAGGGCTAGTGAGTTGTTAATGGGGGAAAATCAAGCTAAATGGATAAAGGCTGCTAGAAATGAACTTTTTACTGATTTAGATTTTAGACTGAAATCCTTTTGCTTGGAGTGGCGTTATCCTATTTTGCTACTGCCCAAACAATTGTAACACTACTGAAACTGTACCAAGTCAGTAGTGACTATTTCAGTAGTAACAATTTTAGCAAATTTTGGGTGGAAAATGCTAGCCAGTACATTACTAGCAAACACAGTTGTACAAACACAAAATCATAATGTTTCAATAAAACACATATAATGTTAGCTTAGTTGTAGTTTGTTTTAATTTTACACACTGATTTCTTAGTCTTTATTTCAAATTATAAGAACTAACTGCTTGGCATTTGGCCATAAGGTAGTCTTAGTTCCTGCTCCAAAATGCAGGGGTGTGGTTAAAATAAGGCTTTGCCCATGGACTTTGTGTATCGGTAGTGACAAGAAATTGTGTTTTTTACTTTTTTAAATCATTTATTTACTGTATTTATACACTTTTAATATGTGTATTCAAATATTTTTTTTAAATGAGAGTAAATCTTCAAACTAAAGATATACGTTTATGAAATTTAAAAAAAATAATCGTAAATTTACAGTATAAACCATATGGTGGAATTCAGCAGTTGTATAAAATGGCATCCAGCTACAGTTTTTTTTTTTATTTTATAATTCTCAAAGGGTCATACAGTGTCCTAAACCACACTGACGAGTGTGTACAACCTTAATGAAGACCTGGCTGTGGTATGAACGACCTAAGATAAATTTCTGAGATTGTCAGCATTGTAGTTCCAGCTCTATACTTTACTTTTTTCATATGGGTATAAAACACGGATCGGCAGCCCAAATATCAAGAAGAGTCATTTTGTCCTTTCAAAAAAAGTCCATCCACCTTGGGAGCCACAACATTTTATGTCCATTTATTGAAGTAACATTTTACCACCTTCGGTGTAAATCTGTATCATCGTGTGCTAATATACTAGTATTGGTTAAAAAATGCAAGTGAAAATACAGACTTAATTTACTCTGCTTTAAGCTTTAGCTCCGCTACAGCTGCTTTTCTGGCATCTCTGATGGGATACTTTTTCAGAAGAGTCTTGTAAACTGTCTCAACTCTGGACTTTTTACAAATGAGAAGCTGGTGATTGAGAAACTGACTTCAGCATCGTAACTTTATAGTGTTTGACAGTTTCTTGTTGCAGATTAAACATATCAGGAAACCAGCTGCAGTGATTATAAATGCAAATAAGTCCATTCTTTCTCCAGAGTATTGGTTTTCATCTTGAATCTTTCGCTTTACCTTTTTATTAGCTACTAGCCAGCTGAAACTGTTATCTGCATTGCTATGGTGACCAGCAGTGTGCGCATCAACCTTCAGGGTTAAAGGGAGAACAAGCAGATTAACTCCAGCATTTAAGACCATTTATTATCAAAAGTGTGTTGAACGATCAACAGAGCTTTATTCTACTGCAAAGGAGGATTATTTTATTTTTAAGTCTAATTCCGCTGTGGAGCCGCACCAGGGCTGTAAAAGAGCCACATGTTGCCGAACCCTAGAATAAACTAATTGACTTCGTCGACTAGCCTAATAGTTACAGCCCTACATATAAAATATGCAAACTTGAACTGCACAGTGGCCCAAGGGCATAGAAGTTCCATCACCCCAACATTGAATTTAAGCCATTATCTCAACATAAGCTAATCATCACATACGAGTTCTGCTAACTGAGAAACTGTAACCTGGAGCGTTCATCATGCAAGCTGTTCTCATTCACTTTGGGGATTCTCCTCATTAACAAATTGCCATATAAATGTGTCAGGGAAAAATACATAAATGCCAAAGGAGTGTTATTAAAGACAAAAGGGCCAAACGCAGCCATGAGAAATTGATCCCAGTGTTAGGCTGGTCTCGGCAGCTCAGCCGCATTCTGCGGGCAGCCGGCGCAGTGTTCTCTTGCTGGGGTGAATGGGGCTATAAATCTTATTTATGCAGCACTTTCTCATGCCTTCATCTCAAGGTGCCGCACAACACATACATCTCACGGCCCCCGCCCAGGACTAATTTAATTAATTACACAGAGCCACAAAGTGACCTTTGAAACTCGGACGCTTAAAAATTACCTGGAACAAATTGAGCATCAGTTCAGTAAAAATAAAAGGAGGAGGAGGAGGAGGAGAAGGATGGGAGAAGAGGGGAACAAAGAGAGCAGAAAATGTAATGCTTAGTTGAGTGGGGACCAGGGGATGTGCCAAGACTCTTTGAGGCACAGGTGCTCAAATTCTGGGGTATTCTAAAGTTTCTAGAGAGTTTAATTTGAAACTCTTTCATCAACCTCTATAATGAAGTATTAAAATACACACAGCATGGGTGCAAACGCCCAGAAAATCACAATCTATTCAATATTTGAGTGTATTATAATGACAAAGTCTTAAAAAAACATATAAATGTCTACTTTAAATTACACATGTTAATTCAAATGTTGGTTAAGTGCCTGGAGTTGACGTAGGTAAAAAGTACAGGTCTACCAATGTTTGCTTGCTCAGTTATACTTGTTTTACATTAAAGTTAAAAATAATGAATGAATATGACCTCAAAATGTAGTTTTCATTTGAGGGTATTTACATCCAAAGGGGTATAAATAACATCCATTTTCATACAAATTGGCCCCATTTTCACAGGCTTAAAAAAAAAAACTGGATACTTGACTACTCAGCTGTTCCATGGCCCGATTTTATTTCAAGTGTGGCATTCACATTTGGAATCTGTTGCTGTAGACACTCAATATGAAGTCCAAAACCCTGTCATTGCTAGTCATATATACACATATACAGCTGTATATACACATATACAGCTGTATATACATGTATATACATATACAGCTCTATAACAATATCTCATGGGCAGATGAAACAAAGATCATCATGTACCAGAATGATATAATAAAAAGAGTATAATAAGGTAAGGAACTGCTCATGATCCAAAGCACCTCATCTGTGAAGCATGGTGGAGGTAGTGTTATGACACAGTCAAGGCTGTCAGTGTACCTGGTTCCCTTGAATGTACAGTTGATTTTGACTTTCACTGATTGAATTTAAAATGACTGCTGGCAGAAGCAGCAGGATGCATTTTAAAGTGTAGGCTTATATTTTCAGATCAAATTCTAACAAATGCTTCAAAGTACCAGCTTCACAGTGTAGACAGACAATGACGTCAAGCCTACTGAACCTCTACCCAAGACTTTATTGAACCAAAGATGTGGAATGTTGCAATCACCTCAGCTCAAGCCAATCAAGTATTCATTTCACTGACTGAAAGTAAAGCTGAAGATAAAGTGCCTGAAGAACAAGCAGGAACAGCTGCACTAAAGGCCTTGCAGAGCTTCACCAGGGAAGAAACCCAGCATCTGGTGATGTCCAGGGTTTCAAGACTTCAGGCAATTTACTGCAAAAGATTTACAACCAAGATTTAAAAATAACAGCTTAACTTCTGAATATGTTAATTTGTCCAATAACATTTGAACCACAAATTTCAGCTCCAGTACGCTGTAATAGACAGCTAATGCAACATTTATGGACTTTTTCAATACGTGCAGCTACAGCAAATAAGATGATGCAAGACATTTTGGACAGTTAAAGTCATTGAGAGGTCACTACGATTATTTTAAAAAGCAAGTAAACAGAGCTACCAAAAACAAATAACATATCTACATTGTTTTTACACTCATTGTTCATTTTATCAGCTCCACTTACTGTATAGGAGCACTTTGTAGTTCTACAGTTACAGAGTGTAGTCCATCTGTTTCTCTGATACTTTGTCAGCCCCCTTTTACTCTGTTCTTCAGTGGTCAGGACCCTCGTGGACCCTCACAGAGCAGGTAGTATTTAGGTGTTGGATCATTCTCAGCACTCCAGTAACACTGATGTGGAGATGGTGTGTTAGTGTGTGTTGCGCTGGTACGAGTGGATCAGACACAGCGGCGCTACTGGAGTTTTTAAACACCTTAGTGTCACTGCTGGACTGAGAATAGTCTACCAACCAACAATATCCAGACAACAGCATCCTGTGGGCAGCGTCTTGTGACCACTGATGAAGGACTAGAGGATGACCAACACAAATTATGATGACCTGCTGTCTCAGACTTTACATCTACAAGGTGGACCAACAAGGTAATAGAGGAGACAGTAAGTGGACACAGTGTTTAAAAACTAGCAGCACTGCTGTGGTTGATCAGTGTCACTGCAGTGCTGAGAATGATGCACCACCCAAATAGTACCTGCCCTGTGAGGGTCCATGGGTGTCCTGACCACTGAAGAACAGGGTAAAAATGGTAAAATGGTAAATATATATATACACAAATAAATACTGGACTACTGCTTAGATAAAATACTTTTTTATAGCCTTTTTTATAAATATATATTTTTCCTGAAAAACTTTTTAGGTCTACCAAGTTCACCAATTGCTATTTCAAGTGTGATGGTCGCCTAGATTACACACAGACATGTGCTATGTAGGCTAATTTTGACAGGGTTGTTTCTTTGCTTTCCTTGATATTTCTTTCCTCATGAAATCAAAAGTGTACTTTGAATACTTTAGGGGGATATGGATTTAGGCTACTCCACCCACCTAGAGAAAAATATTCTTACTTCAGTAAAATAACTTCTCAAGCAGAAACAAAAGCAGCTTCAACTTGAAAAAGGCTAAAAACATTTCAGGTCAAAAATCACTTCATGAAACATTCCCTGCAGTCCCCAAGAAGTTCAGTCAGAACTTCTGAGCACATCCGCCACCTATCAATGTAGGATCTGACTTTGGTTAAACACTATTCTTCTCTTTTTGCTCGGAAAACTTTGGTTTAAGATAAAAAGCTAAAGATTGAAAGTGAGAGGTGGAGCAGCAAAGCAGCTAAGCTTGCGTTACCCGAATGCAGTTAGACCCAAAGACGGAATTAAAAATGAATTACAAATGACTAAAACTGAAGTGAGGAAAGTAGAAAGAGATCATACAGTACATCCATCAAAATTCTTCTTAAAGAGGAATTAGACTTTTTAAAAAATAAAGTTCTGCATAATTTAATAGCAGCGATGTAAAAAAGTCATTCAGAGTGGTTTGATGTGAAATAATTAATTGATATCTGTATTCACTATATAAGTCTTTGAAAGTTAAAAATGTTAATAATGGCAAATTATTGTCAAATCTGTGGGCATTACTTACTCAGAGAACACCCGGCATGCACGGCTCTGTTATAAATGGATGTTAAAAATGGATTTTAAGCCAAAACTTTGACAACTGTTGTAAAACAATATCATATATGAGGCAGTGTATTCCAGGTAATAGCTTTCTATGAGGGAGCTTTTAGATTCTGTACTTTGTACATCTGGTTCCTACCACCACCGCTGTGGCTCTATGTTTCTCTAGAATAGTACATTACGCATCAAACTACTCTGAATTAAGCTGTTTACATGTTAATAATGTGGCAATCTTGAAAAATCAGTGGAATCCCTTTTATTGTAAGTGAAACTAGTTACTACCCAACTTACTGGTGGGAGCATTTAGCACTGAATAATGGTCCACCACGCATCCAAAAGTTGGTAGACACACATACATTCCCAATGCTTTTTTTGAAATCAAGGGTATTAAAAGGGGCCTTTGCTCCTTTGCTTCAGCAGCAGCTTCTACTTTTCTGGGAAGGTTTTACACAAGATGTTTGCATTGTGCCACAAGAGCATCAGCGAGCTCAGATACTAATGTTGGATGATTAGTTCCAGATCCTGAACAGCCTCAAGGTATTGGGCGGAGTTGCATCATTCCAGAGAACGCAGTTCCTCTGCTCTACAACTCAATGGTAGATGGTTTTATACTCCTCTAGTCAACACTCAGCATCATGCATGGTGATTTTAGGCCCGAGGTCGTCAACCCAAATTTTAAGGAGGACCATTTTGTTCCCTTTCTACATGTCCATTTTACTGAAGTAATGTTTTACCATCTTCTGAATATATTTCTAAATATAATTGTGATGGCCCACTAAGGTCCCCACATGTAAAGTCAACATGGGTTGTGTGTGTTGGGTATTGGAGTGTGTTGGGGATTTCATGTAGTTTAAGGCTGTTTTTAAATGTAGCTTAAGGTGCTCCACATAAGTATAGAAATACACTGCTATTTCTACTATGTATATAACTCTCTGATTCTTTGGAAAATTTCTAACACTGCTCATATCTTGTGCTAATGGTTGCTAATTTAACATTGTTAAAATGTAAACTTTTATCTGCTAGGAGTGCACACTAGTAAGAAAGGTCAGACCATGGGTTGGAACCGTTTTAACACTTTATTGAGCTCACCAAATGTGTTTTACCACCTTCTTTGTTTGTTCCCCAATAACCATGTCTGCAGCGTGGGTCAGTGGGTGGTGCTTAAAAGGGAGTGCGGGCTTACGGAGCATGTCTTTATAGACATGCTTGGAATTCTGGGAAACGTGGACTAGACTGTTCTATCTCTTTCATTTTATCTTTTTCAGTTTATTTCATTATTTTATTTTGTTTCCTTCTATCTTTATTTCTTTTAATGTGTTTTGCTTATCTTTGTTTTCTTTTTATTTATTCTGTAAAGCACTTTGAGTTGCATGTATGTATGAAAGGTGCTATACAAATAAAGATTATTATTATTATATTATTATTATTATTATTAGACTATCTGGAACCTTTCTAGGGGGTAAACCAGAAGTACTCAGAGAGCTGTGTGAATAATGTGTAACATTACTGTTTTTATACCTAATATTGAAATATTATTTTGTGTTGGGAATGTGCTGTGAAATAGGAAACCGTTATCAAGCTAAATGTAATCTGTTAGTTACTGTTGGTGGAGAAGGTACCTTGTGGATTGTTTATGGTTTTACCCTTGTTGTTAAAAGTGGCCATGTTGCCCTGTCTTTGAAAAAAAAAAAAAAAAAAAGGTGGTTTTGCTTGGCCAGAGCCTTGTGTCCCTGTAAGGGGTAATACATGTTTAAATTGACTCCTTGTTGTGCTCCGTTGCTTTTGGTCACACCCTGACAATAATATATATATATATATAAAATATATTTCAGTATGTACTAATGTCCTGGTACAGGGTAAAGACATATTTTCTTCTGCTTTAAGCTTAAGCTCAGCCATAGCTGCTTTTCTTGCATCTCTGGCAGGAAACTTTTTCGCAAAAGTAGAAGAGTTTTGTATAAAATGTCTCTCAACATTTGACTGAATTCAGCTTCTCATTCACCAGCTTCTGGTTAGAATTTTCCCGTTCTACCTTAAATGGATGTAGAATGTAGCTAACTGTTGCAGGTGGAACTGGAAAATTGAAACAAAAGGCTAGTGAGCAAAAATCTGACTTTAGGTCTTTTAGTGATTGACAGTTTCTCATTACAGATTAAACAGATCAGGAAATAAGTCAATTCGCCTCCAAATGATGTATTACATAAATCTTTCTCTGTCTTTTTTGTGAGCTACTAGCTATGATTGTTATCTGCGTTGGTAGCTATGTGACCAGCAGTCTGTGAGCCAATCTTCAGGGTTAAAGGAGTTCCCAGTTATATATATATATATATATATATATATATATATATATATATATATATATAAATATATAACTCTGACATTTAAGAGAACATTTTTTGTCTAAACAGTTATATGAAAGCAGAGTATGATGACATGTTATGGCCTCTGTTAATGAAAATAAAAATAGTAGACTTCAAGAATAAAGTCATACTATTTCGAGAATAAAGTTCTGCTCAGCTCTAATAACAGGCTGGTAATGATGTGCAGGAGAGACAGGGAGAATGAATATTTCTTTATGGGTGAAATCAATAAGAAAGTATAACTCCACCAACTCGTCACCGTCCTTCATTTAACATGAGGAGGTGCTGCCTTACCAATGCCACAACATTGAGACCTTTCCTGGTATTAACCCCTTAAGTGACCAGTACTCACAGGTGAGCCTAAAGTTCTATTACACACTTCTCCAGCCTAAGAATAGTTCAGGCAGCACTGTAGTCCCTGCAGTTACTAAATAATAAGCCTTAGTACTAAGTACTAAGCTTGGAATTTTAAGAGGCTAATGACATTTTAATGTTCTATGTTCTCAATTCTGTGACTTTTTTCTCAAAGTATTACATTTTTTGTCTTGAAATTGTACTTTTTTTATATATATTAAGTAATATTAAGACTTTTTTCCCTCAAAATATTACAATTGATTTTTCTAAATAGTATAACTTTTTTTCTCAAAACATTATGACTTTACACTTGAAGGCTACTATTTTTATTTTTATTAACAGTGGCTCTAAAATGCTCTAAAGTGACCCCCACACCTTGGCAAGGCCATGAGGAGGCTGCTGCTCAAACAAGTGTTTACAAATCCAAATTCCAGCATTGCAATCAATAATGAAAGCAGCGCTTGCAAACCATGAAGAGAACACAAAACCCATTGCGTTGGAATCAGGGCTGCAAGACGGTATGTGACGCACAGCAGCCGATTCCAGGCATCACCTGATGAAGTGTATGGTAATGTTTTGTTTTTGGACGGACGTGAAATGAGCCGAGGCCCGAGGTGAGGCCCCCACCGTGATACAGAGGTATTTAAAGATGATTGACGGCCCAAGCACAGTTTGACTCAAATGGAAAGTGACAAGTCTGTTGATTTGTCTGGAGCCTACATATCCGCTACCAACTAGATCATGCTGCAAGAAAAAGGCGACGGGCTGAATGGATGCTGACGAAGTAGGTAGATGTGTGCTTATGCGAGCAGCTGGAGGAGAGCGACCAATGAGCAAGTACGCAAATTATTATTCAAAGCAGGTCTTAACATCTTCTCTTTCTGTCTACAATCGTGACTGCAAGAAGACAATCAGAAGCACGAAGCCCATTTGATTTTTTCTATTCTGATCAACCTCGGATCTATAAAAAGGGTGTCTGGCTAAGCCAAACACAATTGATTTGTCAGGCGTTCGGTCAGAAAGCAAAAGATCGAGACGTCCTTGAATTGGTTCAGCTTGGAGAATAAAAATGGAAGAGTCACTGTATAAGTAAAGGCTTCTCTTTGAACTTAATAGTGATTTATCTTTCTGTAGAGTTGAGCTCTGTAGCTCTTGTGAAGGAAAAATGCATTGGAGTGCATTTTTAAAGCGTCTTTAATAAGAAAAATAAATATTATTGTAAACACTATTTTGGGATGAATTACGGTTCTTTAAGTGAATTAAAAACAAACGGAGGTTTTATATTGTGCTGTTGTCAGAAAATTTTCAAAATGCTAACTTGTGAAAAAATTGAAAAAACCTACCTTACTTTTAAAGTAAGGCAATGGAACCGTGTTCATGGAACTTTTTCCCAGTTCATTTTGGGTAATTTCTGTTGGTCCGTTCATCATGAAATTTACATACATTGTAAATGGTAACAGGTATTTTCAAAGGATCTCAAAAACTGAAGAAAAAAAAGCCTCCATTTCAAAATCTCCAAAATATCTCAATTTTTGATGTCTTCCATTTTTTGACATAAGTTGCCTTTTACATTGTATGTACATTTCATGACGAATGGACTAAAAAATAATAAATAAATAAATAAAACTCCACTGACTTACATTAAACGTATGTTTTTTTCTGTCTCCTATAATGTTACCATTTTGGAAATACAAGGTTTTGCTCAGACAACAGCATATATATATATATATATATATATATATATATATATATATATATATATATATATATATATATATATATATATATATATATTTACACATTTACCTTTATGGCATTTAGAAGACGTTCTTATCCAGAGCGTCTTACTTTTTGAGCATTTTTTTGAGCATTTAGGAGTCTTGCCCAAGGACTCCTACTGGTGTAGTGAAAGGTGTTTACCCAGGTGGAGGATTGAACCCCAGTCTAAATGTACCAGCCACTTTGTAAAGTATCTACACTCTTTCTCCATATTATGAGCTCCACATTGCACTATATACCTTTTACCTTATTTATCAATCAAGTCCTTCACAGGACCCTCACAGAGCAGGTACTATTTGGGTGGTGGATCTTCCTCAGCACTGCAGTAACAATGATGTGGTGGTGTGTTAGTGTGTGTTGCACTGGTCTGCGTGGATCAGACACAGCAGTGCTGCTGGAGTTTTTAAACACCTCAGTGTCACTGCTGGACTTAGTCCACCATACAGAAAACATCTAGCCAACAGCATCTTGTGGGCAGTGCCCTGTGACCACTGATGAAGGACTGGAGGATGACCAGCGCATAATAAATCACATGTACAAGGTAGACCAACGTAGGTGTGTCTAATAGAGTGGACAGTGAGTGGACACAGTGTTTAAATCCATCAGTGCAACACACCACCAGTTCAGTGTCACTGCAGTGCTGAGAAATGATCCATCACCCAAGTAATACCTGCTCTGTGGTGGTCCTGTGGGGGTCCCGACCACGCAGAGAAATAGATGGACTCCAGCCTGTTACTGTAGAAGCACAAAGTGCACCAATTTGGAAAAATGAACAAAGAGTGTACAAAGTAGGGGTACTTAATGAAGAGACCAGTCAGTGTACTTCAAGTATACTATTAATTCATTTACTTATTTATTAATGTACTTATTTATTTATTATGCAAAAGAGAAGATGTGTCAGCAAAATGATGAGCACTGCCTCACCCCCTCTCAAGCCTTCGATGTCGCCTAGGTCAACTTACCTGCTGTACATTTCCTAATCAATCTGAGGTGCACCGTCATTGTGTTCTGCCTAATTTGACTAACATTTCTATTCAAGCATGAGGACAAGCGAAGACAAACTAGGCCGCGTGATATGCAAAGGTCGTATAGATTAGCTTTCCTTAGCCTGGCCTGGTTGCAGACAAACGAATGGCTGGCTCAGCAGGCTGCGCTGTAGATAAATGTGACCCTGTGGGTCAGGGGCTTTTGCATCAGTCATGTTTGTTATCCTTCACCTTTTGAGTGGATGAAGGTCTTTACCAGCCAATGTTTATCTACAGCTCTTCATCATTACCTCATCACCCTGTTGTAATCAACCTTAATGGTGATTGAGCGCACTATTGCTATTGCTAAGCTTTGACATCCAGAACTGCCCACATCCTTATACAGTTGTATGCAAAAGTTTTGGCACCCCCACATGCTTTCTTGATTGAAAATAAGTACACACCCTTAGCAGTGCACATATTTAACCCCTTCATATGCCAAGGCTTGTCCCATGGCCATTTAGTTGGTTAACATACAAGTATCCTGTGCAAAGGTTATGGCACATTATATGTTATTATATGTTATGCTTTATTTTTCCAATATGTTACACAATTGTGCCCTAAAATTCACAGAATTGCCATATTTAAGAATGTTCGCTGTAGAGGATTCGTTGACTAAGGCTTTAAGAACAACAGTAAGACATTTCAGTCCTTAATAAATACATACAATTAGTGGATGAAGGGTCTTATTTCAAATCACTTCAAACTCCACTTTTATAATTAGTAGTACTGTTTAAATGATTTTAAATGAACTTGGTGTCAGAAGTGGACTTTACACATAAAAGGCAAATCAGTGCTATTATGACAAACATCACCTTCATTAGACAAATAAAAATGTAGTTTTGGCTATATGCATAATATCACCTGTTATTTTCAGTTTATCAAAACTTTCTACAAATGGATATACAGCATTTTGAATGATTACTGAACATGTTTCCACATACCACCAACATGAATAAATGTAGGTCTATAATATATAAGTATTCTCTTGAAATAATTTTTCTATATATACTATATAAGTAGACTCTTGAACTATTTTGGAAGAAAAAAACCTTTGGTTAGCACTTTATTTTGGCTTGGCCTCTTCAATACACACCACCAGTTTTTAGGTGGGTTTAAATCTGGAGACTGAGAGAGGCCTGTTACAAAACTTTCATTTTGTGTTCCTAAAACCATTTCCGTGTGGATTTTCATGTGTTTTTTGGGTCATTATCTTGCCGAAAGTCCATTCACCGACACATTTAGACTAAATGTGGACAGAATTTGGACTAAAATCTCCTGGTATTCATTAGAATTCATTATTCCATTTATTTTCATAAGATCCTCTGGACCACTAACAGCAAAACAGCCCCAAAGCATCAATAGTCCACTCTTATTTTACAGTGGGTATTGGGTACAATCCCCTTTTCTTCACCGAACAACGATGACGATGCATGACAGAAAAATACCATTTTCAAAAAATCCAAGTTGAGGAGTTGAATTTGGGTCTTTCTCTTCGGAGAGACTATTGTTTTTTGTTTTTTTTTAATTCCTCCAAACAGCTTCTAGCCATGGAGGTGGTGTTTGACAGTAGATTTTACATTTGAAAAGAAGAATGAAAAAACGGGACGCAGATGTCACATTGCAATTTTAGATTAATATAAACTCTAATTTATACCCCAAAGTAAAAGAAACATGAGTTAGTTGTCTAAAAATACCAAAAATTAAAGGTTAAAACAGATATTTGGTTGCTATTAGGTTTGTTGTAAAGTTATTACTTTTAATATAAATTAATAATATTTTTTCCCCTTTATCAGGGGCTAATAGATAAAAATATGAACTTAAAAAAAAATAAGTTGTTCTTTAAAAACTACTGTCCTAAATTCAGTCCTATCTGAAGTTATAATGCTGACTAAACAGGTAAGATAAATATCAGAGTAAAATGTTTCTGTTCACAATATCTACATTGCAAATATAACTGTTTTTTCTTTGGACAGTGACAAGTTTCTTTGGACACTGACCTGTGCAAAATGTTTTGGGGTACCAACATATTTTCACTTAGAAAATAAAACATGTCATTTTTACTGGGGTGTTGAGACTTTTGCACATGACCGCATAGTCCTACATTAATTTAAAATTACTTTTATTGACGAGCAGGGTCATGGAATTATATTTATTACACATGAATTATATTGCCTTTGAAACATGAGTGTTTATTTTTACTGGACATTACTTTAGCCAGGCTTGCTGTGGTTTTTGATTAAAAAATCACCATTGACCTGCTAACAATTAACTAATAAATAAAAAAATAATACTGTACTCTACTATACGCATGATCTGCCAGGTCGTGCCCTTTTGCACAGGCAAAGAACCATCCAGATGCTTATGGTACCCAATGACAGCATCATTTTCTGCCACAGCTTCCTGCAGTGTTAGCTGTCGCTCAGTCTTTCCAGCAGAATGGTCTAATGTCAAGTGTATTGTTCTCCCAATCTCTGGCCAACAAACATAAACATACAGTAATTGCCTGCGTGGAGAACAATATATTAAACGCATGCTTGATTTCCAATGAGCCATATCCTGATAGAGTAGTGGTAATTTGTTTTGCAGTGGTAAAATGATTGCCATATTGGCTCACAGCATGCAACAGCAGATAGACCCATTAATTAAAGACTATGACAGATTTTTTTCTGCATGTACATGCCTTTAACACGGTAGACAAGTGGCAAGCAACATGAGTCATTAAGAGACATGTTCAACTATACACAGATCAGGCATAACATTATGACCATAATGTGTCCATTTTATCAGCTCCACTTACTATACAGGTGAACTTTGTAGTTCTACAGTTACAGACTGTAGTCCATCTGTTTCTCTGATACTTTGTTAGCCTCCTTTTACCCTGTTCTTCAGTGGTCAGGAACCCCATGGACCCTCACAGAGCAGGTACTATTTGGGCGGTGGATCATTCTCAGCACTGCAGTAACACTGATGTGGTGGTGTGTTAGTATGTGTTGCATGGTGCAAGTGGATCCGACACAACAGTGCTGGACTGAGAATAGTCCACCGAGCAAATATATCCAGCCAACAGCGTCCTGTGACCACTGATGAAGGACTAGAGGATGACCAACACAAACTGTGCAGCAGCAGATGAGCTGTCATCTCTGACTTTACATCTACAAGGTGGACTGACAAGGTAGGAGTGTCTAATAGAGTGGACACAGTATTTAAAAACTCCAGCAGCACTGCTGTGTCTGATCCACTCATATCAGCACAACACACACTAACACACCACCACCACATCAGTGCGGTGAATGATCCAGCACCCAAATAGTACCTGCTCTGTGATGCTCCATGGGGGTCCTGACCACTGAAGAACAGGGTAAAAGGGGGTAACAAAGTATCAGAGAAACAGATGGACTAGAGTCTGTAACTGTAGAACTACAAAGTGCACCTATACAGTAAGTGGAGCTGATAAAAGGGACACATTATGGTCATAATGTTATGCCTGATCAGTGTGTATGGACCATGTTTTTCTTATACTAAATCAAACAAAAACAGTAACTACAAGCTCTGCTTCAGCTGCATGTTATAGCAACATATCTCTGTGTGTATATGTGTGTGTGTGTGTGTGTGTGTGTGTGTGTGTTGGGGCAAAAGGGAATGCGAGTGTTGGGGGCAGGCGATGGTAGGCCTGATCGTTTGCGGATGAAAACGCTGATGTTTGTGCCGCATGACATCAAAGCAAAATATTATGAAATTTGCTGACTCAGTGGGCCATTAGCATACATTAATATTCACTTTGCAAGTATTTTGCCGGTGGTCCCAATTGAAAATGCAAAGTGAAGCAGAGTGAGCAACAGCTTCTACCCTCAGCTTTTGCTCACGCAGACCTGGTCCCACCTTTTGCCTTCAGTCCAGGGTTACCCTGGGAAAATTCCAGCCATGAGTCTACAGGCAATGATGCATTTTGCTCTCGTCTTTTTAAAGGAATACTGCACTGTTTTTCAACCAAATCTCTGTCTCATCTGTAGCATACAAGCAAGTGAAATGGACAATATATATATTTTTTCTTGTACTTAGAAAAGAAAACCCATTCACTTAAAGAATGCTGCTGGAAGAAAACCTCAGATCTCCAAATCTCTGTTTTTCGGTTTTTGATATGATTTGAAAATGCCTGATTCTCTTTACATTGTGGGTAAATTTAATGAAGAATGGGCCAAAAGGAATGGCCCAAAATGACTAAGAAAAAAAAGTCTTGTTCCCTTGATTTCCATTCGAAGCGAAGTAAAGTATAATGTGATAATTGTGTTATTTGCTGTTAGGACAAGGTATGAGTGGTCTCAGAGTTCAGGATTGATTTACGTCACATGGTTTGTCCAGGGCTCACCAAATATTTTGGCTAGTAAATATAATGGCCATGCTAGCTAGATATTGCAATCCCTGGTTTCTGTGACCACCACTGTAAAGGAATCTGAGCTGGTAAACCTCTCTATAAAAGACTAATGCAAATTAAACCACTCTGATAGACTGTATTGTATCTCACTGACTACATTACACAATAGGTATGTGGGTCCGTTTAGAAAAACTGCTTATTTAGAAAAACAGCTATGAGCCAGCCCTCTTATATCTGCCACAGCTGTAGCTTCTGGTTACCATATCCAATAATTTAGACTTGTTTTCTTGTACATGGAATGAACAGAAAACCTGTTCAATGAAACCACGCTTATAGTAGAAGTCAATGGGCAGATGATGATACTTTTCATTGATTTATATTATAACGCTGCTGTTGGAAGAAAACCTTACATCTCCAAAAGGCAACTTTACAGGAGAGGGATAAAACCTACTTTACTTTTAATGTAAGTCATTGGAACCAGACTTTTTTCCAAGTCATTTTGAGATGTTTCTTTTGGCCTACTGTTCATGAAACAACAGGTGCTTTCAAATTACGACATACATTGAAAAACAACAAAAATGGAGATATGAGGTTTTCTTCCAAAAGAAGTGATGAACTTGTTGTAAAGTAAAACTAGTGCGCACATGAAGTTATACATGGACAAACCATATGACATAAATCAACGCTGACTGAAGAACAAATGAAGAAAGGGACATGTATATATCGCTGCTGTCGGACAAAAACTTTGTATCTCCATTTTTGTCATTTTTCAGTTTTTGACAATTTACATTGTGTGTAAATTTCATGATGAATGGAGCAAAAGAAACAGCCCAAAATGACTTGGAAAGATGTCTGGTTCCTTTGACTATAGTAAGATTTTTCTTTCTCCTGTAAAGTTCTAATTTTGCAGATATGAGGTTTTCTTCCGACTAATATATATATATATATATATATATATATATACAGAAACCAATAGGTAACTGAAAACACTCACACCTTGTCCTAACAGCAAGCAACACAAGCAAGCAACAACAGCAAAATGAAAACACTCCCATTATAATCAATGAAGCTGTCTGCACCAGCTGCAAGTGACAAAGCGCAGTGCGCTGCAATGTTTTGCCATTTTACTTCAAAAACAGGGATGGAAACTCAACCATGAAGCGAAAAAAAGGAGGGATTTCTACAACTTTTCCAGTTAACAGGATGTTAACAGAAAGGAAACAACTTGGAGATGGAGTGCTGGAACTTTTTCACTGTTTGTTTTTGTGTCACAGATAAAGATAAGTGCAGATAAGTACACTTAGCTGATTTTGCAGATACAACAGAGCTGGCCAAAACAATAGTATAGCGAGGATCCTCGCTCATATTAGTTGCAGTCTCAAGCTATTTTCTTGTAGTTCCATGGTCTGTTTACGTATAGACATGAGCACTTGCCGTTTCCAGTGCTGGAGGCTTTGTGACAAGATGTAATACCACATTTCAGGGTTCACTTGCTGTTAGAAAAAGTGCCTTATTAAACTAAATGAATGATATTGTGGGGGGTGGGGACAAAAAAAACCCCAAAAAAACAAAAGTGTGTAGCACTGGAGACAGACTGGACACAGGCAGAACAAAATGAGGGGAACGACAGTTTTCCGGCAGTAAATCTATTTAATTACAAAAGAAATAGTGGAGAAAACGAGCTGATATTCACAGTTGCAGTTTGAGCTAATGCCACTTTGAACATTTATATGATACTCAAGCAGGCCTGTGCACATTTTTAGGGGCTCAGATCAAAAACAGGACATGACCACAAACTGATCATGTTGTTTGCAGTCACGTGTTACCAATGATAATTGATAGGCCAAGAAGTGAAAATTCAGAATGGACAAGACGGAGACAAGCCCAGACTGTACTAGCTTACATAACATTAAAAGGGAAAGTTATGTACAGAAAATCAGAACATATGCTGGATGTGATATGAAAAGGAAGTTTTTCAACTGAAAATTCTAGCCTGCTGTTGAGGCAGTAGCAGAAAGCAACTCTCCCCGGCAAAAAGCAAACAACAAACCTTTGTACTGAGGTCATGGACCCAGCTGCTAACAAAAAAGTTGTTTGCCTCCATATGTCCATACTGTTGTCTGTATTTGTTTTCTTGAGCTGAAGGATGTCTAGACAAAGTAGTGGCTTTTCTTTTATTGTCCTGTGGTTTAACAAAACAATTTAACGCCTCTTCACATTCACCCTGTGTAATGCCAGAACATACAACACACAATGGACCTTTGACAAAGTAGTCACTGCTCATATTGTTTGACTTCTTCAGGTTTGCAAGCCATTTTGGCAGTGTTTTTAGGTACACTTCAACTATGAGAGACAATATGAGAAAAAAAAATCCAGGAATTTGTAGGATTTTTAAAGAATTTATTTGTAAATTATGGTGGAAAATAAGTATTTGGTCAATGACAAAAAAATTTCAACTCAGTACTTTGTAACATAACCTTTGTTGGCAATGACAGAGGTCAAACATTTCCTGCAAGTCTTCACCAGGTTTGCACACACTGTAGCTCATATTTTGGCCCATTCCTCCTGCAGATCTCCTATAGAGCAGTGATGTTTTGGGGCTGTCGCTGGGCAACACAGACTTTCAACTCCCTCCACAAATTTTCTATGGGGTTGAGGTCTGGAGACTGGCTAGGCCACTCCAGGACCTTGAAATGCTTTTTACGGAGCCACTCCTTCATTGCCTGAGTGGTATGTTTGGGATCATTGTCATGCTGGAAGACCCAGCCACGTGCCATCTTCAATGCTCTCACTGATGGAAGGAGGTTTTGGCTTAAAATCTCACGATACATGGCCCCGTTCATTCTTCCCTCAACACGGATCAGTCGTCCTGTCCCCTTTGCAGCAAAACAGCCCCAAAGCATGATGTTTCCACAGCCAAGCTTCACAGTAGGTATGGTGTTCTTGGGATGCAACTCAGCATTCTTCTTCCTCCAAAAACGACAAGTTGAGTTTTTACCAAAAAGTTCTATTTTGGTTTCATCTGACCTCATGACATTCTCCCAATCCTCTTCTGGATCATTCATATGCTCTCTGGCAAACTTTAGATGGGCCTGGACATGTACTGGCTTAAGCAGGGGGACACGCCTGGCACTGCAGGATTTGAGTCCCTCTTGGCGTAGCGTGTTACTGAGGGTAGGCTTTGTTACTTTGGTTCCAGCTCTCTGCAGGTCATTCATTATGTCCCTCCGTGTAGCTCTGGGATTTTTGTTCACCGTTCTCATGATCATTTTGACCCCGTGGGATGGGATCTTGCATGGGGCCCCAGATCGAGGGAGATTATCACTGGTCTTGTATGTCTTCCATTTTCATACAATTGCTCCCACAGTTGATGTATTCAGACCAACCTGCTTGTCTATTGTAGATTCACTCTTCCCAGCCTGGTGCAGGTCTACAATTTTCTTCCTGGTGTCCTTCGACAGCTCTTTGGTCTTGGCCATGGTTAAGTTTGGAGTCTGACTGTTTGAGGCTGTGGGCAGGTGTCTTTTATCCAGATAACAAGGTCAAACAGGTGCCATTAATACAGATAACGAGTGGAGGACAGAAGAGCTTCTTAAAGAAGAAGGTCTGTGAGAGCCAGAAGTCTTGCTTGTTTGTGGGTGACCAAATAATTATTTTCCACCATAATTTACAAATAAATTCTTTAAAAATCCTACAATGTGATTTCCAGGATTTTTTTTCTCATTTTGTCTCTCATTGTTGAAGTGTACCTATGATGAAAATTACAGACGTCTCTCATCTTTCTAAGTAGGAGAACTTGCCCAATCAGTGGCTGACTAAATACCTTTTTACCCCACTGTATATTGTACAAAGCATAGACATTTTGAGGGCTTGTGGCGCTGATTCCTATGTAAAAAATCACTTCCTGCCCTCCGTCTGCAGTTCACACAACAACAGTGCAGTGATGTGACAGAATATGCAAACTGGCTATTAAACGATATCAAATTTCCAACACATGTGAAACACTCTTATCAAGAGAGACATTGTAACAATCATATTTCAAAGGCAATGAAAAGCAGTGGCACCTTTACAGAGATTTGGACTTCTACCCTTCAGTTTACAAAGCAGAAATATTACCCACTCTACTTTTCAACAGCTAAGAGTAAAATTTGTTTTCTACAATAACAAATAAAAAACTTTTTTGCCCTAATATAATGCAGATCTGATATTTTCAGAGCTGTGTTGACACAAAAATTGGATCTTTTCGAATCTGACTTGAGCCACTTTCATACGTGGTTTTAAATTGTATATGTATCCGATTTGTGGCCATGCGACCTTAATGAGAATGCTCAAATCGGAATTCTTATCCTTTTTTTTCCACTTTTTGCCATCATTCAGCGTTACTATGGCAGCAGCGGCTAACCTGAAGTTAAATCCTGTAAACAGTGGAAAAGCAGCACATCTCACCCTTTGGCCTTCGTCTCACTCTAATAATGAACCGCTGAGAGCTGTTCAGAGCTACTTCTCTTCACAACAAAGGCTTGTTCTGCTCATTATAGCACACCTTTATTCATGTGACATTACTGATTATGATATGCACATGCGGGTCATTTCAGGATGCTAGTTCATTCACTTTAATGACAGACTTGAGTCACTTCATGTGTGAATCATCATGGAGAGATCAGATCTGAGCATAAGATCAGATTTGAGCAATGAAGCTTGTAATTTGAACGTGAATATGAAATGTGATGCCTTCTTAATGAGATTATCAGTGTTTTATCAGTAGAATTTCCAACTATGCGGTGATGCAATCATTCATGACAGGTCAGAGTTACTAAAGGGAAATCTCCACAGGTGGTCAGTACAATATATCTGTGGGGTGCCAAAGAGTGATGAAGCTTGTGGAAACTAATCCAACCCATAGGCTCTATTCCTGACGCAAGGCTGTGCTGAGCCTCACCTTAACAAATCCAGAAAAATGGCCATATAAAAGCACAGGTATTATACATGCCAACCAAGAGGGCACTTGGAAAAATGGGCATGGGTTCAAATCCCACCTGGAATCTATTGGTACATGTGCCTGGGCTGCAGTTTTAATGGCCTAAAAAAGATGAATCTTTCAAACACTGAACACAGAAACAAATACTGGTAATGCTTGTTTTTGAATGGTCCTTTTTGGATGCAATAAACACTCAACATTTAGTTCTGAGATGCAGAACTAAATGACATGAGTTATGATGTGAGACATGATCCCTTATCCTGGCCCTAATCCTAACACTAACATTAACCTCAACCCAAAACCTAATCCTAACCTTCATCCTTGCCCTAATCCTAACCCTAACCTTTACCACAACCCAAAACCTAATCCTTTCCCTCACCCTGACTCTAATCCTAATACTAACCTTAACTGCAACCCAAAACCTAACCCTAACCCTCATCCTGGCCCTAATCCTAATCTTAAACTTAACCTCAACCCAAAACCTAATCCTTTCCATCACCCTGACTCTAATCCTAATACTAACCTTAACTGCAACCCAAAACCTAACCCTAACCCTCATCCTGGCCCTAATCCTAATCTTAAACTTAACCTCAACCCAAAACCTAATCCTTTCCATCACCCTGGCCCTAAGCCTAATCCTAACCTTAACCACAACCCAAAAGCTAATCCTAACCCTAACCGAAACTCAAAACCTAATCCTTTCCCTCACCCTGGCCCTACTCCTAATCCTAACCTTAACCTCAACCCAAAAATCTAATCCTTTCCCTTACCTTGGGCCTAATCCTAATCCTTACACTAACCAATACTCAAAACCTAATCCTTTCCCTCACCCTGGCCCTAATCCTAATCCTAACTTTAACTGCAACCCAAAACCTAATCCTTTCCCTCACCCTGGCCCTAACCCTAATCCTAACCTTAACCAAAACCCAAAAACTAATCCTTACCCTAACACTGGCTCTAATCCTAACACTAACCAAAAACCTAGTCCTAACCCTAATATGTTTTTGTCACATTACTAAGTGCCCACTGAGTGCCCACTGAGTGCCCACTGAGTGCTTGTTGCATTTAAAAAGGACCACTCAAAATAAAGTGTCACCAAGAAAAGCTAAAACTTTTAAGCAGAACTTAACAAATACTTTATTATTCAGATTCTTCAGGCTAGTGATAGAGATTAGGTGAAGTAATCCTTTCAAAGAACCTCCTTCGATGAGAAGCTGGACAGAATAAAGTACACACTATAACAAATTCACTTGAAATACCTGCACACATCAGCACTGAAAGTTCACAGCACAGCCTGAATGTACACTGCGCAGAGATCACATCAACACATCAAATATTTTCCAAAGCAGCCCTTTTTTCTCATTTTTCCCCATCAGCTCTGTAAGTTGACACGCACTTTGAAATTTGCTCCTCGTCTCAGATGAAAGATGCAGTTATGCGTTTGCATTCGAAAATGGCGTAAAAAAAAAAATCAGTGCTTTAAATTATTCATTTGGACATCAATTGAACCAAACTGTGCACGAGAATCCACCCGCAACAACCCCCTCCCCCCCCCCCCCCCCCCCCCCAAAAAAAAAAGGAAACCCTAACATGAAATTCAATGAAACAGCAAAGATGACAGCGAGGTTATGTTTCTCATCAATTGTGGTTTACTGGTCATTGCAGTTGCTGACTGTATACAGTGCACTGGACGAGAGTATGTAACAATGCAATTAGGTCATCCATGCGTCTTTGAAAGGATCAAATAAGCCTTGTTAGCGAACGGATAATGTATTCATTTCTTGTCTCTTGTGTACTAGCTGGCATATAATGCTATAACAGCCTAATTGTCCCCCTTTCTCACAGCAGTTGCAAAGCAGCGACTTGAAATATAGTGCAGAGTAGTCTGTTTACAGTGGGAGCACTTCTTTCCCTCTCTCTCTCTCTCTCTCTCTCTCTCTCTCTCTCTCTCTCGCCTCGCTCATCAGCACTGTGGACTAATTGCTGCTGTTTTCATGTTAGACTGACAACTTTTTTTTTTCTCTCTCTTGATGCCATTTCTTTTGTGCCCACAGTATATAGTCCCATTTCCAAACACAATGAAAGCCTCTTTTCAGTCCCTCTCTCTGCTGCTATTGGGGTCACACGCATACATAACTTTTTTCTTTCAGTCTTTAACCACGCTGTATGTTGACGAGCTGAATACTCGTCTCCTACACAATGACTCACTGTACTTGTTTGTGTCAGTCATCATTACATGGCCATAAGAAAACGCAGCTTTAAACAAAGGATCTTGAATGTTAACCAACTTCCAGTGTCATTGTAATAGTCCTTTCCCATATATGATGAAACAAGAGTTACAACTATTCAAATACTTCAACCTAAATCATCCAGATGGCTGTCAATCTGTGGCCATGTGTACAAATATATGGCAGAAATAAACAAGGCTGAAAGTTATGCTAATACTACAGTGTATCGAAGGCTTTTTTCACAGGAGTTTTCCATGAGTTTGGGTCTGTAAAATGGTCAAGAATGAAATACAATAGTAACGCAGGAATAGTTCATTCTAGCCTTTTAAATGGAGTAAGTATGCTAAGAAGAATGTTAAGAATGCCCCCCCCCAAGTCTACAGCAAATTTACCAATTTGGAGATACATGGTTTAGTTCCAACAGCAAAAAAACAAGCAAAAAAAGAGAATGTATGGTCACCCTCTGTAAATTACATAGCAAACATAGGACGGGGGGCAACTCTATATTAATACCCATGCTTTTGGAATGGGATGTCCAACAAGCTCATATAGGTGTGATGTCCACATACTTTTGGCCATATTGCATCAAGTAAACCCACTCCATTTTAAAAGAGTCGATTACTTTTTGGGATAATTACTGGCATTGGTGTAGCTTTCCTATCTTGTTTTGTGTTCTCAAATGACTATCCATGGTTTTCTCCTATCCTCAACGGCAGTTGCTATGACATCCCAACATCTTCACTAGAATGGACTAAACTTCTGTGTAACTCTTTTCACCGAGAGTAATGACGATGCTATTGAACTGTCTCAAAAACACAGGGACGTTATGCGCTGTCAGAGGGTGTCACAACAGCTCTCCAAAGCTTTAAAACGATGTTGGAACATGAATGCTATGAACACAAAGGCAAGCACAGATCACAATGTAAGTGTCCAAGGAAGACGAGCCCACGAAAGCATGGCTTGTGGCATTGAATTAAAAAAAGAAACCGCAAAATGTTCATATTTGCTCCTTCAATTTTGTGATAAAACATAAAAAAAGAAGAGATATAGATTCTGATGAGCAAAGTGAATGAAGAAGAAGCACACCTGATGGTATTTTAGTCAACCTACGAAATACTTTGCTACTACAGTGCCAAACTGATAAACCATTACGGCTACTGTGGCAGCATACCCAGTTATGTTCCTCAGTGTAAATACATCTTAGGCAGCTAAGCATTCTAGTTTCATTTAAAATACCTAACCTACCTCACACAAAACAGCAGCGACAAGGCTATAAGATCTGCCTGGAGTAGTTAGGTTTCCTGATGGACTGGCCTGGCTTTGAGAAACGTGAACTGTTTGCAACTGTAATACAGAACCCTTGCAGTTTTATCACTGTGTAGATCATTATAAGCTTCTGTGCTTTTATCATTCCTCAGCTCCTCATCGTCTACACCTTCAGAAAAGCCAAGGCAGTTGATAATGTCAACATATATGATATCTGGCCTGAGTTTCATGTTGTCAACCCAGACTTGTTGAGTTCAATGGGTGAGGAACAGAGCGGGTGACACCATTTACTGTTCTTGTTAAACATTCTTGTCCATGATGCCACCACAATACAGCTCTCTTATTATATTCAAAAAGTGGATCCTAGCAAACTACACAATTTAATAACTGGCTAGTGATAAATCTCTTTAGCCCCGAAGGTAATCCGTACGCTCAGTCGGTCATCACCAACAAATGCATACTGGAAGTCATCCCTATTCTCATTCCAAAGACATGCAAAGCGTAATGGTAAATGTTGTTGTCTAGGAAAACTGTGGATGTATGTAATATATTTTGAAACAGGTTATCTACCAGCAACACATTTACGGCATTTGGCTGACGCTCTTATCCAGAGCGACTTACAATTTGATCATTTTACACAGGTAGGCGAAGGTGGTGTTAGGAGTCTTGCCCAAGGACTCTTATTGGTATAGTGTAGGGTGTTTACCCAGGTGGGGATTGAACCCCAGTCTACAGCGTAGAAGGCAGAGGTGTTGCCCACTACACAACGCCAGCACTCACACACAGTGCATCTCATTTGTTCATGGGGCCCTTGGCTCATGGGGGGCGCCTTAGACGGCTGCTTGCATTGCTTACCTAGTTCAAAAAAAGTATGTAAAATAAAGAGAACTGTATGTTTCTGAAACTTTAATAATGCTTATGTAGTAAATCAAACTTCTTTCGAAAACAAGGAACATTCATTTTTCCTTGAAACAGAACCAGACAGAAAACGAGACAAAGAGAGATGAGGTCCTTAAGAGCTGCTCTCTATAAAAAACTTCCTTGAGAAAAGAATGCCTCTGAGCCCGAACGAGTCTATTGTTGCTGAAACAGAAGTTATCCGTCACTGACCAATCAAAAGTGACCAGGAGGTAGAAGCATTCTTTTTCATGGAGCACAGCAATACCAGCAATCTTATATCAGGACTAATGGGCACAGAATGAGTGCAAACACTCCTGTCCATTTTTTGGTAATACTATCTTTCTACTTAAAGCCTGTATGGCTTTTTCTGCAGCTGTCTTTGTAGTCTGCATGTTTGTTCTCCGAAAGATACAACAGTACCAGTGATCCATAAATCTGACAGAGAATTGTGTTTTTACTCTGTACTCAGAGGACGGCGTCCAAATTAATCTGCAGCCGCCGACTGGATTCAGGTTCAAATCTCATTTGTCCGTACAGGTTTAGCAGACTCAATCTTAGCCAATTTGGTCAATTTAGGGATTTCCATTCAGCCTTCAGGGTAAATTGGGAACCTGAGCAGATGGGTAATCTGTGAAGCTACAATGATTCTCTAGCCTGTCACCGCTGACACCATTGTCTGGCATTTGTCTCCTATTACAGAGGCTGTTAGACAGTTAGACGTTAGCCAATCACAGCCATGCCTACAAAGGGATGAAGTGAAACAGATTTTTCTGGGTAATCACTGTCTAATCTCATCCATAGCTCCTATATGGATCAGTAAAATAGCATATATTTTGTTCCACTGTCTGCCTTACATACTTACAAGTGATATCATCGCAGTGTACATGCTGATGCAAACTACTGGCTATTTACACGGATGCTGGTGCTAATGATGGGTCACACTTTATTTGGATGGTCCCCTATAGATGCTCTTCAGATACTTAAATCATTAACAAACCTTCTGGTGATATTCAGTTGATTTTCCACAGCATTATGGTTAGAGTTAGGGCTGGGAGTAGCTGCAGGTTTTGCCTTGAGGTTAGGGTTGGGGTTAGGTTTAGGTTTAGGGATATGTGAAATGAAATCTGTCATACTGGAGTTGACATTTAGTTGCATTTAATAGAATTTCATTGAATGTTAGTTAAGGATATGCTGAGCATTTGCAAAGCATCTACAGTGGACCATCCAAATAACACTTAACTTCAAGTTCAGATGCATTTAATAGATATTTATTTGAATTTTATGTAAAGATATATGAGTATTAACAAAGCATCTACAGTGGACCATCCAAAGAAAGTGTTACCTAATGATACTACTGAAAAGGCCTTTACAGAGTCTGTTCATTAGGTTTTTAGAAACATCCCAAGGCAGAGCTAAAGCTGTGGAATGAACGTTGATATACATGCAACACATTCGGTAACCCTTCCTTACTGTAGGTGGTTTGTATGGGGTTCGGTTAATCCTTAATAGCGGTCAACTAAATATCTATTATATGCAAAGTGACCCTGAAATTGAGTGTAAGGCCTTTTTGACACATATTGCCTGAGCAATGTGGAAAGTCTTGGTTTCCATTTCAGCGCCTATGTTAAGTAGCCAGCGCTTTCACACAGACTGCACATGCGAAATGGTAGAGTGTCCCAGATGCCACACTGAAGCAGCGCGGTATTTAGAGAATAAACCTGGTGTCGATTTTTGTCACATCACGCTGCAAAATACAATAAAATAAGCCAAGAAAATCAATGAAAATTAAATAAAAAAAGCATATATAAACTTAAAAATGCTATTCCAAAATACTTCATGATGAAAAACGAATTAAACATTCCATGCTGCGAACAGATTTCCTGTTTCTACCAAACTTGAAGCTTCTGCCTAATAACAAGTCAGAATGCTGTTGAGGACAAACAAATATATCGTGTACAGTTATAAACGATATTTTGATTGAACAGAGTGACAATTTGTCCATTGGGAAAAAAGGATGTCTGTAGTCCGTTGCAAGTTTCCATTTGTTTGTTTGTATCAAATCCAGCACAGTCAATGTCTAGCACTTACTCTGCCACATCGCTCACACCATGCAGAGGTAGCATGTGTGAATGAGGCCTACGAGATTCTATTAAATGTAAACCTAATCCTAAACCCTAACCTTAAGGCAAAATCTACACCTACTCCTAAACCTAACCCTAACCATTACATTGTTGATAACTAACTGAGTACCACTAGAAAGATTGTAATGATTTAAGCATCTGTAGATCCAAATAAAGTGTGACCACAAATTCTTATATATCTTATGTACGCAATGCAAGGTGTTAAAATGCATTCATGATGTTTGCTGGAATAAAAGTAATTCCCTGTGAAGCCGTGCAATTTTAAACAGTATGATGATACATCTCGGATATACAATCACCCGGCGCGTTTTGGACAGAAAATGAAAGTCGGCCACATCTCGAAGAGATATGAGGTGGTTGCCAGCGCTTTGCCAGATTATTGTTTTGAGCATTTGCTTGGTTTTTGTTTACATTGGAACACATTCACAAAGCACACCGGCTGGAAAATAATATTTTTCCCTGCCTTAACACGCGCCTGCCCTCATTGTCTGGATTAAGCCTTTGTTGTTTCCTTCTCTATGTAAATCACATTTTCAAAGCAAAAGTCTTTTCCTTTTGTTTTGAAGGACAGGCAGGTGTGAACAATCCCATTAGGATAATGCGAATGCACTCTATCTTCGAATTTCCAAAAAAGAAGTAGTTCAGCCATGATTGTCCCTACACTATGTGCAATGTTACTGCCAAGGAGAAACAAGCGACCTTCATATTTTCATTAAATGTAGTGTAAAGAAGGCTTGGCCATAAACACTTTGCTGCCCAACTTATTTGCTTTAAAATGGTCACCAAGGTTTCATGGTAATTTTGTTACAACAGCTTTGGAGCAAAAGGCACAAACCGATCCAAGAGTGTACGATGGTCAGTCATGCACAATGTAGTGATGTAATTACATGCTGTATCTGGTTAAAAATCTTCATTCTTCCTCTTTTTTTCCACAGTTGAGAGCACGAAATGAAATCAAATGCTCTATAAGTAAAGGCATGTTTCACCAGAGGAGGTCAAGGCTATATCAGGCATTTTGTAAGAGCCAGCAACTCTTGACTCTTGCAAAACACATTCAGTCAAGTGTGTCCAAATTTTTGACCAGTGCTATGTACAGTACTGACAGTTGTTACCACACTTGTTCGTTTAGGGAGAAAAAAATTACAATGTGAAATCAATGTAAAAGAGGTCAATGTGAATGTACAATTCAACCTTAAGGGTTTGGCGATACTCCCAGAAATTCCTTTTGGGATAAACTCCTTACAGTGACAGCTTCACTCGAGCAGCACTAGAATCATGCTTCCAAAGAATCATGTAAAAGATAAACCGTATTCATTGTGTATGTAATACACACTGCTGCTTTCTTTTTCCTTGCAATATTTCGAAATCCAACACAGTGAAAAGAGAAATCTTCGCAGAAACATTCCGCTTTGAAGGCTGTAATTAAGATGCCACTGTTTTTCCAGTAATATGTTGGCTTCTGTTATAACCTCAGCCATCCAGGTAATTCGAAGGGGAATTCTGCTGGAACTTGTGCAGGTAAAATGCCACGTCAATCTACATTTAGACTCCAGCTTGTGTGTGCAATTAACTCCATCTTGCCTTTATTCCTGCTAAAAAAATATATATCACTGTTGCTGGAACAAACTTTACAGGAGAAGAAAAAACATGCCCTACTTTTAATATAAGTCAATGGAATCAGACGTTTTTCCAAATAATTTTGGGTCATTTATGTTGGTCCATTCATCATAAAATTTACAGATAATGTATTGGACAAAGAGTACTTTGAAATTAGGCCAAAAACTGCAAAATAACAAAAATGGACATCTGTTATATTCCAACAGCAGTGCTATGTGTAAAAGAATATTATACCAAACTCTTGGAACCTTCCACCACTTGGAATCGGAATCAAAGTTGGCGCAAGGAATTTGATAACCTCATATAACCTGCCGGAGAAAAGGATAAATGTAGAACAACTGTTTTACAATACAATGAATTGTTGTTGTTTTATCAAAATCCTTGTGATTTTGATATTTTGTGTTTTTACACCATTTAAATTGGCATTTTATATAATGTGGACATAATTCCATGATGCATGGACCATAGAAATGCATGGACAATAGACGTTGTCCAAATTTACTTAATATAAACATATGAATGCCCACTGAAGTTAAGGACTCTTCCTTTTTTGTTGGTTTGCTAAATCAGAGAGGGAATGTTAGTTTCACTACTATAAGTCTATGAATGTTTCATTTAAATCTCTTTTATATCATAAGAGCCTTCAGGTTATTCCCAGTTCTCTTGAACATTTGCTAATAGACTGAGGGTGTAACAGACCTGGAAAACTGATTCTGATTTATGTATGTTTTAAACTGATTCAGATGTGTCACTGATTCTGTCTCAGAGTTTGTGCCAACATATTATTGCCAAATATATTATTGCCATGTTCTTCCCTTTATTAACACAAATGAGGCCAGAACATTAGTGGCTTTTTGTTTGCAAACATCAGTTGCTTTTTGCAGTTGCTGACGCTAATCCTGGGAGCTTCTGGGCACTAGTCTCAGAGCAAAGGGAGCTTTATTTGGGTCTGGCCTGTGTGACGGAGAGAGGAGCCCGCCGCCACAGCATGTGGTTCTGCCCTTGTGTGATTAATGGCCTCTGGAGAAAGGAAAAAAAGAGGACTCTCATTCACCATGTCTACAAAGACAGAAAATAACCTACAAAACTATGCTTATCTTCAGTCCTTTTTCATCTACTCTTCGCTGAAAACCACTGAATTCGGAGCTGCAAATGGAATTCCAGAGCAAACTGAAGTCATTTTAGGATACAGCTTCCATACTAGAATATTTATAACTGCTTCTTAAATTAACTTTTCAAGATGTGCAGAGCATGAGTGTCATAAAATATTAGTATTAGTGAAAATATTGGTGATATTTCTCTTGGTTGCAGCAATTCCTGGATTTGAATGTGTGATTCTGATGTTTCAAAATTGTAGATGGTTGTTCTACTGGGGACCTGTCCAGGGTGTATCCTGCCTTTCGCACGAAGACTGCTGGGATAGGCTCCAGTACCCCCCCGCGACCCTGACGGAGAAGCGGCTTAGAAAATGGATGGATGGATGGATGGATGGATGGATGGATGGATGGATGGATGGATGGATGGATGGATGTTCTACTGGAGAACTCAGTATAAGAGACTTCTAGTTTGGAATTGTGTGTGATGATTTCAATCAAATCAATGAGATTTTCAAAATTTTTTACAGAAAGGAAAAGCCACTGAATTAGTAGCTGCAAATTCCAGAGAAAACTGAAACCATGGCAGGGGAAAAGTGGATTTTAGAGACTCCTGTCTTGCGCATATACAAACATTCAGCTCATTCTAATCTAGTTTGCTTTTCATGTGGAAAATTACTTTTGATATTTCTGAATCATTTAGTTTCTTTGAGTTTCTTTCTTTTACAAACTTAAACAGAACTAGAAAGCCACTGAACCAGGAGCTGCAAGTGCAATTAAAGAAGGAACCAAAGTCAGTAGAATGGTAGCTTTCATAGCTTCCTGTCATGTACATTGCTAATGCTTCTAGAATTAGCTTCAGCTAATTTGGTTTGGTTTTTCTGTGAACAAAGACTTGGATTGCTCCAAATCAATGAGGGCTTTTTGAAAACTTTGTTGGAATGGGAGGAAAAAGAAGATTACTTTATTTAGCAGGCCATGGTGTTGCCTTCCAATGGTGTTTTCAAAATGATGGACTGTCTTTAATTATCGCTCTACAAAAGCATATAATTATACGTCACTGGCCATGGAGCTCGATTACTGTCTCTAATCTCCTCCATACTGTGAAGGCCCCTGCTTGCCTCTCATTCTACAGTTAAGACTCCCTGCTGTTCACAATCAGTGACCATCTCTCCGAGGGTGTTGGACAAGCCCTTATTCAGACGGATGATTCTACATCGTAGGGGCTGGAAGAAGGAAGGAATGCGCTGGGGCACTGAGTGACACTTCAATTAGCCTCCCATCCTCAGCCGCCTCTAATAATCAGATTGGGAGTGATGTAAGGGGACAAGGCGGGTCATTAAAGGCCCTCAGAAGCTGAGGAGATTTACTATAGGCCATGGATTTAGGATACTGTCACGCCTCAGGCGGACTCGGACTCCATTTCCCAGACTGCTTCGGGAGATCACATGACTCTGGACAATCGCCCGTGTCACTACCACATCCCCTGATTATTGATTAAACACACCTGTGTAGGTTGATCTACTTATTTAGTATTTTAGCCCGGGCTGTAGGAAGAATCAGTGCGAGGTATTGTTTCTCTCTCAGAGCATACTAAGCATTGTTTCCTATTGTCTATGCTTACATGTTATGACCCTATCTTCATTTATACTTCGTCTCTTTCTATACCCTATTGTACTTTTGCTGGCTGGTTTTGTTCTTCTTGTTTATCGATCACTATTTTTGTCTACTCCTGGGTTTTTGGATGCCTTGTGTTTTCTAGCGTTTTGGATTTCGACCATTGCCTGTTTTTGACCATCCTCTTTGCTGCCTGATGTATTAAACTTTGTTTGCCTGTAAATCTGCATTCGTCTGAATCCTTTCGCCCCGTTACAGATACGAACGCTGCACTTTTCTATTTACTTTAGAAGAAGAAGAAAAAAAGAAAGCAATTTTGGAATAATTGCAGTTGGGACTAAAGAAATGTAGTTTTACTTTCCAAGTTCTCCCTCTGGACAGAACCAGTCCAAAATTGGGGGCATCTATGTGCTTGTCTGAGCAGATGCATCTGGAAACCTTTCCTAGGGCTATTTTCCTCCCTCCTTCCATACTTACGAAGGAAGATGGGGTACTGAGGGGGTGCAATTGGTACAATGGGTCACAGTGGCAATACCAGCCAGGGATTGTGCCAAAACTTTTTCTTACAGGGATGTTATAAGAATGCTGAAGCACTAAAAGAGGGTCCATACTGACCCATAGTCTAGCCCCATGCTAGAAGATTCAATATGAAGTTTCTATGATTTGAATGCACATCTGAGGCTTGTTGCTCATTGACAAGTCTTTAAACCTGCTGTACTTTTGCTTTTCACAACTAAAGTGCTATGTTTTATTGATCCCTAAAGTGGTCAGACCAGTAGCATGCACATAAATAAATGTCCGAGTAAGTTAAGTGATACTTTTTTGATCCCACAACCAGGGAAATTCCACCTCCGCATTTAACCCATCCGTGAAGTGAAACACCACATACACACTAGTGAACACACACACTAGGGGGCAGTGAGCACACACTTGATTTAACTGCATTAAGATCAGTCTAATAGCTGTGACATACAAAGACAAGGAAAAACAACATGCTAACTTTAACATCTAAGTATAGGCACCATTAGTTAAGGTATACTGCCACAGCAGGCATGAAGAAGTATGTATTACCTTTGATGACTCGATGCATTTAAGTAGACATTGGCTTTGACATTTGGAAAGAGCATTTTAGCTTTTAGAGCTAGTTCAAGAGCACTATAGGTACCAAATTCACCAAACACTGCTCACAAAGACATGAAAATGTGTGTTTGGCTTTGGATTGGTACACATTGGTGGACGGCAACAGTTTCTAAGCAGCGATTGGAGGGCTGAAAAAATAAGGAGGAGCTTGGAAGAAGACCTACTGATTTGGTTGGTCATGATACCAATACAGTGACAGCGCTTACAGAAAACAAGAATTCCATTATCTTTCATTAGATTAAGTGCAGCTTAATACATATCCCATACTCATTTGATTGGGTGGCTCTTAAGATCACCAAGCTATAGCAAAAAACTCATATGTTCCTAAGTAGCGGTGTAACTAATCACGACACTGCCTCAAAGTGGGAACAGTAGGTACTTTAGCTATTTAGCTCTGACACTTTTTGTTGTCTTTCAGGAAGAAAAAGAATAATCTGTGCTTAAATGACAAACAATCCTGTGTGGCAATTTGTCAATAGTAGTGAATATATATTAAGAGCCTGATTAGAGGTCAGCATGTAAGGGTCTCAGTTGATATTATGATTAAGAGTACTCTAAAAGGACTGATACTGTATCAGCAGCCTAGGTATGCAAATGAATTATGCACAGGTCTGCGTATCTACTGGGATGTGGAATTGAACTGGTAGTCTAATTAAATGTACATAAATTGTATGAAAAGGCCAATCGACAATTTCAGGGGGGGGTCCTAATTAGGTGTGGAAATGATTTTCACCACTAGCACCCCCCTAGTGCACTATATTTCCAAAAGTATTCGTTGGTCTGCCTTCACGTGCATAGAAACTTGAGTGACATCCCATTCTTAATCCATAGGGTTTAATATGATGTCAGGCTAACCTTTGCAGCTATAATAGCTTCAACTCTTCTGGGAACGCTTTCCGCAAGGGTTAGGAGTGTGTTTATGGGAATTGACTGTTCTTCCAGAAGTGCATTTGTGAGGCCGGGCTGACGTTTTTTGGAACACCTGAGTTCAATTATTTGGATGGGTGAGTGAGTACTTTTGGAAATATAGTGTATCAGCAATCTGATTGGTTGCCGCTGAACTGATTTGCATAAAGTTCATTCAGTGCCCAGTTTCCCAAGAGCATATTAAGGTGATTATGAACGTCTTAACTGGGAGAGATAGTATTAAGTGTTAAGCTTATTTTATCATTTAAAAATAGTCTTTGTGCTTTTGGGAAACCTAATCAAGAACAAGAAAGCAGAGTGAGCATCAGCAGTTTGATGTGTCAGTAATATATGTATATTGCCATGTAATGACACATTATAGCATATGCTCTGTTTGATGTAAATTGTCCAAAAAAAGTAAAACAGAAGAAAAATATTGGCAGATCAATTTTGCATGATGTTACAGAGCATGGCTCTATCCCATTTCACCTCTTGCCCCTACCACTTAGGCTTTTCTTCTGCATGTTGACATCTAGGTCAACATGCAGGGTGTCCCAATTTTTGTTGACGTGGGGGGGGGGGAGGTTGAAGTGTTAGGACTACAAGGCCCTCCAAAAACAACAATATTGCTGTACAAGTGACCAAAGAAACCCACAAATATAAATATTTTGTCTGTTAAAAATACAATGATCATTGTATCTTGTCATAGTTTGCCATTTCAATGTATCATGGTACTTTTCTTCATAACAAGAACAAAAACTTGCTAATAGTATGTTAATGTCTCGCTAGCTAGCTAGCTAAATTTCTTGTTCCACCTCAAATAGTCCAGCAGTTCTGATGCCTTAAGCACCATAAGGTAACTGCTGCTGCTTTTAAGATGGAACAGGAAAATTTAACCAAGAAGCTGTGAAACAGCTGACTTCAGCTTCATATCACTTAAGAAATAGGAGTGGGTGATAATAAATTATTGCCCCCCTCTTTGAAGGCATATGATTCCCTAAATGTGACCAAAGCCCAGCAGTGAGGTTGGTGAAGTTTACCCGCCTCTGCTATCACTGCAGACGGGCCGGGTTGCCTACAGAGCAGCGCTAGTAGCTGTTAATGAAGTAATGCTCTTTTTATTTAAGGGTTCCATTTTGTAGGGAAGATTTCAAACACTCCTAGGGGCACTCAACACTCAAAAGCAAGGGGTGGGGGTAAAAGGAAGAAACTGAATTGAATTCAGAACTATTAGCCAATTGAGAGTAATTAGACCTTTAGTTCATCCATGCAGTGAAACACCCACACTAGGGGCAGTGAGCACACTTGCCCAGAGCGGTGGGCAGCCCTATTCACAGCACTCAGGGAGTTGGGAGTTAGGTGCCTTGCTCATGGGCACTTCAGTTACATACTGTCCGCTCAGGGGATCAAACCGGTGACCTTCCAGTCACAAGGCTGGCTCCCTAACCTCCAGCCCATGACAGCCCAGAAACACTTTTCATAATGCTGAGTGTGTGGAAGAGGCCATGCTGGAGAATGTGGGCAGTGGGATTGAGCCTATGTTACAGATGTGCCCAGTTGGAACACCTTCCTGCATTCGCATCCCATGCTCTTCTACTATTCGAGAAGGATGTAAAGGAGTGGAGGACAGGAGGACTAACTGAAGAAACAGTTTAGCTCATCTGCTTTAGGATCTTGTTGATATTGATAAACTCAGCTCAGTGGCATAACTAGAACTAGAATATATATATATATATATATATATATATATATATATACATACACACTCACTGGCCACTTTATTAGGTACACCGGTTGCTTGTTAACACAAATAGCTAATCAGCCAATCACATGGCCACAACTCAATGCATTTAGGCATGTAGAGGTGGTCAAGACAACTTGCTGAAGTGCAGACCGAGCATCAGAACGGGGAAGAAAGGGGATTTAAGTGACTTTGAACGTGGTGTGATTGTTGGTGCCAGACGGGCTGGTCTGAGTATTTCAGAAACTGTTGATCTACTGGGATTTTCACACAACCATCTCTAGGGTTTACAGAGAATGGTCCGAAAAAGAGAAAATATCCAGTGAGCGGCAGTTGTGTGGACGAAAATGCCTTGTTGATGTGAGAGGTCAGAGGAGAATGGGCAGACCGGTTCCAGATGATAGAAAGGCAACAGGAACTCAAATAAGCAACCAGAATCTCTGAGGAATGTTTCCAACACCTTGTTGAAAGTGTGCCATGAAGAATTAAGGCAGTTCTGAAGGCCAAAGGGGGTCCAACCTTTTACTAGCAATAAACCTAATAAAGTGGCGGGTGTGTGTGTGTGTGTGTGTGTGTGTGTGTGTGTGTGTGTGTGTGTGTGTGTGTGTGTGTGTGTGTGTGTACATTTATTTATTTATGAGATCAAATGTAAGGGGATAGTAAAGGGAAAAATGCAGAAGCCAAGAAATGCAGTTCAAAACATAATTCAAAGATACTGAGAAAATGGCACAATAATGGCTGTGACTGTCCATCAGATAAACAGCACTTGAAGATTTCCTCTTTGAGAAAGAGGGGAAAACTCTTACTTCAGGTCTGAAACAATCCACAGCTGTTTCTGTCCATCCTTCTCACACTCTGCCTGTCCTCTGAAAGGATGTGTAGCCATAAAGAGGCCCTCGCTGAGAAAAGGAAGATTTTATGGACTGATTTGTCTAAATTTGTGAGATGTAGAAAATGTAACCAACTTCTCAGCCTGAGCTTTTATAGGTGTGGAATAACATCCCTGTAGATTTCTTTGAGAAGCTTAAAACAATGGAAGCTGCAATAAGTGCAAAGGGTGAAAACACTGATTACGGAGAAATTTGACATTGTACTTAGTTGTTGAGGCTATGGTGTAATTTTCCGTTAACTTCTTATTCCATACTAAGGCTTATTATTCGGTCACTACAGGGGCTTGAATGCAAACTGGTTGAGCTCTTCTTAGGTTATAGAGGTGTTTAATAAAACTTTGGGCCCAACTGAAATATGAACATCTATTAGTATTGGTTGATCTCACTGCTCTCTGACTTCGCAAAGTACTGTAAATTCAAACAAAAATACAGTAATGAAGACATATTTAGATACCTCCATTGTCCATCACCTCTGGGGGCTCATGCAATGATGTCAATCTAAATAAGTATTGATTGTAATGTATTGTATTGCACTGTTCTCTGTTCTGTTTTTCTCTGGGAATCAACAGTGACTTTTTTTGTTTCTGGCAGTATCTGCACTCACTACCCTATTGCTAACTAGTAAAGATACTTTCTCTAGATAGACAAAGCTCTTCTTGTAAGTAGTTCTGGATAAGAGCGTCTGCTAAATGCTGTTAATGTAAATGTAAACATAAATCTAAAATTGAAAAAAAAAAGTCTTCTTGGGTAGCACACACTCGAATACCTGTCTGCACCCAGGACCGATTCTGGGCTGGTTCGGGGGAGGGGTTCACTTCAACCCAACTAAGGAGCCCCACCTTCACAAAACTAGAAAAGGGAAGTGTAAGTCAAAGCAGTCATGTTACAAAATGAACCAATCCGCGAACCCATACCCAGTTCTGGGAGCAGATAGCTTCCACAGTCCAGTGGAAGTGAACCCCAGACCGCCGATTTCAGGCGGACCAGAGAATGGTTCTCCAGACCACTCCTAGGGTTGAGCAAAAGTACTAAACTCATGGTGCCAAGTGGACCAGAATAAAACTCTAGTGTAAAAAAAAAAAAAAAACATGCCATGTTACCATACACTCTCAGAAAAAAGGGTACATCTCAGTGCCTTTAGTCAGGGAACATATCTCTACCATAATCCATTGAAATGATGTTTTCTAAGCGGTACTGACTCCACACACCCCATCTCATTTCCAGGCTTTTTATTTCACTGTTCTGTTTTAAAACATTTGGTTATGAAAAGTTGCAAATACTAATTTTTAACCTGGAAAAAAATATATATTTATGGTTCATAAATGGACCTTAAAACCACTGTTGTAGCTTTGAGGGAACATTTACATTGTTGGTACCTTGATCAATAAAAAATTTACCTGCACAGAACCTTTAATTTCTAACAGTGCACGAATTACTTTTGGGTTAAACCATTTTCTGCAGTGAGCAGTAGTGCACGCTCCACTCCATGACCAGTTAAGCAGTCGTTTCTTTCTCCCTGTCTTTTAGAAATCTTCACTCATGCAGAACTTTTAGTTATCTTTCAAAATCTCAATGTGCTTTACACAGTGAAATAAGTAGAACCCTGCCAAGGTGAGAAGAAAACCATTGTGGTTCGAATGAAAGAGTCAAATTGTCAGCATAGTTACAAATTATAAAGGGAAAAGCTTTCAACTATATAGATCTGTTCACTCCTTGACCAAATACTGAAAAAAAATATATATTGTGTCCTTTATTTTACTTTACACAAAAACTTGAAGCAATGTATTTATTTGTTCATAATGCAGCTGCTAGGCTCATAGAAAAAGCAAGAGCTGAGGTTTAGAATGCACACACCTTTTGGGCTTTGTATTAAACACAGCATTACGAACAGGTTTTTCATTTAAAAGGACAACTCATGAAGGACAGATATCCTTATAAAGAAACGAAAAGGTCCTTTTGCTTAGTACTTTAATTCAACAGGTTGTGTCCATCTGTTACTGTTGAACTCATTCTGGGCTGTGGTGCCTCACTATTTCGCTCTCTTTTCTCTTTCTCTAAGGCTTTCCATCCATTTTAAGAGATCCTCTCAAAGTTTGTGGCCCATTTCATTTTTTTCCTCTCCTCAGCCAGAAGTTCAGCAGCATTAAAATAATTGAAAAAAGGTCCTGATTTACATTTAAATTGAAAATCAGTGTCCTCCTAATAATAATGTGCTATAATCCACCTTGAACTATCATTTGAGGAGGTTAAATTGTGAAATGTTACATGCCGTGGCTGGCGGACTCTTTTCTTAGTGGGTCCCTTGAGATGCTGACCAAAAGGGCCAGAAATTCAACTGTTTCACAGTAATTTGGAGACGAAGGAGAGAAAGTGAGGAAGAGACTGAGAGTCTAAGCCTGATCCAGAATGCGGCTCTTTATCAGGTGCATGGGAAGACCCTTGATGATTAGGGGTGTTGATGCTGGCGTCTATTGCTATGGGTATCTTATGAGAGAGGATTTAGACATTAAAGCATCTTATTTCGAGGCAATAGCTGCAGCTTCAAGAAAATATGCCGCATTATACTCAAAAAAGCCAATATAAACAGCATGCTGGCTTCCAGTTATTCAGCGGGATAATGTCATTGTGAAATAATGAACATAGACTTAATATGGTTTTGCAGTTCAGTGGAATTGGACTTTCTAAACAGCAAAGAAGCCAACTACAGCAGAGCAACAAAGAAAGATGGTTTTATATTGCTAGTTATATTATCAAATTACTGTGTTGTAAGCCATTTTTGCAGACTTTTATGGCTACTCCATTTTCCTAATGCAATTTTAAGGGCATTAACAGTAGGTGATGGGAAAGAATGCTTTTAAAAATCAAGTGTCTACCCTGCTAAGAATCCTTTCAGCAGTACTTTAAGCTCAGACATGACGACATAAGGCTGCCTGGGCTATTTAATTGGGATCAACATTGCTTAGGACTGGTCGACTTTAGCCCTATTTAGACTGAATTCGTTTTGGGGGTGTATAACTATTTTGTAATTCAAGTGAACATGTGTTTTAATTTAAATGTAATGTAATTGTCAGAACATCTCAGAAGTCATGCTTCAATCTGGCTAATGATATGTGTAACAAAGCATAGCAACACCTGCTTATAGACATTGTACTGTGTTGTTATTGTTATTGAATGTAGCGCCTATTTGTCTGTGGCAATTGTGTGGAGATCACAGATACTTCACATTGTGCAAACTGGTCAAACTGGCAAGAAATCCCTTATAGATTACGTTGTGGAACCTCATCTGATAAAACTCATTGAGCTTCAATTGTGCTTTTGTTGCAACCCAACTATCCAACACCCTAAGGAACATGGGAAATCCATTCTATATATTCTGTGAGATGTTACCCAGTAAAGATTACATGGTGGACTTAAAGGTAAGCCTTTTCTCCATCTCTCCATGTACTATTCAAGATAGTACAGTCATGTATTAAAATGAGAATCGCACATTAACCCTCGAGTGGCTTGACCATATATTGTGTTGACCTTCTCATAAAGATATTTTTTTTCTTTTTTTTTCCAGCATGGTATATTCTTGGGAGGACGAGACATCGCTAGTGGGTGGAAATGGAGGAAACATTGAGTATAATAATAAACATATATTCCATTTGTGGTAGTAAAAAGGTGCCGATGCCATGGACAAATCTTCCTAAAAGATTTTCAGTGTACAGTTATTGATGAGTCATATTTGTAAATGAGATGGGTAAATTGGAACAACATCTTTAAGACTTAAATGGCCAGGGTCGGCGAAGAAGGCCCAAAGTTTTATTACACACTTCTATAAACTAAGCCTAACACCACCAGTTTGCACTGAAGTCCCTGTAGTTACTCAATAATGAGGCTTAGTATATAATAACCCTGGGATTTCAAGAGGTTAAAGTTTAAATAACCTCCACATAATGTAGAGTATTAGTTAGTTATATTAGTTAGGTTTTATAGAGCCTTAAGTCCAAGGCAGGAGTTACTGCCCTTTCCTTTACTGTTCTCAGGTTCCAAAAGTAGCAGTGAAGGTGAAAGGTGGTGCACATGGAGAAAGCAGTTTTGGAGGTAACAGTCCCAGCTTCTGTTTTCCTGGCCTAATGGAAAAAGGTCAGGCATTCAGCAGCCTCTCCCAGACCTGTTCTCCTCACCTCAGGGCAATAGCTACCTATTTTTTTCTTCTTGCTCTTTTTCTCCAGCCCTTCCTGTAGGTCAAATTCATGTCACATCATAGAGGCAGCATCCTTTGTGCTGAAGCCTCCAATTTTCAACAGCAAGTAAACACTTTTTCAGCAGGAAGTTTCTCTGAGCATTGCCTAGAGCAAGATTTTCAGACTTCAGTCCTGGAGGGCCAAGGTGCTGCAGTTTAGCCTTTCCCACTAACTTATTTAGTGATTGTAATTAGTTTAATATGGATCTCATTGCTTCCAAGCCTTTTTCAACAAGCTTTTGGCTTAAGTCTGAAGTAATGTCTAGACAGTTATGTTTAGGAAATGTGATCAGATGTACAAAGTGAAAAAAAAAATACATGTCACAGGCTCCAGCTTTCCTCTTGATTATGATTTAACCTGAATAATAACTAGGGCTGACAAAATATTAACCCCTCAATTGGCCAGGCCCCGCTGGTGGGTGCAAAGTTCTATTACACACTTCTGTGATCTAAAAATAGCTCAGCCAGTTTGCACTGAGGTCCCTGTAGTTACTGAATAATATAAGCCTTAGTATGAAATAAGCAGGGATTTTAAGGAATTAAAGTAATGAATCACACTCATTTGCTCATATTTGGCCCTAAAGAAAGATTTGACTTGAATGGCCTCGGCTCATTCATTGAGCTCATGGGTTCTTACAGTGAAAGTTCTTGAAGAAAGCTGGAGTTCTCCACTTTGCTGTTGCTTTTATTAGTTTGCTGCTCATTGATTTATTCATAGAGCACTGTCTAGTGTAGTCTGGCAAAGGTGCTGATGATATTAGTTTTAAAAGCCATGTAAAGGCTGTATTTGATTGAAAGAGCTCCAATTGCAGGTTCTATCTTAGCAACATACAGTGCACAAGCAGCTGGGCTTCATGCTGTACTAGTACAGATAGTTTGAAGGCTGAAATTAGGAAAAATGTATTGTTGAAGAGAATAGTCATGCTACTAGTTTATCACACTATTAACCCCTTAACTTTGACTAGCTTTGTAGTTACATATTTACCTATATAGTTAGTTAAGCAACACTTTATCACATCCACAGTGAGGAAAAGTTGGTTTCACAGTTTTTACAGTATATGGCCCTTTAAAAGAATCCTTGCTTTCTTTCTTTCATTCTAATGTGTATATATATATATATATATCCATCCATCCATCCATCCATTTTCTAAGCCGCTTCTCCGTCAGGGTCACGGGGGGGAGCTGGAGCCTATCCCAGCAGTCTTCGGGCGGAAGGCAGGATACACCCTGGACAGGTCGCCAGTCCATCGCAGGGCAGACACACAGACAGTCACTCACACACAGGGACAATTTTAGCACACCCAATTGGCCTGACTGCATGTCTTTGGACTGTGGGAGGAAACCGGAGAACCCGGAGGAAACCCACACAGACACGGGGAGAACATGCAAACTCCACACAGAGAGGACCCCGGTCACCCGGCCGGGGAATCGAACCCATATATATATATATATATATATATATACAGAGAGAGAGAGAGAGAGAGATGTATCCAGCCTGGCATCATTAGCCCAACAGGATACCAATCAGTGTGTCCTGATGAGCCACAGGAGAAGTTCTACTGAAAACAGTATTTAAAGAAACAATTACAGGAAAATGAAGAAAAACCTAAAGATCAAAGTTTGTGACATGGAACCATAACTAAATAATAAAAAAAAACTTTTTAATCAACCAGCTTGGAATGCATAAATGGGTCAAGAACAACAAGTGAACTTTGCTCCATTTTCTGCTATTATGTTTGAATTATGTAAATTAATCCTTTCAATGTGAATGCAGGACTATTACCCTCTACCTATTTACTACTACTACTGCATATACAACAATACTGTCTTTTGTAAGCTGTTTTGTAAGCAACTGTATTTCATGTTGTATTTTTGTGAATTTTAAATGAGGCGTGTTGTTCTATTTGATCTAAAATGCATATTGCATAATAACCTTTCCCTTCCCTAATGAATCTTACCTGCATCTGTTTCTTTGTGCACCTTCTTGTGCTGTGTTTTTGAGCTTCATATATGCCAATGTACGAAACACATACTGGCAAATAAAACCAGTACCGCTTCCATGGTTGTCTAAATGTTTATCACCTTGAAGTTACTGCTTTTTATTTTAACATTCTCTTAACTCTAGACAATAAAAGAGTATTACAGAAGTATCATATCTGGCAAAAAATGTGCTAAATTCTATCTTAACTTTAGAATAGGTCCATCGACATCATAACTTCTGTTTTAAGTCTATGTTTGTATCATTAGCTGTTCTATTCAAATGAGACTAAGGTTGTTTTAAAAACACTGTTATAGCTAGCGTAAGAAATTCAGTAAAGCTACCAAAATGCCATTAGATTTACAGATAAATGTATAAAATGAGGGGTTCACAGTTAAAAACATGTGAACATAGGTTTATTCTCCTCCACTCTCGTTACTTTCATATGTTAAAGTTGATGACATCTTACCAAATAGAAATTTTCAGCAGTAGCGATGAACAATGAAGAGATTGAGATTAAGATGTGGCTGTTTATTAGAAGGAATGACATTAATGCATTTTATAGGCCAGCTAAAGCAATTACATTTATGGCATTTGGCAGATGTTCTTCTCAAGGACAACTTACAAGTTGATTATTTTACACAGGTGAGGCAACGTGGTGTTAGGAGTCTTGCCCAAGGACTTATATTGGTATAGTGTAGGGTGCTTGCCCAGGTTGGGGATATGAACCCCAATCTACAGTGTAGAAGACAGAAGTGTTAACCACTACACTATACCCACCACATTTGGTCTGAGAAGCTTTATAATTCACTGCATTTTATGCTGTTTTGATTACATATCCACATGTCTGCTATGGATGCATCATCAGTAGCTTATAGAATAGAATGCCTTTATTGTCACTATACACAGTACAATGAGATTAAGAGCAACTCCATCTCAGTGCAAACACACAATGTAAACAAATGACACGGAATAGAATGGGGAGGGGTTGTGCACAGTTCTATGCGTTTGTATATATATGTATATGAAATAAATATAGAAACAAAATAAAAACTATGTTTTTTACAAGATATAAATATGGAGATATTTACAGCTGTATTGTATGTACAATAAATATTGCACATTGCTAAGTATTGCACATATTCCTGTATAATGTACATACATGTACAGTATGATTGCACATTTCCGTATGCAGAGTATTGCACAGTAGCTGGTAATGGAGTCTGGGAATAGACTGGTATGTAGGTGGTGATGGAAGTCTGGGGATAGACTATCAGTGCATCTGTGAGTTGAGAAGTGTTATTGCTTTTGGGAAAAAACTGTACTTAAGTCTGTTTGTCCTTGATCTGATGCATCTGTACCGCCTTCCTGAGGGCAACAGGTCAAACAGTACAGATCCGGGGTGCGAGCTGTCCATTGTGATGCGTTTCGCTCTGCTGACGCAGCGGGAGGTGTAGATGTCCATCAGGGATTGGAGAGGGCAGCCAATAATCTTCTGTGCTGTCTTTACTACCCTCTGAAGCCTCTCCCTGTCTGCCATGGTGCAGCTGCCGTACCACACTGTGATGCAGTACGTCAGCAGGCTCTCGATGGAAGAGCGGTAGAAGGTCAGCAGCAGGTTGGAATCCAGGTTGTGCTTCCTGAGGACTCTCAGGAAGTGTAGTCGCTGCTGAGCCTTCTTGATGACGGCTGTGATGTTGTCTGTCCAGGTGATGTTGGTAGAGATTTGGACTCCAAGGAACCGGAAGGTGCGGACCCTCTCCACACACTCGCCGTTGATGGACAGGGGGTCTGGGTCAGTGCTGTGCTTCCTGAAGTCAACGATGATCTCTTTTGTTTTCTTGGTGTTCAGAGCCAGGTTATTCTCTGAACACCAAGCTGCCAACTTCAGGACCTCCTTCCTGTAGGCTGTCTCGTCTCCTTCTGAGATGAGTCCGACCACTGTGGTATCGTCAGCAAACTTGACGATGAGGTTGCTGTCACAGGCCGGACTGCAGTCATAGGTGTAGAGGCAGTACAGGAGGGGGCTCAGCACACAGCCTTGTGGTGAGCCGGTGCTAAGCATACGAGTGGAGGAGAGGTGGGGGCCAAGTCTCACAGTTTGGGGCCGGTTAGTGAGAAAGTTCTTGATCCAGGCACATGTGAGGGGGGGGAGTCCGAGGGTGCCCAGTTTGGTGATAAGAATGTCCGGGATGATTGTGTTGAAAGCAGAGCTGTAGTCCACAAAGAGCATTCGGACGTAGCTGTGCTGCTGCTCCAGGTGGCTCAGTGCAAAGTGGAGAGCTGCTGCTATGGCGTCCTCTGTTGACCTGTTTGCACGGTATGCGAACTGGTGGGGGTCGAGGTCTGGGGGCAGAGAGTCTTTGATGTGCTGAAGTACCAATCTCTCGAAGCACTTCATGATTACCGGTGTGAGGGCCACCGGGCGGTAATCATTAAGGTTGGTGATGGTAGACTTTTTCGGCACTGGTATGACTGTGGCTGACTTCAGGCAGGGCGGGATGATGGCTTGGGCCAGGGAGAGATTGAAGATCTTGGTGAAGGTGAGGGTGAGCTGGTTGGCACACGTTTTGAGCACCTTGCCGGGTACTACATCAGGACCAGCAGCCTTTTTGGGGTTCACTGCCAGGAGCACCCGTCTGACATCGCGCTCCTGTACAGTGAGTGGAGTGGTGTGGAAGCCGGGTGGGGGTGGAGGTCGGGCAGGAGCAGAAGAGTGCTGCTGAGATGCATCAAAGCGAGCAAAGAAGCAGTTCAGCTCCTCTGCCAACGGTGCACTCAGTACTCCTGCTGTCACATCACAGCCTCTGAAGTTTGTGATGTTCTGTATGCACCGCCACACCTCCCGTGAGTTGTTGCTGGACATGTGGGACTCTATTTTCCTCTTGTAGTCCGCCTTGGCTTTTTTAATCCCCCTCTTCAGGTCAGCTCGAGCGGCGATGTACATAGCTCTGTCGCCTGACCTGAAGGCGGCATCCCGGGCTCTGAGGAGAGAGCGGACCTGGCTGGTCATCCATGGTTTCTGGTTTGGGTAAACCCGGATGATTTTGTCCACAGTCACATTTCCGATGCAGAACTTGATATAGTCCAGCACCGTTCCTGTGAATGTTTCCAGTTCCTGGTGTTCAAACAAGTCCCAGTCTGTCTGTTCAAAGCAGTCCTGTAGTTTTGAGAGTGCATTGTCAGGCCAGGTTGTAACAGTCTTTATGGTGGGCCTAGTTCTGCGCCGTAGGGGGGTGTAGGTTGGGGAGAGCAGAAGGGAAAGATGGTCTGACTGTCCGAGGTGGGGGAGGGGTATGGCTCTGTACGCGTGCTTAATATTCGTGTAAACATGATCCAGAGTGTTCTCCCCCCTAGTTGAACACTTTACATGCTGGTAGAATTTCGGTAGTACCGTCTTCAAGTTGGCCTTATTAAAGTCTCCTGCAATCACGTGAACACCGTCAGGGTGAGCGCGCTGCTGCTCGTTTACGGTGTTCAGCAGGAGAGAGAGCGCTTTGTTTACATTAGCGTCTGGCGGTATATATACAGCTGTTACGATCGCTATTGTTAGCTCTCTAGGCATCGAAAAGGGCCGAAATCTTACCGACATGTACTCTAGATCTGGGGAGCAGTGTTTGTCTATGATTGTCCCGTTGTTACACCAGTTATCATGCACGTAAATACACAGCCCCCCACCTCTGCTCTTACCGGAGTTCTCAGTCCTGTCCCAGCGCAGCAGAGTGCGGCCTGCTAGCTGCACGCTAGCATCGGGTATTGCCGGATGAAGCCAGGTTTCGGTAATAATCAAGACACAGCAGTCACGAACATAGCGATTTCCAGCAAGTTGTAGTTCCAAGTCGTCCGTTTTATGCACCAGGGATCTGGCATTGGAGAGATAGAGGCTCGGGAGAGGTGGCTTGTGTGGTTGATTCTTTAGCCTTAGCATAGCACCGGACCTGCTGCCTCACTTCTGCTTCCTCTCCTTCCTCCGTCTGCGCTGCCTCCCAGACCCGATAACAATCCACGGAGAGCCCGGCGGTCTCGCTATGTCGTCTGGGATGTTATGTGTGTATCTAAAGTCACTCGAAACAGCAAACTGGTGCTGAACACCGATGTCCAAAAGATTCTGGCGGGTGTAATGGATGTTCGCAGAACAGAAAGTGCACAAACAAACAGAAAAGAAGTACAAAAACAACAAAGAAGAGCACTGAAGGGGAGAGCCGTAAGCCGCAGCGACCGCACGTCGCGCCGCCATATTGGAGATTTATTTCCTCTTCTTATTATTTCCTATCCTTACCAACCTGGATTGAGTAGTTAAGAGAAGAAGATATAATTGCTAAACAAAGACAAGATTTGCTTCTGTAATAAGAATTTGAGAAAAATGATATAGTGACCTTGTCAGACCTTGTGAGGAATAATAAGGTCCCAGCACAACATCTGTATCAGCAGATAACTGCCTAAAAGTTTAGTAACACTGCTACATAAAATGTATATAGCCACACTATAAACATGTCATAATAGATGTTATGTGCTGTCATTTTTAGAATGAATAAAGTTACATCAGGGGGTAGAGCCTTCTCATACAACCCCTCCACCCCTGCTTTGGAATAATCTTCTAGTCAGCAGTGTTATGGACTCAGACACGGCCTCAGTCTTTAATTCTAGGCTAAAAACCCACTTGTTTAGTCAAGCCTTTGGTAGTTTTCCCTGTTGAATATAAGGTGCAGATTTGGGGGTTTATGGACATCGAGTATTATGGTACACTGGGAATGTTGGTGCTGTTGCCCCACTGCTCTCACACATTCACTCAAGCTTGTTGGCGGTTGGAGCGGAGGGGTGCCGACATCTCAGGGAGCATCGTGTCTGTATTACCTCTCTAGTTTCTCCCTTTTAGTAAAGAGCTGTAATATTTAGACCTGATGGAGTCTCTGCTGCTCTGTTAATACTGTAATCTGGGCTCACTCACTCTTTACAGAACTGACTGTGTGTAACCTTTTTCTTTGCTAAGTTGAACAGCTGCGCCATCCTGTGCATCTGATACTATTGCTTTTTCTGCCTTGATCAGGTGCCCACTGCTCACCAGCCTTCTGGACTGGCTTGACCACCATTGAGTCTCATGCTGTACAACACTGCAAACCTGACCCTCATGAACTGACCCTCCTGACGATGCTGCTGCATACACTCAAACTATCTAATTAACCATTGCTCCACCTGGTTTTCCCGTTTTGTATCTAATTTTTTATACTAGCACTGCTGTCCAGTGTGGACCAGAGGAGGATGGGTTCCACTTTTGAGTCTTGGTTCCTCTCAAGGGTTCTTCCTCTTGCTCTTAGGGAGCTTTTCCTTGTCACTGTCACCGTTGATGACGCTCATGGGGGCTGAGACCTGGGTTTTTCTGTAAAGTTGCTTTGTGACAACACATTTTAATTCTGCACAGATTGCCTGCCTTTTGAACCAAGCAGACTTGCTAATAGTTTTCTCATGGTTATGTATTTAATTAACAGATATTTACATGTTAAAAATGCTAAATGTGTCTGATTTGTTATTGTTTTGAATTACATTTATATATAATCAGATCATTCAGGCATTGCCAATGTTCACATCGCCACATTTCTGCATTTCTGTTATAAAACATGGGAAAACACATTACACACACTATATATATATATATATATATATATATATATATATATCCATCCATCCATCCATCCATTTTCTAAGCCGCTTCTCCGTCAGGGTCGCGGGGGGATGCTGGAGCCTATCCCAGCAGTCTTCGGGCGGAAGGCAGGATACGCCCTGGACAGGTCGCCAGTCCATCGCAGGGCAGACAGACAGACACAGACAGTCACTCACACACTCACACCTAGGGGCAATTTAACATGTCCAATTGGCCTGACTGCATGTCTTTGGGCTGTGGGAGGAAACTGGAGAACCCGGAGGAAACCCACGCAGACACGGGGAGAACATGCAAACTCCTGTGGACAGATGAATCATGCTTCTTCATCTGCCAGTCTGGTGGATGAGTCTGGGTTTGATGAGTGCCATGAGAACATTGCCTGCCTGACTGCATTGTGCCGACTGTAAAGTTTGGTGGGAGAGAGGATTATGGTGTGGGGTTGTTTTCTAAGGGTTGGTCTAGGCCCCTTAGTTTCACCGAACAGAAATCTTAATGCTTCAGCACCAAGACATTTTGGATAACTGTACACTTCCAACTTTATGGGAACAGTTTAGGGAAAGACCTTTTCTGTTCCAGCATAACTGATCCCCAGTACACAAAGTAAGGTCCATAAAGTCATGACTGGGTGAGTTTGGTGTGGAAGAAGTTGACCAACCCTCACAAAAACTAGAATGGAGATTGTGAGCCAGGTCCTCTCGTCCAACATCAGTGTCTGGCCTCACAAATGCTCTTCTGGATGAATGGACAAAAATTCCCACAGACACTCTCTAAAATCTTAAAGAAAGCTTCCCAGAAGAGTGGAAGCTGTTCGAGCTGCAAAGGGGGACCAACTCTATATTAATGTCCATGGATTTAGAATAGGATGTCATAAAGCTACTGTAGGTGTGATGTTTATATCTACAGTTCTGTGCAGAAGAAGATTAATGTCCAGTCAAAAGAGTACGAGATTACATTTTATTTAATTTTCTCTGAGGAGAAATAAGATAATTCATTTACAAGAGGAAAGTCCAAGGAAAGTAAAAAGAGTTTCCAAAACTAGAGTTCAATAAAAACAAAGAGAGAGAGAGAGAGAGTGAGAGAGGAAGAGAGTTGGACTCCTAATGACCAAGCAAGACCTGGTGGTCAAATCCAGCTCCACTCTTGCTTCAGATCGGGAAAAAAAAAACAAAAAACAAAAACAAAGGTGTTTCTGTCCATCCTTCTACTGTGAGAAGAGAACTCAATGAATTCAGCTCTGAAACGATGTGTAGCTGCCAAAAAACCCTTAGTGATACTGAAAAAACAAAAGGGGAACATTAAACAAAGAAGCTGCTGGTGTTCTCAGAACAGTGGTCTGGCCACCCCCGAGTCCAGACCTCAACATCACTAACTATGTTTCAAGGAACAGAGATTTCATCTCTTGTAAACTTCTGAAATCCACCCCACAGTGTCTTTTCCCTCGTGTACGGCTCATGCTGTGAAAGATCTGCAGGAAGGCTCTTCTTTTTTCAGATGCGCTTTCTCTCGTCTGAGTTTTCCAACGGCTGAAACTGCTGTCGGTTCACACGCGTCGCTTCCTAGCTGCAGGTGTGCCGCCTTCACCGTGAGCTCATTTCATACTCATTAGTGAATGTGGGGACGCTTGCATGACATTGCGCTAAAGCAGAAAGATAGCTGCTATGAAATCAAAGCCGCTGAAACAGCAGCAAGCAGGAAGGCCCCGTCGCTAATAAAAGAAGATGAAGTATAAAGTTAATAAAAACAGCTGGCCTCTATTAACTCTTAGACCCGCAGAGGTGTTGCAGTGCAGCGCTGCTGTTATTTGTTTAAATATGTTAAAAACCCTTTCACAGGTGTGGTCCCACCAATGGGATTTGCCATGGATGGTCCCTATATAGCATATATGGGGTCTTTTAATTAAAATTCAAGGTCCAGTTAAAGAAAATTTCCTCAAGCAACGTCATAATGAATGTCTAACTTGCATCATGATTCAGTTCCATATACTGTAAGCTGAAGTAGCCTAGCAGGTTTGTCAACATCTTCTGTAGTCAACCACTGAAAGTCAAACCTAATGAACTGCAATTCAGTAATACATTATTTTAACAACATTTATTTATTTATGTATTTATTTATTTATTTATTTTCAGTCAGTTTTCTCTTTTTAGAGCACGCCATGTGAAATAACTTCCGCCTGACTCACTTTCTTCTCTGACTGCTGTGTCTCACCCTTTCCCTGTGTGTACGTCACTCATTTGAGCCCCTGTCCTCATCGTAATGCACAGATCTGATTGGCTGAGTAGCGTCACATGTGATATTTACAATGCATGCAATTGGTCTGTGAGTTTCTCTGGCCGCTAAAGCTACCACAAAGGCTAGAAAAGCTATGGCAAATAAAATATGACCATCCTGTCGAAATCAATAATTCTCCACACTTTATAGGTTTAGGTCCACATAGGGTCCAGACTCGGACCGAGGTCCGCCTCTTAGTGACCTCAGCTATATAGCACGATCTTGTGACTCAAACACTGCATTAGAGCAGTGAAGTTTAGTGCAACCCTTTAATCAAATGTACCTGCTGATTTGTCCTCCCACACCATAGAGTGTATCCACCAAAAATCTGGCCAGATTCATTAACTGTATGAATCAGATTTAGCATGACATTAAGTGTAATCAGCATTTGAGTAAAACACATTTGCTTATTCATTAATGAGAATTATTGCCATGTTTTTTTGTTTTTTTTTCTGCATTTTATCTCATTTACAGGTGAAAGCAGTGATTTATTTTATTACACTATGCTGCAAAACAACACCTGAGCCACTCGGCTGGCAATTTTTACCGGGTAAACTTGCTAACTTTTGCTGTAGGAGGAAGAAAACTTGCTTGTCGTGGATGGATTTCAGATTCATCTGGCATTGTTCTTAAAACAACCTCTTTTTTCCTGCGTTAAATTCCATGGTTAGTGCATATTCTTCCTGCATGGAAAGTAGGTTTAGCTTGTGATCTAAATAAGTGATGAGTAGGTTCACATGTTGAGATTCTAATCACATGTTTGAATTGAATTTCTATTTACCGTAGATTTTGGATTTCAATTTGCATATTGGAAAATTATATTTTAGTATTACAAATTCATTTCTTACTAGTAAAAACTGGATTTTTACCGGTCAAAATTTTATAATAATCAGAGGAACAGTACATTTCTCATGTAAACTGAATTCCAGAGATTGAGAAAAATAGCAGATAACAGCTAAAATGGCTATCATAGAAATTAGAATTTCAGCTTTTTAATTTAATATTTGTTTAACGTCCTATTGGACAAAAGTGACAAAACAATTCCTATGAGAAAAAAAAAAGACTTTGCCAATACACATCTGTTTTAGGTTATACTGAAACTCAAACCTGCATTTAGTTTTTAACTTGAACAGTGTGCATTTATCCTCAGATTGTATTTAGATGCATATGCTTCTCTAAATAAATAAATTAATGCATAAATAAATAAATAATCACTGAAACATTCCACTATGTCCACTGTGCTGGCTGCTTCCCACTTAAAATAAGCTTGATTATTTGTCTTGGTGACATCTTATGCTTCATGCTATGCATCAGAAACACAGACAAAGTTGGACTCAGTTAGCCTAATGCAATCACCTGCAAAAACAGCCAACTCAGGGCCTCGAGGTCTTTGCATTTCTCTTTGTACATTTTACCACTAGGTGAAGTCATTAGGAAATCTGGGAAAAGCTGACAACACAGCTGATTTATGGGAAGCTCTATTTTTTAACCTTCATATACCAAACTTTAAGTAAGAAACCTGGGTGTAAGCTTAGACTCTGAGCTCGATTTTATCCTGCAAGTAAGCACAGTCTGTAAATGATGTTGTTTTATCATCTGAGAAACATTGTTCAAGTTCAGTCTTTTGTATCTCAGAGCAATGCAGAGAAACTTGTTCATGCATTTGTTCCAAGCAAGGTTGATCACTGTAATGGTCTCCTTACTGGGTTTCCTAAAAAAACAATACATCTAGCTTGTAACAATAGAACCCTTTTTAGTTCTATATAAAACCATTTTCAAAAAAGGTTTCACACAGAACCATATACAACATTCTCAATCAATCTGAAGCACCATTTTACCATGCAAAGATCCATTTACGCATGAAAGGTTGCTTTAAGTGTTCAAGGTAGGCCCACTATCTTGACTAAAGAACCAACTGTTTAAGATTGTATAACAACAGCAACTACTCAATCTGTCAACTACTGTAAAAGCAACTAAACCACCATATTTGACAAAACAGTCCCACTATATTTTGTTTCTAATAACTATGTAGTTACACATGAATAACATACACAGCAACTAAATATTGATGACTTAAGCAACATTACAAATGGATTATAGAAGTACAGCCTATGTAATTACACATGTGTATCAAATTCTGCCTCATTTAATTATTCTGCAGATCAGACGTCTTTTCCAGCAGTTAAAGGAAGTATTTTTGTTTTACAGAAGTAATGTGGTATAACTGTGTTGTAACAAGGTGACTTAATCATGTCATATTCATTAATACCATCCTGTAGTTACATTATACCTTTATAAGAACTACACAGGAACTTTCTTGTAGTGTAGTGTTAAGGTTACACTTTAAAATAAGTAGGCAGTTCCTGTGTAGCTGTTATGTAAGTATTGTATAATAATAGTCTAGTAATATAGACATTGCTATGGTGGCAATGCAACAAACTTAATTCATGTCATAAAAGTTACATGTTAAGATAAGTGGACATCTGCTGTACTGTCAGATTCCAGAATGGTTTAAAGTTAAAACTGGTTATAATATCATAGCACTAGCAGCATAAATGCTAGCTATACGTTAGGGATGCTGTCATATACAGTGCAAGTAATGTGTTAATGTAAGCTATTACATACTTCCTTTTACTACTGAAAAAAACTTCTAAAAGAAACTGCTGTTCTAATCTGAGTACAAATGTACCTGTTTGTTACTACCCTTGTATAACTACATGAGAAAGAACAGGCTGTGCAGGGTGGCATGGTGGCGTGGTGGGTAGCGCTGTTGCCTCACAGTAAGAAGGGCCTGGGTTCCATTCCCTGGCCGGGTGACCGGGGTCCTCTCTGTGTGGAGTTTGCATGTTCTCCCAGTGTCTGCGTGGGTTTCCTCCCACAGTCCAAAGACATGCAGTCAGGCCAATTGGACATGCTAAATTGCCTCTAGGTGTGAGTGTGTGAGTGACTGTCTGTGTCTGTTTGTCTGCCTTGCAACCTGTCCAGGGTGTATCCTGCCTTCCGCCCAATGACTGCTGGGATAGGCTCCAGCACCCACCCGCAACCCTGATGGAGAAGCAGCTTAGAAAATGGATGGATGGATGGATGGATGGATGGATGGATGGATGGATGGATGGATGGATGGAGAACAGGCTGTTACAACTATTAAGCTACACTTGTGTATATAAGGTCTACTTCTGTAATCTATCTGTAGCAGTGACAATCATTACTAGTTACGTTGTTGTATATGTTGTTCACATGTGACTACACAGTTATTAGAGGCACTTAATATAAAGTAGGAACAGTGTATTTTGGTAAAGTTACTGATGACATCAATTCCATGAAATGAAGTGTTAGTTTGCATGTGGCAATATTCATATTTTGTGTGATATTTGGAGAAAAAAAAAATGTACAGGACAAAACTTCAGCTTTAAATCTCAGAGCATGGCAGCAGCAAATTTTGAGAACTCCATTCATTTTTCTCATGGACAAAAGCAACGTAGATCTTGAGGCCTCACATGGTCATACTGCAAACGGCTGCAAAATGATGACATGATTGCAGAGGTTTATTGCCGCTAATAACAGCCAAGTCTAAGTTTTAAAGTCAAATGCGCTCAGATTTTTCCACGGACGGGGCATTTGCAACCTTGCGTATTGATTGACCGAGCACATCTGAAAACCCTCCTCTTGGGGAATATTTTGACATCACTCAATACTTTATTACGATGTTGATTGCGAGCGCTTCAATTTAAATGTCTAAATACATTTCCCTCAGGCCCAACTGGCACAAGAGCCTGTTTGCGAACAGAAAAAGGAAAAAAAAAAAAACAACGAATCAATTTCTGCAGAGTTATGAATAGATGAGGCCTCCCCACTAATTGGGCTTTGCTTAATCAATGACAGCGGGACAGAGAAAATGCCCGGGATGTGATACGATCTCCAATACTGGCTGACACAAACACTAGCCTTGCTTGTGGAAAAAAAAGAGAAAAAAAAAATCAATCAATACCATAATCACTGGAGCCTTTCCCCCCCACGGATACACACATCTCCCCTCCTCTTCCTCTCTTCTTTAAGGCTCTGCATTTTAATGAAATTCCTATAGTTAAGTCATTGGACCTCTAGGCCTCGACGGACCAACTCGCAGCCAAAGTGCATTAACTGAGCTAAATCTAACTTATTTCCAGCCACATAAACAGAAATATGGCAACGGAAATGTGTACCTTTGGGTTTTGGCAGCCACATATGGCGCACTGTGAGAATCCATTTCAGAACAAACATTAATAAACAATGTACAAATGGGCCAGCACTATGGTGCTTAGCAAGGCGTCTCTGCAAACATACACAAAACGAGCCGTATGTGTAGGTTACAGCCGTGGGAATACTCATAGATAAGATCAGAGCAGAAAACAGAGAACACTTGCTTACTGAAATTACTTTGCTCTAGACTTCTGTGTGTAGCTACACAGCATATCAGTATCTAGGCCTGGACACAGAGATAAAATTGGCAACCTTAATATGGTCTGATCATATTTCCGATGAAGGCAAATATAGTGCAGTCTCACCCCAAGACTCAAAGACAGACTTAATCTTCTGGGATCTGGGGGAATTTTCTCAATTTCTGCATTTATTTTTAAATTTGCATTTAGACACTTGCATATAACATGATACCAATGTTTTATATCAAAATGCTCTATTATTTTCATCATTACTTTGCAAAAGTGTTGCAGCAAATTCACTTGCTGTAAACTCTTTGCATGCCATTTTACATGTACCCCCATATCGACTCAATGGATAATGAAGGGTTTTTGATGTAATGGGTATGTCTTTGGCGTGGTGGGTAGCGCCTGTCGCCTCACAGCAAGGAGGGCCTGGGTTCGATTCCCCGGCCGGGCGACCGGGTCCTCTCTGTGTGGAGTTTGCATGTTCTCCCCGTGTCTGCGTGGGTTTCCTCCCACAGTCCAAAGACATGCAGTCAGGCCAATTGGACATGTTACATTGCCCCTGGGTGTGACTGTGTTTGTGTCTGTCTGTCTGCCCTGCGATGGACTGGCGACCTGTCCAGGGTGTATCCTGCCTTCCGCCCGAAGACTGCTGGGATAGGCTCCTGCACCCCCCGTGACCCTGACGGAGAAGCGGCTTGGAGGATGGATGGATGGATGGATGTATGGATGGGTACATCTTTAGTGATTTTCTGAGTGTTCATTGGTCAGTTTAACACAAACCATAGACAAACACATGAATCCAACGATTACACATAATGAGCAGCAGGTTATGTGTAGCCAGTGGTGGGCAAAGTACATAAACCATGTACTTGAGTTAAAGTAGAGATACCCAAGGTAAAATATTACTCCAGTAAAAGCAGAAGTTCCTCCCATTGTCCTCAAATGTACTTAAGTATTGAAAGTGAAAGTACTAAAAGGAAAAAAGGAACGACAGGTTTAGCAAAACGTAATGGAGTAAAAAGTAAGTTATTTGACTTTGAAATGTAGTAGAGTGAAAGTAAAAGTAAGATTTTGTGATAAAATACAATGGAAAGTGTGACTTTACAGATTAAGGATGTTTGAAATGTTGGAGGGTTCTGGCCTTCTAGCTACAGGCTGCCCAGAATTCCAGGTCAAGTTCTTAGAGTTCCCCCCCTCCCTCAATCAGTCCTCTCTCATATGACCACCACATGGTCTGAACTTACAAAATACCCTATTATGTTAAATAAAGTGTGCCGTTGATGAGTTTAACAAATCTGTCTGATGCTGTGGGCATTCAGGAGAAATCTGGAACCAAAATGTGTTCATCAAACTAGCTAAAAAAATGTGTTTTACATAACGTGCACCTTTGAATAGTACTTTGTTTGAGTAATTACATTGCTATTGACTCCAGTATTTGTACAGTGAAGAAATTCAGCCACACTGCAAAAATAAGTATATTGTCATGTGAAATTCCCTTAATACTAATTGATCTATCTAATATATTTCATTTTGAGAGGGTTGTGCACTTATTATAAGATTAAGGCCCTACCCCTTGTTTTCGAGTGTCACCTAACCCTTAGGAATTGAGTTCAACAGGGGGTAGGGGTTGAAATCTTGCCCTACAAAATGGGAAAAGACAAAACAATAAACATTGTTTCATTAACAGGCTACTCTGCAGGCCACCCTGCCCGTCTTCAATGACAGCAGAGAAGGGAAAAGTTCAGCTCCTCACTGCTGGGCTTTAGTTACATTTAGGGCATCATATGCCTTCAAAGAGGGGGGGGCAATTATTTATTATCACCCACTCCTAATTCTTTGGTGATATGAAGCTGAAGTCAGATATTTACCAGCTTTTTGTTCAAATGTTCCTGTTCCACCTTAAATGGTGCAGCAGTTTCATTCTGGCACTTCAGGCATCAGGCTACTGCCAGTCTATTTAAGGTGTAATGGGAAAGTTAGCTAGCTAGCTACTGAGATATTAAACTATGATAATACAATATTTATCAATCTTTTAATGGAGAAAATACTTATATTGATGGGTTTCTTTGGTCACTCGCACAGCCATCTTGTCTGTTTTTTCTGTTTTTTTTTCTCGTGACACTCTGTTTGGAGTGTGCTTCTGAAAAAAGTCCATTTGGAGGGCCATGTGGCTCTAACACTTCGCCCTACCCCTTTATCTCAGCAAAAATTGGGACACCCTTACCCTAGATGTGATCATGCAAAACGGAGGGCTAAGGGCCAAGTGGTAGGGACAAGGGATGAAATGGGATTGGGCCTCAGATTACATAAGATTATTATATAGACTAGCTTGTTTCTAGGCATTTGGACATAATTTACTTTAGAAAATCATTTAAAACAAGTAAAAATATTAAACAAAGTCATTAAAACAGTCTTAAACAAAGCTTACAATAATCTTAACATGAGAAACATTCGATTTACTGACTATACATGACCTAATCTAAGATATATGATCCATTACTTCATAGAGCAGAATGCAGCTATTTGAATATGTGTGTATGCAAACTCATCTCAGTACTGATATAGCTTACACTAAGTATTTGGAAATGGCATATACATATATATATATATATATATATAGTATCATCATGTACTTTTTTTTATTTCTTTGACAGTTGAATGCACAATTTCATGAAACTCTTGAAACTCATTTTTTCTAATTGAGTGTACACATGAAGTAAAAAAAAAAAAAACAAGCATGCAGAAAGTCCCAATTTCACATGCTGGTCCATTTTGCTATGGCCAACATGGACATGCACCATGTACAACTACCCTGTAGGCCAATTTGAATGAGTTTAAGGGACCAAATACAAAGTCTCTGAACATACTGCCAGCACTATGTTTGGTAAAATAGGGTTAACAATACATAACATGCTGTTCCAATACATCGCTTGCAAGGCTCTGCTTGGTCCAGTCCCCTCTACAGTCTCAGGAGAGTATAATGAATGTTTTACTCATACCAAATTCAACACTTCAGAGAGATTATGGATCAAATTCTGACTTGCTGGACCTTCAAAATGCGTTCTCTTGCTGCTGAGGTACGATCTATATACAGTATAGAGGTGCTGTGAATTCTGTTACATAAAGAAAGTTTGATTTGAGCTCAAAGCTGGTCAGGACTTTGCTGCAGGTAGAAGGCCAGAGACTCTGAAGGCACAACTTCACAAAACGTCTTTGAACACTTCTTACAATCTGTATAAGTGAAGAGTTCATCAGCTGTAATGATGTTCTGGCAAATAGAAATCAAGCCTTCAAATGTTAACATTCATATACATAATATGGGGTTACATTAATAACCATACCTGACTCTTAAGGCCATCATACAGTGGATGCACCACATTGAGCTGTGTTGGGTAGTGCCACTGTTACATCCAAAGAGATATTGATTACGTTTTTTCTTGAACAAGCTTCCGCTCTTGTCTTGCTCGTCTGTCAATCATTGCCATCAGATGTTGCTGCTGAGGGAGATGTAATGGAGCGCGCTGATTGGCTGTACTGAGATCAGGGAGAGAGCTTATAAGTCTGGTGACTGGATTCCTAAGGGCTACTCCTCCTTTCCCTGATGTTAAGATAAGATAAGATAAGATAAGATAAGATGCCTTCATTGTCATTGCACAGTGTACAACGGAATTGAGCAGCAATCCAACGGCACTTTCTACATACAAAACAATTAAACATAAGGTTAAAAAATCTAAACATAAAGCTAAAATATATGAAGTGCAGATTTAAGGAAAAAAAATATCAAAAATCTTAAATATGAAGAAAAGGGACTATAAAACTATATATTCTAAATGGGCAATAGACAAGTTGTGTAGCAGTTAGTTATTGCACATTCCTTGGATAGCTTATAGAGTCATGATATTGCATATCTTAAGAATTATTGCACAGAAAGAATACAGATTATATTTTGCACGCTCGAGAACAAATGAATAATAAATAGAACAGAGGTGGAGTGGAATACTGGAACAGTGTCCTATGAAGTCAGTGCCAGTAAAGAGTTGAAGTGGTGTTCAGTCACTTCTACTGAGCACAGTGTCCTATAGAAAGTAAGTCCTTGTCAGTGTGTGTGTTTGGAAGTGTTCAGTTCCCGTACGGCTCTGGGGTAAAAACTGTTTTTAAGCCTGTTTGTCCGGGATGGGATAGACCTAAAGTGTTTACCAGAGGGCAGCAGGTCGAACAGATGATGTACTGGGTTGTTGCCAGACCAACCAGACCAAGACGTTCTAACACAGAGTCGTTGGGTCTGCTGTCTGTGTAGTTGCTAGTCTGATGTGTGAAACTGTCCACTGTGGTGGATGTCAAGCCTTTTCTTAAAAGACTTAGACTTCTAGGTTTGAAGCCGTAGGGGGTGTAGCCTTATTTTTTTAGGGGTTTGTCTTTGTTTTTGTTGAGGGAGTTAGGTTATGTTTTTGTATTTTTGTTTTGTTTAGGTTAGTTAGCCGATTTGGGGAGGTATACGTTTTTTTTGTTGTTGTTCTTTTGACTGAGACCAGTCCTGAAGCTTAAGCTGCTACATTCCATAATAAAAAAATCATGAGACTAGTAATATGTGTTTGAGTGTGACTGGTCTGGCAGGTTGGTAATGGGAAGTTGGGGGAGACACTTTTATGTTGCGGCCCACCCTAGTCGGGTCGCAACAGCCACATAGTAAAGTATTGCTTTAGAACGCAGTTAATAAATGTAAAGTTTATTTTTATGCTTCACTCAAATTTAATAAAATTAAACTTAAACATAATGTTTATCGGCTCTTTGCCGCCAGCATTGAATAACAGCGAGAGCCGATAATAATCAAGCCTCAGTTTATTTTTATTTTCAACATCATTTAGCATGTTTGACATCAGATTGCTACCTTTTTACAAACTTGTTGTTTTTGAGCTGAATGGTATGAGGTAAAAAATGTTGGGGTAGTGTCTGAAATGTCAAAACAGAAGCAGTGATTTAGTTTGACCTGGTTTATTTTGAAAACAGTACAAAACCACATTATGTAATGTTTAACCTTCTAAACAAACACATAAACAAACAACAACAACAACAACAAAAATATATATATATATATGTAATAGTTTTATGTTTGTGAAAACATAAAACATCACTTGTGAAAACATCACTTTTACAGATGAACGTATTTGAATATGATCTCATGTCAAATGTTACAATATTTCAATATTTCGTCTTTGAATTTCAGCATTTGCTGGAAATATAGAATTTCTATCATCATTAATTTTTCATTTTGCCATCATTATGGCAAAATCTCATAACTTTGTAGGAGAAGGAAACATTTTTAATTGTGAGACACCATAACATTTTTTCACCCATTAATTTAGGAGCATTTTGATTGGTCCATTCATGTTTTAACATGTCGTAAAGGGCAGCGATTTCAAATTCTGTAAAAAAAAAAAAAAAAAAAAAAAAGAAAATAAAAAAAAAGGATAGGTAAGATTTTGTCATTATTACACGACATTATTAATATAAAAATACAAATGACTCCTTTATAGTTGAACATTAGGTGTTTGTCTAAGAAGCACAATATAAAAAATGATAAAACTGTAAAACAATAGAATTCCAAAATGATGTCCAATTTTACATTTTACATTTTACAGAATATGATTCTCTTACCAAGGCAGTCAGTCAATAAGTAAAGTATCCTATTTGCAAGAGACACAACAATGCATGGTTTAGTACTTTGCCTGGTTTTAATGACTTTTTAACAGTTTAACAGCCTTATTCAATCATACAAATTGGTTATTATTCAGTGTTTTTATATAGCCATTATATTTGCTATCAAAATGACCAATTAGCCTGCATGCGTCTTGAATTATGTAATGTCATAATTGGTAGAATGGTGTTAAATTTGAAAACCTGAACATTTTCTATGGGCACTGTTTTGCCTTTGAACTCCCTGTATGTACTTCTCCACAAAACCGTTTTAGACCAGTATCTCATCTCAAAACTATTGGACATCAGGCAGCATATTTGTCAGCATTAAACATAATAACTCTCTGTGTGAGAGCGTTCAGAGGCATTAAATACGTCTGACATCTGGTTCTTCTCACCATCACAGCGAAACATTCTGACTCTGCCCTTCACTGGAAGAAAAAATATGCTTGCAAGCTAAACAGGAGGCAATGCAACTTGAGATGCCTTGTCATAAAGTAAAAGCCAAAAACAAACGCCAGCAGAACACAGATACACATTCTTTGGTTGTCGATACAGTGTAAGCATGAAAGCTGCTACAGAGTTTATGCATAGGTCAGTAAACCTGTTAGCACCTGCTACACAGCGAGAACTGCCTCACGGCTTTCTTTTAAATCTTGCTTTAGCTTCCTTGCCGATCGAACGGAGGCCTCACAAACACTCCACATCAGGCAGTTACAGTGAGAGAGAGTCAAGGCCACTAATTAGCCCCTCACAAAGAAAAAAGTCTGGAATCAGCTAGCACGCAAAAGCAGCACAATGGTGTCTTTCCTTGGGCCTGGGTTCACGCCTAGTTCCTCTGTCAACAGATGAATAAGGGGTTTAATATGGTAGACCTCAGGGGCACTGATCACATGTTGCTCTCAGGCAGAGTTAGAGCCTCTCCCCCATCCCCCAAAAGACATGAGCTATAAAACATTGTTATGAGATGCGCTTTTGCTGTAAGTGGGGATGATTGAGAATCGCTATCATTTCTAACTCTTTCTAGGAGATTAAAGAGGAATCTGAGGCTGGCTGTGTGTGATGGAACCTTCACGCAACTACTTGCAGGTGAAATATAATTTCCAGGCCTTACAGCTACATGAAGCAAGTCAGCTAAAATCTCACATAGTCACAAACAACACATATCAATATTATACTAGTTAGCAAGATTAGTGGCTGGCATATTTCATGTATTGCATAATTCTGGCTATATCCAGTCAACTGCAATATGCCTTCAGCCTACATTTAGTACATTGGCTACCTGTTCAATTTCATGTAGAGTGTAAGATCCTTCTCTTAACATATAAACCATTAAATGGCCCTCGCCCCACAGTATCTTTGTGAATTAATTCAGTCATATGTACCCAAACTTACGTTTTGCTCACAAAACTACAGCCTGCTGACAGTTCCTAGAGTCAGGAAAACCACAGCAGGTGGTCAAGCATTTTCCTATGTAACCCCAAAATCGTGGAACCATCTCCCAACCTCTGTTTGAGACTCAGACACTCACTCTACATTTAAAACTAGACTTAAAACTTTTCTGTTTGCCTAAGCATTTTGCTAATATCAGTTGTTTGCACTGTTAACTCTCTCGTATCTCTCCATAACCGGACCTGTTCTGTTAATCTCTCTCTCTCTCTCTCTCTCTCTCTCTCTCTCTCTCTCTCTCTCTCTCTCCCTTTATTTGAGCCCCTGAGCGATGCTTGCCTGAGTCACATGGAAGCTGCTAGAACCACCAGAGCTCCATCTCCGTTGGCTGATCTGCACAGTTTTGACCACGATAGAGTTTCATGCTGTCCAAAGCTGTGCAAACCTCACCTGCATGGACTGACCCACCTGCTGCTGCCGCTGCATAAACTCAAGCTACCTAATTAACAATTGCTCCACCTGTTTTTCCCCATATTGTATCTAATATTTTATACTCACACTGTTTGCTATCTGGTGTCAACCAGGATGGGTTCCCCTTTTGAGTCTTGGTTCATCTCAAGGTTTCTTCTTCTTCCTCTTAGAGAGTTCTTCCTTGTCACTGTCACCATTGGGGGGCTTGGACCCAGATGTTTCTGTAAAGATGATGTGTGACATCATCTGTTGTTAAAAGTGCTATGTAAATAAACGTTGACTTGACTTGATATGAATCTTTATATCAATTTGTTAAGCAAAGAGAAACATAATACCCTCAGTTTCTGCAGGCTAATTATTTAGAACAGATGCTGACTCAGGCAGCTGTTAAAACTAAGGATGAACAATTGGAAACAGCCAAAATAGGAAATGCTGATTGCTTAATCCAAACAGCGGTTATTCAATTTAGCATTTTGATTTTGGCTGTTGGAAATGTTTGGTTGTTCTGTGTTGCAATTGTATGACATAAATAAGCTAGAGAGAGAGAGCGAGAGAGAAAGAGAGAGAGAGAGAGAGAGAGAGAGAGAGAGAGAGAGAGAGAGAGAGAGAGAGAGAGAGAAAGAGAGAGAGAGAGAGAGAGAGAGAGAGAGTGAGAGAAAGAGAGAGAGAGAGAGAGAGAGAGAGAGAGAGAGTGAGAGAGAGAAAGAGAGAGAAAGAGAGAGAGAGAGAGAGAGAAAGAGAGAGAGAGAGAGAGAGAGAGAGAGAGACAGAGAGAGAAAGAGAGAGAGAGAGAGAGAGAGAGAGAGAGAGTGAGAGAGAGAGAGAGAGAGAAAGAGAGAGAGAAGAGAGAGAGAGAGAGAAAGAGAGAGAGAGAGAGAGAGAGAGAGAGTGAGAGAAAGAGAGAGAGAGAGAGAGAGAGAGAGAGAGAGAGAGAGAGAGAGTTTTATTATGTGTAAAATCAGTTATATTGATACTGATATTGTTCGACATCATCAATGTTGACACAACCTTACAGTTACGTCCATAACTTTTTGGACACTGACAAAGTTATTGTTATGCTACCCGCACCTCACCATGGAGAAGTGAATGATGAATAATTTTAGCTTTAATTTGAGAGTATTTACATCCATAATCATTTTATTGTGTCGAAAAATCGCATAAATCAGTTTTTATTAGTTTTAATAGCAAAATTTCTACTCATGTGCCTGAACAATTGAGTTAAACTGAGAGATGACAACTATTCCCAAATTTAGCAGAAAACATTCTAGTTATGATCCTGTTTATGGTATGCATACTTGGACGGTAACACTAAAAGTCAGATGACATGGTTGAAGCACAGACAGGAACACTTTAGTTTTAATGGTCAAAAGGAACCTGCCTTTACGACATTGGCAGTGCAAATATTTACATTTTTAAACTGAATTTTTGGGAAATATGTTAACATTTAATACACGAGTGATATGTTTTGTCCACACTGGGTTAAAGTGGGAGGACTTTGCAAGGAACTGAAAAGTTTCTAGGTTCCCTTAACTGACGTTTTAATGGTTAGCCATAATCTAGTTTACTGTCATAACTTTACCAACTTAAAACAGATGAGCTACTTCACTTGGTAATTTTGAGGGACTTTTTCTCAGTATACTCAATGTACAGCACATTCATCATTCAAACCTCAGCCCCCCAAAATAGAGGTACTGGTCTTCCTGGTAGAAAAGGCTTAATTTAAGGTTCATAATTGCGGTATTGTTCAAAAACTCTCAAATACATATTTTCCATAAGTCATTCAGCTCTAGGTCTGATTAAGAAAAATCCAAGTGTAAATGCCATAAAGATGCATCGTCGTCCAGTCATTGCTTCAGTAGGGGTTTAGAAAGCCAGCTGTAAATGTTTATGTTTCTTCAAGCCACATACATTATTATTTTACCAGGTCATTAGGTAAAACGGATCATGGCTGAACAAAAAAAAGATGCTCCTGTGGCCTTTTTTACACCCCAAGCTCCATAAAAACTGGATGCATTTTCTCAAATTAGTTCTAATAAAATTCATACCTGCAGAGAGCAACATTTTTTTGTCATGGATTTGCATGTAATGAGAAAAAAAAAACAAAAAATACTACGCTGATGCAAATGAAATGAGTTTAACTGGAGAGGTGTAAATGTAATTAGCATAAATCCGATCTGGATATTATGCTGATGGTTTTACATGAAACGAGTATAAATCAGATATAAATGGTTTTACTAACTGGTACAAAGCCAGTTCCAAAAACAAGTTGGGACAGTAGATAGTAGAGAAAATTTTTTTTTTACAGTGGACTGGAGACGACATGAGGACGTGTTAATTTTCTGGATTGTTATCTTGAGATAACAAGTTAATTGTCTTGTTATCACAAGATAAAGTTTTCTTGAAATCACATTTTAACAGTCTTGTTATTTTGAAATAAAGTTCTCATCTTGATCAACAAGTCAATTATTTTGTTAACTTGAGACAGCACAGTTGCTGTTTTGAGATAATGAGTTCATTATCTTGTGATCTCATACTATTAAAGTTGTTATTTTCACAAGACTACTAACTTGTTATCTCAAGATAATATTGCAGAGGATTATAGCAACAGCTCATGGCTTCTCTGGACTTCTGTAGGTTTATAAATCTACTTTGACAAGTATTGAAAGAAAACAGTACAAATACGTTATTTAAACAGAACAAGAAAGAAGCTACAAAGACGTTATTTAATGTTTTGCCATATTGCTTTCACTGATTCTCTGTAAACATACTCTTATTCTGAAATCGATGCCTGCAACCAGTTCCAAAAAAACTGAGACAGGGGCAATTTAAGACTAGGATCACTGTAAAATGTTCAAAAACATACCAAACAGATAAAGCAGTCATGCCTAGACACGGGGAAGGCCTAGTCCACTATGAGCAAGGATGGGAACATGTCATTTAAAAAAAGTCCAAAAGTTTGAAAACAACAATATCGTCACACGATTCAGGGAACTCTTTGTGCATACAGTACAAGGCCCAAAAACCACAAATAAATGGCCATAACCGTGACTCCTCAGACAACCCTGCATTAAAAATTGGAATGGTTCTGAGATGGACATCACTCCGCAGGCTCTGGAATAAAGCATTTTCAATAAACAACATATGTTACTGCATCCCTAAATGCAAGTTAGAACTGTACTATGCACAGCATCCAGAAACGGCGATGTCACAGGGCTGAAGCTCATCTAAAATGGACTGGTGCAGTGTACTGCAGTCTGACAAGTAAACCTTTCTGATTGTTTAGGGAAAAACTGAATGTCCTGCTCCCTGGGCCAAAGACGAAAAGAGCCATCCTGAATGTTATGGTATGATTCTTGGTATGGAGGGGGTAATTAGTGAGTAACTGGCAAATCTATGAAGGCACCGTTACTGCTGAACCCATTTTGGAGCAACATATGCTGCCTTCTAGACAATATCTTTTTCAGAAACATCCATGATTATTTCAGCATGACAACATCAGGAAATATTCTGCATGTTTCACAACAGCATGACTGCATAATCAGAGAGTGTGGGTGATAAACCATCCTGCCTCCAGAACTATTGTCCTTTTAAAATGCATGTCTTAAGCTCAAAATACAACAACAAAGGCCCTGTATGATTGCACAGCTAAAGACTTATGTAACAGAAGAATATAAATGAAGGAAAAGAACAAAAGAAAGAAAAAAAAAATCTTCTGGAACAGGTTGTGTCTTCAATCCACAAACATGTATTAGTGTCATTAACAGTAAAAGTGATATAGCACAGTGGAAAATATGCCCCTGTCCCAACTTTTTTGGAACATCTTTCAGGCATAAAATTCAAAACGAGCATAAATGTACAAAATACAATTCATAAGTACAAGTTCATAAGGTAGAGCATAGTCTCCTTTTCTCAATATAGTACAGGTCAAAAAGCTCCCCGGGTGCTGCGAATTGGGCTGCCCACCACTCCGGGCAAGTGTGCTCACTGCCCCGTAGTGTGTGTGTGTGCGGTCACTAGAGTGTATGTGGTGTTTCACTTCATGGATGGGTTAAATGTGGAGGTGAAATTTCCCCATTGTGGGACTAATAAGGCTCACTTAATCTAATTAATCTAATCTAAAGTATTTATTTAGCACAAACTTCTGTTTTTATTATCATTTCACATACTTTCCCAACTTTCTGGGAAATGGATTTGTACCAAGTCTGAATAGCAAACAACAAAACAAAACCAAAGTATTTTAATCCCATCCAGAGTACATTCATCTGATGTTTTGAAACATGACTCTTATCTAACAGAACTCACATCAACTAATATTGATCTGTGCGAAATGGATGTACAGGTATTCTAGCCCATATAACCTGATGCCATATTGGGTCTCAAACATCTAAACCTGACAACAAATCTCATCATATGGTCAATCCCACTTCATCTAACCGTGATAACAGTGTCATTTGTCAGATCTGACAGACTCAACCTCAATGAAGGCAGCTGAAAATTAAGCAGAACATTGTAGTTCAGCACCAAGGCCAGTTCCTTGCCATGCAGAACATAAGCAAGGGCCAACTCCCCAGCACTCTGCCAGCTCTCTCCATATTGCCAGTTGTGGTAGAAACTCGTGAAAGCAGGCAACCTTGCCTGAGCCCACATCATTACTATAGCAGCCAGTGTAGACATGCCAGAAAATGAACACACCGCCCCAACACGCATGTCTAATCTGATCACTTTCTAAATGACAGTTCCGACAGCTAGTGCTAAAGATTGGGTTGGAAAAACAAATCATAGCTTGAGCTGCGGACCATGATAGTGCAGCAGCTACAATTAAAATTCCAAACAGATAAGGTGTGATATTTATTACATAAAGGGAATGTCTTGTTGATGAATGAAGACATGTTGCACATGCTACATGGGCAAAATCTGAATAGCAGAGAAAAAACAAATAGAATCAAATAAAAGAGTTTGAATCAGTCCAGATCGCATTCAGCTGTTAATTTTAAATGTGACACCTAATGCATTATGTTTATAGATCTAGTAGAAATTATAGTTGACTTACTCTCCAAATGCCATTTTGGGCCTTAATCTTCAAACATGCAATAAAAGCTGTTCATATTATCACTGTCCAAAAAAGCAGGTATCTGAATATGTATAGGCCAGAATTACTTGAAATAAAATTACTTTTATTAATTTTGGACATACTTGTTTTTCTCTGGACAGCAACGCTATGATCAAAACCACTTTTTTGGAAACCGTGAACACTGTGTTCTCTGGGCTAAAGACCACTCAGCTTGTTATCGGTGCACAGTTCAAAAGCCAGTATTCATGACGGTATAGAGGGGTATTAGTGCACGTGGTATGAGTGGCATGCATGAATTCAAAATTCTGAATGATATATCCATGTTTTGGCAACATATGCTGCCATCCAGACAACGTCTTCTTCAGGGAAGGCCTTGTTTATTTCAGCAAGACAACGACAAACCACATTCTACATGTATTACAACAGAATGGCTCTGTATCAAAATAGTCCAGATGCTAAACTGACCTGCTGGCTGTCAGGACCTGTCACCCACTAAGAACATTTTGCGCATTATGAAATGAAAAATACTGCAAATGAGACCCTGAACTGATAAGCAATTGAAATCCTATATCAAATAAGAACAGGGAAACATTTCACTTTCAAAACTACAGCAACTGGACTCCTCAGTTCCCAAAAGCTTACAGAGTGATGTTAAAAAAAGAAGTGATGAATCACAATGGTAAAAAACAATACAATTTCTCAGTTTCAACATTTAATTTGTTGTCTTTGTACTATTTTTAATGAAATCTAGTGGTTTAAATGATTTGCACATTATTAAATTTTGTTTTTATTTACACAGCATCCCAACTTTTTTGGAAATGGGGCACAGCTTAAATATTCTTTACATAGTGATTTCATGATGAATGAATCAACAGAAATGCCCCAGAATTGCTTGGAATACAATTTCTTTTGTCACCTTCTATTAAAAGTATAGAGCCTTTTGTAATCTCCTGTAAAGTTGCCTTTTTTGAGATACTCGCTTTTCTCTGGACAGCGACGCTATGGTCAAAACCACTTTGTCTATGCAGAAGAGCACTGTAATTCATCAAACTGACACAATGCCACTGCTGCATGTACTTTCCTTGATGACTCACCCAATTTGTTACAATATGAACACATACAAAAGCTCAAGTTACTTTAACAGTTGGAAAGAGGAAAGTAACTTTGAAAGGGTTCATTTTTTGGGGTGCAGAAGGAAGGAACTTCAGTCAGACTGCAATTGGCTACTGTTTTAATAGACAGAGTAACTGTTGTGTGGTTCACTGTTGGCTAACTTGTGGCCCTAATCTGGCACGGATATGGCCCATATCTAGAAGTCAGCAGTGGTCTGCTCAAGTGCCAACAACCCATGTGGTAAGTGGGCTGGATGAAAATTGGGGGGGCAAATCTGCACTAGAAAAATTTTGACCAACATCTTGTGGTCAGTTCACTTTTGGATGACTTGTGGCCCTAATTTGGCATGGATGTGGCCCACATCTCACAACTGGGAGCAGTCCGCCCGAGTAGCATCAATCCATGTGGCCGTTAATCTTCTTCAAAAGTTGGGACGAGGAGAAGATCTAAGTGACTCTGAAAGAGGGTTCATTTTTGGAGTGCAGATGGAAGGAACTTCAGTCAGACTGCTCAATTGACCAGTGTTTTAATAGGAAGAGTAACTAAAGTGAACTCTGCTTTCAGATCTGGAGGAAGAAAATCATTAGTGTTGTAATCCGTAATGGAATGAACAGGATGTTTGCACGTTTATGCAATATGTAGGAAAAACAAAAAAAACAGCCATTGCTCATATGATTGACAGTGTCAATGAGGTGATTAGACTAGAGGTGGGAGTATGTCAATGAGTTGTAGGCATCAAGTAAAACCCACTGCAGACTGTGCAATAACAGCCGTCTTACATTTTTATTGCATAACACACTGCAAATAAAATATTGGCCAAATTTTGTGCTGCACTGACGGTCATGCTGAGGGTCAGATTATATGATAAAGATTTTCTGTCAATGGATCGGAGATGCAAGAAAACAAAATTATGCACAAACCTTCTCTTTTTAAAGCTACACAACCAAGAAAAAAGTCTTGATATTATATTTTGCCTAAAAAAAAAAACACACACATTAGAAAGCAAAGAGTTTGGAGTCATCCATGGCTGCTGAAGAGGGCAACATGGAATGTCCATCCTCCAAAGTGAGGGACTTTTTTCTGTCCACTACATTATGCTCAGCTTTGCCATTTCAATCTATTGGTGAGGTTGAAAGCTGGGCCATGTTAACATATATATGCTAACTTATAACTTGTGAATAATAAAGTTTTTGCCTCATGTTATCATGTTCAAGCTCTCTCTACCTCTCTCTCTCTCCCTCTTCCTCTCTCTTTCACACATACATCATATGTCACTCCAAACCGCTCCCTATTTTTTTTTTCAGACATTTTTGGACGTGTCATTAGCAATGATTTTTCAGACTGCCAGAGCTCTATAACAGGCTGTCATTGGATGCAAAGACACCAAATTGGCCGCTGAGAAGCATGTCACATTAAATGTTCAGAGACTCAAGATCAAAGGATTTCTTCACACCTCGCAATTTTTGTCTGCCAGAGTAGTATCATAACACAAATTGTACAGTGCAAATCTTCTTTACAACTCCAGTTTTGATGCCCAAGACTCCATATCAAGACAGCCAAGTCTCAGTTCAAGTCCCAGGTCAGATTTTTGGTTTTAAGTGATACTTTTTTTTTGATCCCACAACTGGGGAAATTCCACCTCCGCATTTAACTCATCCGTGAAGTGAAAAACCACATACACACTAGTGAACACACACACTAGGGAGCAGTGAGCACACTTGCCCGGAGCGGTGGGCAGCCCTATCCACGGCGCCCGGGGAGCAGATGGGGGTTAGGTGTCTTGCTCAAGGATACCTTAGTCATGGACTGTTGGCCCTGGGGATCGAACCGGCAACCTTCCGGTCACAGGGCCAGATCCCTAACCTCCAGTCCATGACTGGTTTTTGGTCAAAAGAAGCAAATCTAAGGTTGAGATTTGTAAACATGGCAGTGCTTTCATCAAAAAATGTTTGCCTATTTAACATTGAACAGCAAAAACAATAGAAAATGGTAATATAGCTTATTTAACTATATTATGCTTAGTAGTAGGTAGCATGATGTCACCCTCCCAGCAAGAAGAGCCTGGGTTGGATTTCCCCGGCCAGGCAATCAGGGTCCTATCTGTCTGGAGTTTGCATGTTCTCCTGGTGTCTCTGGTTGCCAACTGGAGCTATTAAATTGCTCACAGGGGTGAATGTGTGTCTCTGCCCTGCGATGGACTGGCGACCTGTCCAGGATGTTTACAGTGAGTGCTGGGATAGGTTTCAGCACCCTCTGTGACCCAGATAGATGGATGGATGGATATTAGTAGCATAGAATAATATTGATGTTGCCTGAAAAAAACCTCATATATCCAAAATGGTAATTTTACAGGAGAAGGAAAAAAACCTACTTTACTATTAATGTAAGTCAATGGAACCAGACTTTTTTCCAAGTAAATTTGCCTCCTTTCTTTTAGTCCATTCATCATGAAATTTACAGATCATGTAAATGGTGTCAAATATTTTCAAATTATGTCAAAAACTGAAAACTGTCAAAAATGGAGACACAAAGTTTTCTTCCGACAATCGCAATATACCAAGTTAACATGAAAGATCTTATTTTTTTATTACCCTTCCAAGATGACCATTCCCATGGTAAATGGATAACCATGACAGACGCACAAATAGTAGTTTAACTACACATAACCAATAACATGTAACCAAAAAATAACACATAACCAATTTCAAGCACTATTGAATTGAATACATTGAATTGAATTCACTTTATGGTTGAAAAAGTAGATTAATAGTTGATCATTTTTGAAAACCACAGAACTCCACTTGTTGCTTGGTGGCAAGGATAAACAGCTTACTTGCAGGTTAGATGACTATTGTAAGCCAGTACTGCCAGTTCTTGCAAGCAAGACAAACCAAGCATCAGCTCTGGGGTTTTGAACACATTGAAATAAAAAAATTTAAGAAAAATATTTTTTTTCAAGTGATGACTAAAAGTAGCTGCATCTAAACCGAAAGCGTCCACTAGTTTGAAATTCATTTAGACAAACAATACAAGCCAAACCAGCCACTATAAGCACAATCTGAAGAAAATCTGAAGAAAATGGAACATAATGATGGGAAATTTTGTACTTGTTTTAACTGTAGAAGCCTTTCAAATTGTTAAAACAGAAAACAGTTTGTCCACGACTACATACAGAGCTATAGTAGGGTTGCAGTGCATACATTCTTCATTATGAAGACAAAAGCACATTATGAGTTGTTACAGAAAGCGTAATTGACGGTCAACTGAGATGGGGAAAAAGTTATGGTCAGATGAGTCACCCTTCACCATATCCTCCACAAGAGGGTAAGTGCATGTGTTGCCAGTGAGGAAGCATAGTTGTGATGCTATTGAAGGTGTTTTGCTGCCATTGTTTGATCCACTTTTATATCATGGGGGAGTGGACTCTTCCAGGATAACAATTCCCTCCACTAACGTGAATGCTTAAAGGAACATTTACAAAGATCTATAACCAAAAGCAATATTGGGCAGTTTTTTCCTCACCCACACTGAACACCAGTGCTTCAAAACCTCGCCTTTACTTCACTATCTATAGTGTGCAGTGGCTCCAGACTCTGTGACAGGCTTCAGCGACCTGACATAGAGTGATGTATGTTTTTTTTTTTCTTCCTCCCTCCAAGATAAATCAATTTTTAAATCATTTGTTTACCTTTACAGATCCCAGGTAAAATTAGTTCCCGTCTACCGGCCATGCTTAAATGCAAATTATCAGGGATAATTAGCTCTCTGAAAGGGCAATAAAGTAAAGAATGTGATTAATTGCCATTGTAACGATGTGTATCACATCAACTGCTCATTAATTTTCATACTGATCCGCTCCTTATCTCATCATTAATATAGGCCTGGAATCCTGTTTCTGAGACTGGCTCTATCACAGCAGAACACCTGACTGTTATCCCGACTCACAAACCTGAAGATTGACCCTGGGCTTTCGCATGACATCAGCAAATGTCATCAAACTTGTCATAAAAGCTGATCGGATGCTCAAAACCACTTTGTCTATGCAAGATAACGCCATAATTCATCAAAATGACAGAATGCCACTGCTGCACATACTTACCTTGATGAATTGCCCTTATTATGACAGCATGAGCACATTTGGGAATCTTAAGGTTTACATATTCCTCTAAATTAACATAAAGCAGTAGTTAAGCAAAAAATCTCATTTACAATATTTCCTCTCAAACCAAAAGCAGTTGATCAGCCAGGGCATGTTTGGTTGGAGAGGGCTTGAATGGCATCACTGCATAAAAGATTCACTTTTGGTTTTCTATAAAACTTTGAGTGGTTTGAAGTGACAGTCACAAAAGGCAGCAAATAAAGATGTAAAGATAAAGCAATAATTGTGTTTTATTTTTGAACAGCCAAACTAGAGGAGTAATCAATAAACAAGGCCAGGCCAGGCCTGTGAGAGCAATAATCAGGTACATGGGGAGTGAGAAAAGTGAATAAAGTGGCAAAATAAATGTGGATAAAAAGCCAGAGAAACAAACAATCCAAAAACAGTGTATTATAAAGTATAAAGGAAGATCCAAAAGAGGAACTGATGGGCATAAAAGGGTCAGAAAAGCACAGGAAGCACAAACAAAATGCTCAGTATGCAAAAGACAAGTTGATTGGCAGCACTTTGCAAGAGACACTGAACAGGTATATATATGAATGCAGAGATAACTGGACACAGGTGAAGGCAGTTAGAACCCAGGGGAAGAAGATCTTTGCAAATCTTTGTGATCGCTGGAAGCCATCCATTGAAAAGGTTCTTCAAGGAGCCAAAGGTAGTTCCTCCAGGTTGTCCTTGTCTCTTTTGGCACCTTTATTTTCAAGACCTACAAAGCATGTTCTTTTTCAGCTACAAGGAGTAACATAAGTTCAGATTAATCAGGTTTAGAGTTTTGTCTTATTATGTCCAACTTGAAACTGAAAAAACGAATGATACTGTCGTGCCATTGTTCTGCTGAAACAATGAAATAAATACTTAAAGGAATCAGTAAAATGCATTCAATTTTCCCCAAAGTATCAACAAAGACATGTTTGGTGTCCAAAGACTAGCAGAGAATAGTCTGAAGTTTGCGTTGAAGTTCTCAGATGTCAGGATCAGGAACATTTCTTTACTGAGCAATAAATGGTCAGTGTAGCCATGAGAACCGAATGTGTTCTCAGAAAATTTGTATGTCAAACACTTCTAAAAGCAGCCTTGAAGAATCGCAATGATGTGTTCTGAATGACAGTGAACAATTAAAAGTCCTGCTGTACTGTTGCTTAATTTAGATGTCTCTGGTACAGCAGAGAGGAGACCAAATGAAAAGCGAGAGAGCGAGAGAGCGTGAGAGCGAGATATCGAACTGAGAGAACGGATGAAGATGAGGCGTCGAGTTGAATTAAGAGCAGCCCGGATGACACGAGGCGGAAACACACACCTGAATCACAGTGCTTCATTCCGCCACTCAATCCACTCACAGGCTAGCTGCGGTGTGCTAATGAATTTAGCCCGCGCTCTCCCTGCCACCTCCTGACCTGTTAATGGACTCCCCCGGGCCAGTCCATCACAGCCCCCTCTCGCTGCGTTCCCACACTTCCAATTCGAAAAAAGCAGGGAAAAGAGTCACTTATGAAGACAATAAAAGCTCTTCTCTGCCTGAAAGAGAAACCATCCCCCGCTCCACGGTCAACCCAGAGCTGAGAGGCGGGTTTAATTAATAAAAAGCCAATATCGCTTGGAACAAAGCCCACCAGTCTCCTGTGTTTCGAAACAATGAGGCCTTGTCAGGGAGCTCTGACAGGGCTGCTTTTGTGCTTTTCGACTGAAAAGTTTCCTGATGGCCAGGCGCTCGCTCCTTAAATTTTAATTAATTATACGGATGCGGGCCAAGCTTTTTAATATCCTCTACTGGGAATAGTCAAGTGAGGAGAGATCTGACGCAGGGAGTTTCAGACTAGAGCACAAATCAAAAGTTTGCATGGCATTCAAGTATCAGTAAAAAAAGACAACTATTGTCCATAAAATAGGAGTCAGTCGAGTCTCATTTCAGCACAAAACATCCCAACAATTCAAATTAGCAAGGACACATTGTGGTGCCACAGAAGGGGTTAGAGAACAGAGCCTTTAAAGGATCTCCTGAATCAATGGCAATGACTTCTGAAGCATCAGCCATCCATACAGTCACTGGCTTGAAGCAGGGCAAGCAGGGCAATAGTAATACATACTATATATATATATATATAGTATATAAAACACAGTCCGAAATATTACACATTCCAGAGATGTATTAAACTGTTATTAATTGTATATTATTATAGAAGCTCAAAACAAAGTGCTGCTGTGTCTTGATTGGCGTTCTTGATTTTTCATTTTTACATGTTATGTTTTTCTACACACATAAACCAAAAGGAAGGACTCTCTGATTTCTCAAAATGTAGTGGAGTGAAAGGTGAGATATTTGACTTTGAAATGTAGTGGAGTTGTGGAAATTCAAAACATGTGACCCAACGAGACAATGAAGATGAAATAAAGAAAGATTTATTGAAAGCCTTACAGAAATTAGTGTTCCTCTGTCCTTGGAGCACACAAAGATAACAGGGAGCATCTGCTGTTTTGCACACACAAGAGTGCAACCGTTACAACACTAGAACAGAGAACAAATCACACAGAAAGGAATAATACCATAATTTCCACAGAAAGGTATAATACCATATTTTCCCTTACAGAGTGAATGTAAAAAGTCACCCACAATGGAAATACTTCAGTACAGATACAACATAACTACTTAAGTACAGTAACAAATTACATTTATTTTGTTACTGTCCACCCCTGGATTTTGGGGACGTTGATATATTAGACATACTCATCGGTGGTCACCAACTCTCCTCCTGGAGATCTACCTTCCTTCAGGTTTCACCTCCAACCCACCTGTTATACATCTAATTTAGCTAATTAAGGACTCTAGAAAGCAATAAAAAGATGCATTAGGTGGAGTCAGTTATGGTTGCCGGAGGGTAGATCTCCAGGAATAAGGTTGGTGACCACTGCTCTATTTGAATTCATTTCTTGGCAATGTTTTCCATTTGCTGCCTAATCATTAGTTTATTGTAAAAGCGCAGTTCCTATAATTATTATAATTATAATTACTAGTCACTGCATTACATCATTTAGTAGCCTGTAGCAAAATCAAAGAAAAAATACCAAAAATTGAAAGAAAATACCAAGATTAACTGCAATGAAAGCTGTTAAAAAAGCCCAAATAAAATCTTGCTTAGAGTCTATTCACACCTGGCTCTGACTGTAGGTCTTTTTTTGTGCTGTATCATACTTTAAACCGCATTTCACCAAAATTCAAATAATGCATTGTGAAAAATTCTGAAAACAAAACAAAACAATTTTTTTTCTCATGAAAATTATGGTGTAGGTAGAAAACATGGCTAAATTGGCCACCTGCATCTGGGTAAACCTCATCCACATGGGGTGTAACAATCAATCAGTTTGATTGATTTATCACTTCTTTACTGCTAGAAAGCAATGCAAGAGTGCAGAAGCTTTAGAGCATTAATGAATCACATGTTGGACTAACTTCATGTTAATATACAACACAATAAATGCTCATGTATTTCAAGTTTTACTTGCTTTGGTAAATGAGCAGGTGCTGCTAAGATAAACAACTGTTTTCAACTTTCAAAAGAATAACCGCTAAACATGAAGTCACAGTCTCTGAGAGTCAGTGAGACGTTTTAATTATTGTGCATACACTTATAAACAAGAAACAGTGGTGAGTTGAGAAGCCTGTGTCCAAGCTCAAATAAAAGTGCTGTTAGAAATAAAGTATGCAAAATGTCAGAGACCCTTCAGAGACCCAATTAGTATACTGATTAGTATATCACTGCTGTCGGAACAAAAAAAAAATTGACAAAATTTGAAAAAACCTACTGTCCTTTACATTATGTGTAAACTTTGAGCTGAATGGACCAAAATGAATGGTCCAAAATTACTTTAAAAAATGTCTGGTTCCATTGACATTATAAGTAAAGCATGTTTTTTGCTTCTCCTGTAAAGTTACCACTTTGGAGATCCTAGGTTTTGTTCCTACAGCAATGACATATACATATACACTCACAGAAGCTTATATGATGTCCTGTTCTAAATCCATAGGCAATAACATGGAGTTGATCCCCGTTTTGCAGCTCTAACAACATCCACTCTTCTGGAATGCTTTTACAAGATTTTGGAATGTCTATGGGAATTATTGCCCATTCATCCAGAAGAGCAGACACTGATGTTGGACTTGAGGGCCTGGCTCATAATCTCCATTCTAGTTTATCTAAGTTGTTTGATGGGGTTGAGGTCAGGGCTCAGTGAAGACCAGACACCAAACTCACCCAGCCAGGCTTTTATGGAGCTGCTTTATGCACTGCCACTCAGTCATGCTGGAACAGAAAAGGTTCTTCTCCAAACTGCTCCCACAAAGTTGGCAGAATTGTCCAAAATGTCTTGGTCTGCTGAAGCATTACGATGTACCTTCATCGGAACTACAGGTTCTAGGCCAACTCCTCAAAACAACCCCTTATCATTATCCATCCTTTGTCAAACCCTTTTTTTTTGGCACAACGCAGTAAGGCAGGTAACATTCTCCTGAGTTTCGCCAAACCCATACTTGTCCTTCAGACTGCCAGGTGTGATTCATCACTCCACAGAATGTGTTTCTACTGCTCCAGAGTCCAGTGGGGCTGTGCTATACACAACCCCATAAAACAACTTAATAGCTACAAATCTTTTCAAACCCATAGCGCTATCTCTTCACAGTGGAAGCATGGACAGAAACTCCTGTGGGTTTTTCAAATCTGAAGCAAGAGTGGACTGTCACGATTGGCCCCTCCCAGTCCTGTCCATGTGTTCGTGTTGTGTTTTGATCTCCCAGGTGTTCATGTTTTGGTTTATTCCATGAGCATTTGTTTTGGTGTTCTAGTCCTGCCCCTTGTTTGGTTACTCCTCCCCTGACTGTCTCCACCTGTTTTTCACCTGTCCCTTGTTATCCCTGTTGTATTTAAGCCCTGTGTTTGTACTTGGTCTTTGCTGGTCTTTGTATCGGTCTTTGTCCTTGCCCTGTTTCATGGTATCGGTCTATGTCTGTTTGCTTTGTTTGAATCTCTGTGTTGTTGGTTGTTTCTGGTTTATGTCATGTCTACCCCACGTTTTCTCTGTATTGGCTCTATGACCCTGGACCGTTATGACCCTGATTCTGGATTTGCCCTCAATAAAAGTCGCTTACCTCCGCACATGCGTGCGCTACCTCGCTCCACGTCACATGGACACTGATTTTCTCCTATTGCTCTTTTGTTTTTTAATTGTAGATTTGAAAGGTACTGTTTTTTCACCTATTTTCCTTAGATTGTCCCCTTCGTTATGCAAGTGGAGTATCTCATATCTAATATCCTTAGGAACATCTGCTGGAAATGAATAACTTGGACCTAATTACATTTTGAAGCCACTTCCAGAGAGTTTGGATACATTTCCATGCCTTGGTTAGGTCTTTGCCATGAATAGGTTTACTTTAGCCTAGACTCTTTGCATGCCAGATCTGGGCCATTCAACTGATTGCACTACAGCTGCATCTGAAAGCAGCAAGAACAATCCTGGATAGATTTGCCCATGCAAAAAAAAAAAAAAAGCATGCAGTCACTATGGCAGTACACTCTAATGACTATAAACAAATTTGGTGTAATGAGCTGAGCAAATAGGCAAAGTATTCAGAGGGAGCAGTGAAGAAAAGAGGCCTACAGTCCAGGAAACACAGAGCGACATGCAAGTGGTATGGAAATTATCACATCACTCACCACAAAAGACTTGTGTTTATCATCTGAATGGCCAGTCTGAGGTTTTATCACACCTCTGATAAATTGATGCTGCCTAATTTTACCCTGCCATTTAAGCAAATATTTGAATCCCTTTTATAAATACCAGCAGGAGCATTAGGTTAATTACAGACTTGGTGGCAAGGGCTTTGACTGCCACTTTACTTGCACTATGAGTATATTATTAAAGTAATAAGCCTCAAGGATAACATGATACAAATAGGCAGGTAACAAACAGGGCTATTTCTGCCAAGATCAGCTGTGACCTGAAGCCTTTTCTGCAAATGAAACTTTATGACTCTGTAAATATAATATTAAAATAACTTCAATTAATGTTTCAAAGCAGGGTATGTTGTGTAGCCAAAAGCTGCATTTACATTCATCTGGACAGGGACATCAGTTGACCCAATTTACTGGGGAACATGTACCCTGTAGATTTTATTGTGGCATAGAGCTTCTACTGTTTACCATTTCAAATATCTGACAAACACACTGGTCAGGCTACCACTCTGCATATTTAGTGAAGTATCATGAACTTCCAGACATTTTTTTTCCTTACAAAGGTTTCCCCACCTTTTGGAAATCAAACTTGGCTGGTTGATTTCACTGGCAATTCCTACGTATGTTGAAATTTAATCTCATATATTAGGCAAACAGTCCAGCTCCTAAAGGGCTAGAGTTGGCTTAAATATGTCTACCTAGATACTACCTAAAAAACACAAGCCTCACTGGACATTTTCACAAATTTAACCCTTTTGTTTCCAACCAAACCCCCAACCAGTATGATAATTATGTTTTTTTTAAAAGATGAACATTAAAGACATGTCTATATTTATCTTACAGAAGTGATTAGGCCATCTCTGAAGGGCTTGAAGGCCCTGAGGGTCCCCCGCTGAATAAAAGGAATGTTAATGACCAAAAATTAATTTAAAGTGAGAAAAGTTAAAGGCCTTTTCCTTACAGATATACATGAGAAGTATTATGAATACTACAGAAAGTATTAACCCAGCAAGTCCAGTAAAAGTAACTAGCTGCTACCCACCACCGAATATAACAGCATAAATAAGCATGGCGTTGTCAGAAAGGCTTTAAATGGGTCAGCACAGAGCAAAAAACTGTTACTAAATAATAACTTTCTTTCAAACATGGTTCCATAAGGTTACATGCCCAAGAAGCCAAAGGGAAAAGTTGGTCCACTATACATAAACTTTTTTCCCAAGTTAGTGGGTTTTGTGTCAGTATTTGCTGGGCACTCTAAGTGGCCTTTGTGACAACATGCAAATTAAACCAGTGTGCTTAAGATCATAGCAGAGTTATTAGTACTGAAGGGTCAAGTCCTTTTTTCATTAGCCAGCTAGCTCTCTACAGCTGCAGTAGGAGCCTCATAATCATATTTCAAACTCATAACAGTGTTTAAAATGAACCACCACTGCCGCCAGTACCGCCTGTTCAATAATAATGGTGCTGAATGAGTCACTTGTTTCCATAAAATATTAAAATGACATATTATTATGCAACATGTCTCTGGCTGATTTGTATTTCAAACCCAATGCAAGCTTTAGACAGCTATGAAATAAGATCTAGTATATCACATAACGTACAGTACTGTGCAAAAGTCTTTGGCACTCAATCAGATTGTTTAAAACCATTTATCTAGGCAATAAATGTGTTTTTGCTTCTGCAAACACCATGAATCATTAAAATGAATGCAAACAAACATCAATGCAGTAAGAAATGAACATGAACTTCTTGATTTTCAATAAGTAGTTGATACCTAGTGAGCTAGTTTAGAGAGCAAAGTTTGGTGCCCAAATTGTCCTTGGTAGCCCAATTGTTACATGGATTTGTAAATTCCGTTAACTGATTTAATTTAATGATGCATTGATCCAAACCAGGTGTAAAAACTACAAATAATACTGGGATACCACAAGGAGAAGTTTGGAACTGGTTAAGTGAACACAGTGACATACATAAAGTCACTACTTACACTATTGAGCCAAAATATTATAATCACCTCTGAAGTACCTTGAGGTGTCTTGCGAAACATTAGCAGCTGATCCTTAAAGTCCTGTAAGTCGTGAGGTGCAGCTGCTGTGAATCTGACTTTTTGTTCCAGCTCATCCCATGGATGCCAAGGCAAAACCTTGAAATCAAACCATTCTCCAAAAAACATGTGCATTGTGGTATGGTGCATTATACTGCTGAAATGGGGCACTGCTGACAAAGAATGCTACTGCCATGAAGTGTACCTGGTCCAAACTGATGTTCACATGAATGCTCAGACCCAGGGTTTCCCAGCAGAATATCATGCTCCCTCAACCTGGCTTGTCTTGTTCCCACAAGTGCATCCTTGTGTCATCACTTCCCCAGGTTTCCCAGATAAACACCTTACATATATCCAGCCATCTAGACAATATAAAAGAAAATGGGACTGATCAGTCCAGTTGACCTTCTTCCATTGCTCCAAGGTCTAGTTCTGATGCTTGCATTCTCATTGAAGGTGCTTTCAACAGTGGACAGAAGTTACTATGGGCACCCTGACGGCATCTGTGGCTATATAGCTCCATACTCTCATACACTCCCAGCTCTTGTAGCATTCATTCAAATTTCTTAGACTTTACACAGTAGCCTTTCTGTCAGTTTGGACCAGATGGGAGAGCCTTTGTTGCCCTCATGCATCGATAAGGCTTGGGTGCCCAGCTTTCTATCATCAGTTTGTGGTTTGTCCCTCCTTGGACCACTGTTGATAGGGACTCACCACTATGAGAACTAATTGTTTACTTCCCATTTAATATATTCCAGACCTTCACATGTATTGTTGTTACATTGTTATTCACTTCATCTGAGAATGGCCATGAAGTTCTGGCTCTTCAGTGTATTATATGAATGTCAATTTTGTTTATTGTATGTACTTTTTGAAGCAAACAGACGATTACTGTACAGAAAAAAATTGCTTTGTAATTTTTTTTTTCTCATGTGCCTGAAACTTTTGCACAGAACTCTATACATAGCATTTCTGGGAAATAATTTTACAATGAAACACAAGAAAAAAGCTCTAGAGGGCAAAATAATTTTAAAGGCTGGAATTACTGAAAGCATCTTAGCACAAACGTGATTCTTAAATGGGAGCACAAGCATCACACTGAACTCTCTCTCTCTCCCTACCAGTTGGGAAACTGGACCCTAATCCCCTTAGTTCAAAGCAATTTGTAATAAGAACAAAGAAAAACTTACCAATTATTAAAGGTATGTTACAGCTTTTTCAACTCAGTTTTTGCAGCTTCATTATCTGAAGTTAAAGTAAGAGTTAGGTTTAGATTTGCAGTTGCCAATTTGATAGATAATTAGTTCAATGTCAGTTAAAGGCAAGGTGTGCATCTACAAAGCATCTGCAGCAGCTTTATTGAACAATGTGATAGCCAATCATTACCCTCTAAAAATATTGGTCTTAGCATGAGACAAACAGGAGAGAATGTCTGACTCAGGCTATGTTATCTAACATTTATTGGAGTAAAGTTTAGCATCCCTAAGATCTTTACAGGTTCAGGCATCTACGCTGAAATCATACCACAATACAAACCTGCCCATTGCCCTCTATTTAGTAAGTGTCAAAATGATTGCCAGTGGTAATTGAAATGGCGATACAGATATGTTAGATAGAGATTAGATTGAAAAATCTTGAAATATTTCTTTGAGGCCATGTCAGGTTCCAGTGAGGAAAAGAAATGGCAAGAAAAAAAGAGAATTCCCTTTTACAAAGCATGTTCTAGGAGGCCGTTCAGGCATGACAAAAAACAGCCATCCCCAACTAATCATAGTGAACTGAATAGAAGGTAGACCAATGGTACAGGACGTACAAGCAACACTAATATATATATATATATATATATATATATATATATATATATATATATATGGTCAGGAGATCAGGAGATCTTTTGCAAAAGCACATGGCACAAAAGCACAAACCCACCATACTGAACCATAAATGAAGAAAACAGATTAAAAAAAAAAAAAACACTTCTAAAGTCATAATGTCACCTTACCTTTATTGTTTTTTTCCTCTTGACGAATGCATATGTGATGGATTATTTAATTTTTTTTATCACTAAGATTTTAGCTTCCGATATGTTCACTCTTCCATTCACTTCTTGCCAGTTCTGGAAGCGTCCCTCTCAAAAAGTTATGCTTTGGCCTTTTAATGTGTTTTAATGTGAGCCTCCTAGGTCCCCCATGGCAAATACAACTCTTCTTCCATTTTGTTTAATTATTTCTCATTTGTAGCTCATTGCGACCAGCGGCAAAATGGCTTTCAATCCATACAACATTTGAATGAAATACAGAATGTTTTATGACGAATAGAATTTGATTACATTACTGTTTGAAAAAAAAACACAATTGCCAATTTCTTGACATCAAAAGAAACACAGAAAAGTCAGAAGTGTAGATTAAAACTCATAAATGCAGAATGAGAATTGAATGTGGGTTGGTTTAGAGACTGTGGGTTTCTTTTGATCGATGCCTAGGTCCTAGTTTTGAGGTGACAAAGCCAAAATTCCAAGGCCTGGATTTATGGAGGATATAAGGAGGTCAAGGCCTCAAAATCAAGATCCCAAGGCTACCAAAATGAAAGGATTTTGAACCCTAAGTCCTTAAGGCTCCTTGAGGCTTTTAATAGGTTTGATCTGTTACAAGCTGGTTTTGGTGCTAAGGGTAGACTCCACTGGGTCATATGGACTCAAATCTCACTCCAGGGTCTGGAGCTACAGTTGGAGTTGGCAATGGGGCTAGACTTGTGCTGAAATCCTATACGTTGGGTTTTAGGAGCCAGAGCCTCACAAAACTGAAGCCAAATCTAAAAGAACTGTATTGGAACATGACCCGGGCTGGATCTGAACACAGTGGTGGCTGTTGAAGATGGAATTGTGTTAAAATCATGAGTAGTGTATCACCCACATAATGTCCCAACAGTCTATTTCCAGAGACTAAGGCAAACTGAGTGAAATGTCACTGTAGATGGAACCAGGCATCATGTATATGAAGTAATTGTCCTGAAGCAGTACTAAACATACTCTGTGTAAGATCATGGCTTTGTTTAAACTTACTTTCTTAACAACTAGAGCTAGATTAAACAATGTATTAGCTATCATAGTTGATGATTCCACTATGAATATTTAGTCTTAGGCTTTGAACTGAAACACTTTAGAATTCCCAGTAAAATTTTAATTTATAATGTAAAGAATGTTGCTTGAATGTTTCGTTGTAATGGTGCCGGTGATGAGGATTGGTGTGAGTGCGAGTGAGAATTTATCAAGAGTGTATTATGTGTCCAGCCTGGAATTATGTGTCTGGCTGGTGTCTCTCTCTCTTTCTCTCTCTCTCTCTTTCTCTCGCTCGCTTGCTTCCGTAAGTCTCCTCCGTCGTTTGCTCCCTATCTCTACTACAGGTAGAGGACTGACCTATGCCACACAACAGCCAATCATCATGCAGAGTTCTGGCCCTGGAGGAGGGACTTGAACTTTAAAAGCAGCCCGGTAAAGCTTGTGGAGAGGCTGGCATTACTCCTGTGCTCCAAGCTGTTTTCACGTGCTCCTAGTTATAGTTGTTGTTATAGTTGATACAGTTTTGTGTGTGTGTGTGTGTGTGTGTGTGTGTGTGTGTGTGTGTGTGTGTGTGTGTGTGTGTGTGTGTGCTAAACTTGCCTCTGTTTTGGTCAAGTTGTCCAGTTCATGTTAACTTATGTTTTCGTGCCTCACACTGTTACTCACGCTAGCCTTGCTGTGTTATGACTGTATATGCTCTCTCTCTCTCTCTCTCTCTCTCTCTCTCTCTCTCTCTCTCTCTCTCTCTCTCCCTTTCAATCTGTCTTACTCTGCTGTGTTTTCTTGGGGTTCTGGACAGGGTAGATGGGTGCGTTCATACATTTTTACAACACATAGCAGCCCAATGTATAGACACCTTAAGTAAGGGGCAGGCACCAACCCATGCATTTATGCTATGCGACAGGGAAGACAAATGCAGATAGTTTTTTCTTTGTTTGTTTGTTTTTACTACTAGGTAAGGATTTCAATTAAAGAGCTAGGGTCGCCTTTTTTGTTTTTGTTTTGATTATTTCTTTCCTTTAGCGCCAGCCGGGTCCAGAGCTCCATTCTTTTGACAGCAAGCATATTTGCCGTTTTACTTGTAAATATTGTACATAGTATTGTTTTGGAGGTCTCGCTCAAGTCATAGCCTGAGTGTGCTTTATCCCTAGTGTATAATACATGAGAAAAAGAAGCTAACCTATTCGTGTCTTGTTCCTTCCTGGTTCATGCTGTGAACATCACATCTAAACCATAAGTTACTGGCCCTCTTATCCCCTAGGCTTTCCTGTGGGGTTGTAACAAGTGCAAGAATTGATTTGCTGAAACAAAAAGGCAAGTAAATCAAGTGAAAATAGATCAACATTGAACTAAATATCAAGTAAAACACTGTAAGACTGCTATAGACAGTCTTGTCTGGATAAAACACTAAGCAACCACAGAGGAATGAGTACTCTGCAAACAGACAAGAAACACCTGGAGGAATTGATGGGAGATGGGGCTACAGACAATACATAGATGAGACAGATAACACAGAGGCAGGACAAGGGATGAGACAGACACCAAAACAGAGTAAGTGGCTATGGACATAATGACTGAGGCAGGAACAGACAAGGGATAAAATCAAGACATAATGGCTGAGGTGAGAGAAAGTGAGTGCAGCCAAAACGGTGGTGGGAGCCAGAGTGAAGAATGATCTAAAACACAAACAAGGGCGGTGGACTGGACAAGGTACTGAACAGAGCACTGGACAGGAACTTCAAGAGGGGACTGAACGAGGTACTGGACACTATACAGCACAAGAGACTGGATAAAAAAATGGACAGGGAATTGACCTGAAAACGGCATCAGAGGCTGGACAGAACAAACACGAGACTGGACAGAATAGACTGGGGATGAGACTAGGATAGAATGAAGCAGGAACTGGATAGGATGAACATGAGACAAGACACTGGACCAGACATGTGAGTGGACAGGAGAATGTATGAGAGGCCAGACAAAATAAAACGGAATGAAACAGGGGCAGGGAAAGGGATTTACAAGCTTACAGGATCAATCTTAAATGTGGAAAAATGACTGTATGTCACTTTTGGCTTGATGCTAACATTACAAAGGAGGAAATCACATATTGGAGACATTAGCAATGCGTTTTCATTACAGCAAATTGGGGAAAGAAAATGAAAGTGAGGGTTTCTACTTTAAATATTACTATGTTGTGATGTTCATGACTACATGGGACAAAACATGGTTAAGGGCATGCTGTCTATCAATCTACAGCTATTTACATCATGCTGTAGATGTGCTTATGTGCCAGACCTAGTTTGCTGGATCAGTTTTTTATTGGCTCCTAAAGATTTGCCAGGTTGAAATGAATAATGTCAGTAGATGTCAAGGTCCTGCAGTGGAAGGCATTCTAGAAAAAAATCCCATCAGGCCTAGTATAGCCCTAACAAACTGATAGATATACCAATTTCTGAACTGACCATTTTGGGTGGTATGTAATATTGTTCTTTAGAGAGATTCACTTTATTATTCACACAGCTTTATGTCTCTGCTATTTGCGTTGAGCCTTGCTATTTGCTTTATGGAGAAAGCTTGGCTGCAAATCTATTTACTTCCCCATGTGCATATGGTTTCTAACAGAAGGCTCCACATGGCATCACTACTTTCATCAAACATCATATCGTCTAGGAAAAGTCCTATATACTCGAAAATAGTGTGTTCGTTTTTAAAAACTGGGTATTTACACATATGTTTTGTTGAAGTAAACCTCAGCAGGCTTCTAGCACCTTCTGCTCTTGAACATAACTTCTCAAGCTCACTAAACAGGGCCTTGGCAGATTATTTTGAACAGCTGGGAGTTTGGTCTGTGCTGCATGAAACTTTTGGTGATATTTTATGATATGTCATCTCAATCTGTTCTCTTCAACTTCAAGGAACACGGACAACACAACATATTATGTACAGAATGTGTCACTCACCCGTCCTTTTATTAGAATCATGGCCTTGCTGGTCTACAGTTAAAGACCACAGCCCATCTGTTCCACATGAATGGACAGCGACTGACTGAAGAGCTGTTCTTGGCTAGATATTTGTTCTAGTGTCAGTGATGGACTGAAATTGCACGAGGCTTTTTAATCTTCTGAGTGACGATAAGACAACGCATCCTGTACGGTGATATCGTTCCATGCCTCAAAAGTTCAGTTCTAGAAGTTGGTTGTATTTTCTGCTTGTCATGATCCAAGTCATCTAAGCACATTCAATGATGTTGAGGTCTGCATCCTGAGGTGGCCGTTCCATTGTTCGAAGAACATCAGCAAGTTATGCATTTAATTTGAAGACATTGACCTTTTCTTAGTAAGGGCTTTTTGACAGCTGTGCTTCCATGCATACCCATAGCACTGGGTTGTCTTGTCAGAATGGAAGGATGGACAGAAACAAGTAAAAAAACCCCAAAAACCACAACTTTGTGGCATCTAACAAGTATCTTTCAAACGGATGTTAAAGAATGCATCAGATGAAAAGAACAGAATTGGCACAGTGGTCCACTTCCATTTAATTTCCATTTCATCGCTGTGCAAAGAAATCATGTATCTCCATTTTTGGTGAATTTTTGTTTTCTGCATCATTTCAACACACCAGCTGTCCTTTAGGTTATCTAAAAATTCCATGATGAATGGACCAATAGAAATGCTCCAAAATCATTTGGAATTATATTTTTTTACATTGACTTCCATTGAATGGTAAGAGAATGTTTGCCCTCTCCTGTAAAGTTACTCTTTTGGAGATGCATGTTTTTCTTTAGACAGCAGCGATTTATAACTTCAATTCTGGCGTAATATTAAATTTGAGTGTTTCATTCAACCGTGCATTCATTAGTTAACTCTGAGATTCAATCACATTTTTCAAGTCAAAGTCAAAGTAAACTTTGTCACTCAGACTATACAAGAAGCAATGCACAGTACATAGACATACATTAGACATATACAGTATACAGGGAAAGAAATACACATATCTAAAAAAATATTGCACATTATATAGAAACATATGGCATATTGTTCTCATTGATGGTATTATTGCACAGTGTAACGGGAAACGTAAACTTGACACTGGTGAATAGTGATAAAGTGCTCAGGACTAGAACATTAGGCCTACTGCCGAGTGCAGAAAGCTGTTAAGCAAACCACAATCCACAGTAGTGGCAACATAAAATACAATACAAATAGCTGAAACCTAATAAAAGGCGGTGCATTACTCACTATTCAGCAAATATAGTTCAGCTGATGGTTCACATCACAGATGGTTCACAGGCAGACAAATCCAAATATGATGTCCTTTTATTTGTGTTTTTCAGCTTTTAGAAAACAAAACACTCCAGTCGGTTGTGATAGAAAGTGTTTTTAAAATCTCCTCTTATCTGGGAAACGCAGTAAACTAAAGGCTTGATGATAGCAATGTTGGACAGCTGTGGTTGCTAAGCAGAGATGTGAGGGCTGCCACGTACTGGACAAGAAGCTCTGCCATGCAAAAGCAATGCAGAAACAAGCCAATAAAAACACACTTTACACTTTACATGAGTAGATATAATGGAATAAAACTTTAAACATAAGTGAGTGACTTTATCACATGTGGTTTCATCTAATAAACTCTGTACAAACTCACTGTTTTAATCTTAAAGGCCCAGCACAAAGTTTTCCCTCCTTACTCAAAACATTTTGTTGACAAGAAGTATGTGATTGTCTTCATACTTCAGTCCATCATTTCCTGGACACTGAAGAGCGCAAAAATGAGACTTAGATATAACAGGTAACACTGATTGTTTATAGTGAATCATAAGCTACTTTATATTGTATATTCATGAACTATGAAATCAACCACACTTCACATGGCTCCACCACGTAATGTTATAGCTACTAGGAGAAGGACAGTGTGATGAAGACTATTACCAAGCCAGCATCACCAGACGAGGTCTATGAGGCCGCGTCTCCTTACTGGAAAGCATAACTGTCAATGGACGCTAAAATGAAACCTCAAATTTTCCTGCTGCACCTTAAATGGTGCAGCAGTCACATTCTGGCCCTATTTAAGGTGGAGCAGGAATATTTGAATAAGAAGCCTCAGATGTCAGAATGTAGCTGCTGCACCAGTAAGGAATGGGACAATTTGAACAAGAAGCTGGTGAGTAAGAAGCTATTTCAGCTTCTTAGTTTGTTACTTTTTTTACTTCAGCTTTGTTTTGGCAATACAGTTAAAAAAACCTGAAAACCACTGAAAACCTGCTACAAGAGTGTTACTTTCAGGTTTGGGTCCAGGTTCTTGTTCAGGGGCAGTCGTGGGCTGGAGGTTAGGGAACCGGCCTGGAACCAACCCAGAACCGAAGGTCACCGGTTCGGGCCCCAGAGGTGACACTACGTGACTGAGGTGTCCTTGAGCAAGGCACCTAACCCTCAACTGCTCCTTGGATGCTGCGGATAGGGAAGCTCTGGGCAAGTGTGCTCACTGCCCCCTGCTCACTAGTGTGTGTTTGGTCTTTCACTTCATGGATGAGTTAAATGCGAAGGTGAAATTTCCCCATTGTTGGACTAATAAAGGTCTTTTAATTGAAGCTAAGAATCTCCCTCATCAGGTTCAGATAAGTAAGGCTCCCTTGATGCGATCTGATTTCTAGCCTGTGTACTGACTAACTGGGTGGTTATGTTAGACGCAGAGGCTGTCAGTTAATCCTCTGTGGTACACACCCACCAGCAGAATGGTTAAAAACTAAGAGAGAAAAAAGAAAATACAAAACATTGCTTTAATTGTGACTTTTGGGGGAAAAATTGAAGATAAATGAAGCATTTAAAATAGTATTTTATAAAACCAACTGGCCTTTGAAATAAATTTTGATGTGACTTGTGTAGGAATGTTAGCTGAGGTAACTGCCGCTTAGTATTTGTCCATTTATCTTAAAAACAATAGACTGACTGCCTTACTCAGTATAAACCCCAGGTCATATGTCATCTGATATAGCCGTTTATGCTTTCATTCTGTGTTTAATTCAGTTATAACCTTAAGCATATAAGATGGGGCTTAATCTGCTAAGAAACAGATGTGATTATGTAGTGATAAGGTAAGACACTAAGGCAATTCATAGCCAACCCTCCACCCCCATCCTTCAAAAAAAGGAGATTGCTATAATTTCTTATTAACCCATTAATAAGCTATGGGCCCACCGGCTACCCTGAAGTTTCATTCCACACTTCTATGTCCTAAGAATAGCTCCAGTAGTTTGCATTGAAGTCCCTGTAGTTACTGAATAATAAGCCTTTGTATGAAATAAGCCTGGATTGTTAAGGGGTTCAGCTTTTTCCACAAAACTTGTTTAACCAGGCAACAGTTTGAATGAAAGAGCATATTTATGGGCGGAGCATGAATAGGTCAGTTGAGACAACTGGGGCTGTTCAATTGCAAGTTCACAAAGGGTGAATTAAGTTCCCTTCGGGCTTTTGTAAGAGGGTCCCCTCAGGGAGTCGACTGAGAAGCGAACAAAAACACTTTGTATTGCAATTCACCTCCAGTGATCTGTCCTGCTCTCCAGACACTGTGTGCGCCAAACCTCCAAACCCTTTCCTGCTAACAGTAGCACACAAATAAGATACTGAGAAAAAAATAAATAAATAAATAAGAAATACAGAAAGCGAGTGAGAGAGAAAACTGGGGTGGAGAGGAGCTTCTCAGCTCCTCTCTTGGCTTCAAAGGGAACTAAAAAAGGGAAAAAAAAAAAGGAAAAACAAACTGATGCCCCTGGCAAGCCCAATGTGTTTAGTCAGTAACTTTTCATCCAATTTCTACACTGGCCATTAAGTAATTTCATAACAGGAGGGCAACGTTAAAAAGCCACTGCAGGCGATGTGCTGCGAGTGACGTTTTTGATGTTGTGTTTTGCCTGCACAAATAAATGGTTTCTTCATCTACATGTTGCTGTCTTTCATGTTTCTTATTGCTACAAGTTGTGCCCCTTTGGCATGCTGTTTGTTTTCCACTGCAACTTACAGTAACACAAAAATAACAGGAGCAAATGCGCAATGGTAATAACGACGTTGGAGACAACAGCACGACATCTCATTTTAAAACGACAGATTCGGGGGAGAATCAGATTGGTCCTGAATTCAGTTGCTCAGCCAAGACAAGTTTAAGACAAGTCAAGTTTTGCATCGGAGCTACAATGCAAAAGTAATGAAAGCTTATACTCTATCAATTAGCATTGTGCAAATTCAGGCATGGGCACACATTGATCCCAGAATGGGCTTGAGCTCCGGCCCATTTGATCTCTGACCCTACAAGTGCCCTCCTTGTTGCTGTATATAATAATTACATGCACTCCACTATCATTCAAGATCCAATTTGTGAAGCTCAGGCTCACCCCAGGAATAGAGCCAGTGGGTCAGTTCCCTCTTGGGCATCCCTTCTGGTGCAGTAGACTCTAAAATAAAAATGGTACTGGAAGTTTTGCTTTATCAAGGCAAAAGGTATGTAAATGTAAGAGGTCCAACTGCATACGACACATTTTTGAGGAAGAGAGGTACATAGTTGTAACCTTTCAATAATGTTTTATAACATGATGTTTAATAAAAAGGCTAATAAGGTAGGGTGTATAAAATGAATACTGCTTAAAACAAATGAAGAGTTCATTTGCAAAGACAGATGACTCCACTGTAATGGATTTTCATAGATTGTGTAAAACTGCAGTTGGGCTGTATTGATTAAGTAAAAGGAACACAAATACAGGTAACTGACAAAATTAAACTTTCTTTAAAATTTGGAATTTTTTTCTGTTTTTTTTTTTTTTTTTCTTCATTTAAATTTTATTTTGGGGTAAGAGCAGATAACTCCAATGGTCATTTCATGTTTCAAAGCTAAACGAATCACAGGCTGCCAGGCCATCAAAGGCTATATATATACATTCTCATCGAGGGGCAATTTAGCATGTCCCACTGGCATGACTGCATGTCTTTGGACTGTGGGAGGAAATTGGAGGAAACCCACACAGTCATGGGAGAGCATGCAAACTCACCCCAGAAAGGATTCTGGTCTCCTGGCCAGGAATTAAATCCAGGCCCTTCTTGCTGTGCAGTCACACCGCTAACCAGCCCATTCATGTCTCATTCCTCCCTGTATAGTACACTATGTGAGTTATGAAATTTTGGCTCTTACACCCAAATATTGTGCTTTATGTCCAGTATGGAATGGTGCACACATGGCTGAATCCAGCATAGTTCTCTATTAGACACTGCTCTCTTAAGATGCAGTAGCCATTAATTTAAGACCTATGTGCTGCATTACGTACAGAGAAGAGAGCCATTTAACATTCTGCCTAATGCAGTATGTGGCAGTGTTGCATCACCTGACAGAAGTACTGCACACTGATTGGCTGAACAGATTTATCAGGTTTTGTTCAAGAACAACATTTCTAGTGTAAAACATGAACTTTCAGCTCCGTGACAATGAAAAACTTTTGTGACAAAACATATTTAGGGCTCAGAGTGCACTAGGTGTTAAGAATAACTCGCCACTGTCAGCTCATTTTTTAAAAAGGATGGTGTTTATGTTGTTTTTGCAAAATGCACTCTTTACATATTTTCAATGGATTATGGTTCAGTTACGTCCCCTAACTAAAGGTACTCGAGATATATCCTTGAGAGTAACACCCCAGTGACAGTTCAGTACCTTTTTCTGAGAGTCTCACCATCTATAAAATTGTACCACGTTCCATACTGCACTCATTTTAAACAGGAAAACATAGTATAGGCAGTAAGCGATGCTAAGAACATGTTAAACTGAGTTTTCTAATCTGTTCCAAAACTTATAGCTGAATGTTTACTTTTTATGAAATAGAGAAGTAAACACTTGCCTTAATAGCATGAGCTGTTGGTTTGATGGTTTGGTAAGAGCACTCTCAGAACAGCATGTATGTATGTTATTTTGGGCTGTCTATATTTAATTAGATTTATAACCTTACACTCCATAGCCTTCATCTGAAACATAATTAGACCATCTCTTTGGATAAAAGTGTGTGTTATATGTTTTTTCATGTTTTTCTTTCTTTTTTTTTTCCTTTGAGCTGCCGCAAATCTCTCAAATATATTTGGTTGATTGGTTTCTGATATTGTATGCCATGCGTATGAAAATTCATGCATTACTAAAAGCAACTGTTGCGAAGTGACAGAAACCCAAACGCTAGAGGATGAGAAGTTAGACGGTTTAATAGTAAACCTAGCAGCCAAGGCCAAAAAGGGGCAAAACACAAAGGGGTAATCAAAGTTCAGGCCAAATGTCTAATCACGAATCAAACCAACCAGCAAAAGTACCAAAAAGGTAAAGGCAAGAAGACGTAGTCAAAACACGAGTCGAAAAGGTCATAAACACGGTCAAACATATGATAACAGGGAGAGAACGCTCAGTAGATTCCGGAGAAACAATTCCTCACACTGACTGTTTGTAAAGCCCAGGCTTTTGTACTGTGTGCTATAATGAGACACAGGTGAAAACAGTTGAAAGTCTGGGGACTGTGAGCGCTGATAGGAGCACAAGCTTGAGTCCACAGTTACAGGATCTCCCAGTGCATTCTGGGAGTTGGAGTCCGATTGATGAGGCCAATGCATGAGAGCAACCATATTGAAAACTTGTTTTGTAGAAAACGTGTCATACAGTGTCTGAATCCATATAAGCAAGTCTATTTGAAATTAAATAAGTAATAAATAAGTAATAAGTATTTGATGATTTAGGCATGTAGCTTGCACTATGCTTATCAACCTTTCATTACTTGATAGTTACATTAGACTTTGGCTCAAGTACAGAGCTAAAGAAACTAAACTTGGGGTAACACTTCATTTTGAGTGGTCCTTTGTAGATGATTAATAAACTTATCAATATTATCAGTAACACGTCAACAACATATCAATGAAGTAGCAAGAGTGAAATATCTGAATACAGAGATGTAAACAGCTTGTAGATGTATAGTTGATGCATATAGATGTATTGTTAATATGTTACTTCCATTACCCAAAACCTCACCCTCACCCTGGCCCTAATCCTTACCCTAACCTTAAACTCAACCCAAAACTTAACCCTGGCCCTAATCCTTACCCTAACCTTAAACTCAACCCAAAACCTAACCCTGGCCCTAATCCTAACCCTAACCTTAACTTTAACCCAAAACCTATTCCTAACTCTGACCCTAAGCCTAACCCTCACCCTGGCCCTAATCCTAACCTAACCTTAACATCAACCCAATACTTAATCCTAACCCTAATCCTTCCCCTAATCCAAACCCAGACCATAACCTCAACCCAAAAACAAAACCTAATCCTAACCCTGGGCCTAATCCTAAACCTAACCCTTACCTCAATCCAAAATAATCACTCTCAAATATTTGCTGTCATGTTACTAAGTCTACGTTTACACAGCAGGTAAAAGTGGCCTGAATCTGATTTTCTCCATTCTCCAATCCATTTTTTTTTGTTTGGCTGTTTACATCGTCTTTTAAATGTGACCTGTATACGACGTTAGTGTGAACAGATTGGCTCCTAAACCGACCCGCATGCACAAAAGAACAATACTTCACTCGGCTCATCCAGAGGTAAACAATCATGAGGACTAGCGAAAACTAGTCGCTCCTGGTTTCATCTTCACCAGCATCACAGGAGCGGTTATGAAGTTCCAGTGTGTGACAGCTGGACTCATCACCCACAACGTGTCAGAGTTCGCAGTAAAAAGGGCCTGGTATTCAGCCACGTCCACTTCTTTGATTTGTGAGCTCGGATTCTTTAAATCCTGATGCTGCAGCCTTGGTCTCTTCCGGCCGCGCTTGGGCGTTTCCTTTAAAACCTCTTCCCGGAGCAGCTGCGATGAGTCTCCTCTAACTTTTTTGGTACAGAAACATCAACCTAAATGTTTATGAGTCTCAGCAATGCAAAAATATGATGAATGTAAAGTTGTATTGACGTAAAAGTTGCATGAATTCCGATCTGGCTGTTCAGACTGAAGTCGCATTGCCGCAGATCGGATATGGACCGGATTTCAGTACCACATATGGAAGCTTCTCAAATCGGAATTGAAAATGTCAGATTCAGTGCATTTTTTGCTGTTACACTGACACACAAATGACAAACCTGGGTCATATATGAGGAAAAAAGATTGGATTTGGGCCACTTTAACCTGCTGTGTAAACATAGCCTAAGACTCTGTTGAGTGCCTCTTTCATTTAAAAGAAGCCCTCAAAATAAAGTGTCACCAAATTGGGATGTGAAAAAAGTTTGGCTGGTCAGTTGGCTATGTTTGCGGCAAGGGAAAAATTTGTTAAATTAGATGTTTTAATGAAATTACTTGGAATTCATTGACCACCAAGATTGCATGTCAGTTTCCAATCAAAGAGTTTTTGTCCAAATGGTAATCACAACTCTTGTGATGCTGTGATTAATAAGATGTTCCAATGCCAATACATTACGTGGAAAAATGGATGCAAGACAAAACTCACAGACTTTGGAACTTGCTGGTTAATCAATTTTCAAAAACAATGTTCACCTTTTTTTCCAGAGAAAGAAATAGCTTATACCTAGGGCCACTCACAATGCTTAACAGTGACCTACAGAGAGACGACACATGCTCAGAGGAATTTGGCCTCCTAGGGGCTTTTCTTACCTGTGAACCCAGTTTGACACTGTTAATCATGTTTTGGACATCCTTCACTGCAAAATTTCACAGAATGGCTTAGGTACACAACGGATTTCACTGCGTGAGTGTGCCTCATTTATTCAAGGCATCTATTTCTATAGCCAAGGCCTATGAATAGTCCTCAAAGATCTGTTAGGAAGTCATTCATTGCATTCATCAAAAAGTCATCGTGGAGTGGGCCTAATTCGCATCTCTCAGCATTTTGTCCGGGTGCAGCTTAGATTTCTTTTTTATGATACAGTTGCAGTGATGGTCTCTTTTCTTAAACGCATTCTTGCCTCCCTGCATGTGACATGAATAGCAAGCAGTACAGTAAGTCTAGGCATTGTGTGGCTCCGTCGCTTTCTGTGTCAACAGCCTTGCAGTGAATGCGCGGGTCGCCTCTTAACGTAAGTACCTTTGATTCAATTACAGGCTCAATCAAAATGACCCATGCTTTGAGAGGTGAAATTAAATTCTCTCTCAAGCGTGGCCCCAAAGGCCTGCCTTGTACTTGCTGGCCAGACCGCGCACGGACCTTGTGCTGTGATCAAGGGGTTGCAGCAAGCTTGGTCAGCAAGAATTAATGGGGAAAAAAGTGGGGAATGAAGGAAAAAATATATATATCTTGAAGCGAAAGTGTATAGGAGGGCATTCTTTTAAACAAATTTCTTTTTGCAGAGTGCTCTTGATGTTATTGAGCTGGCCAAGGCCTAAATGAGCATCCTGGGGAAAGGCTCAGGCCGTTGATTTGCCTCACTACTGTATTTCATTAGGCAGCCTGGGCCCTCCCTTCATAAACAATGGGGAGAGCCAGCAGAGGGCTCGATGAACACGGACTCCTGCCGACGCTGGGCACGGATAAATCAAAAGAAATCAATGCCAGATTGAGCATCGCTGCCTCTGTTGTGCAAATGCAGGCACGCTATCGAATAAGAGCATAAATCCCTGTCATATTATCTTTCTGCTTTTGATACGTCGAGCGCTACAGAGCGGGCGGTGTTGGAGGGGGTACATCTGACTTGGCTTTCCAGTAATAAAACATGACCAAGCCGTTTGATGGGCACAGGCAGGGAGACAGAAGTACACTGTGCAGAAGCACATCTGACAGCCCAGCCGCTTTGACTTTTAGAAGTCTGGAGTTATTACCATCAATTTGCTATATTATTTAAATTGAATTAAGATAATAATTACATAGTCATAACTTGATATACATCAACATTTTATTAATATTCTATTATAGGTTGCAATTTGTACTTACTTTTCCTGGCTTTTTTAGATGTACAAAATGGCAAAAACATTGGAAATTTACACTATCTCACAAAAATGAGTACACTTTCACATTTCTGCAAATATTTTATATCTTTTCATGGGACAACACTATAGAAATGAAACTTCGATATAACTTGAAGTCATCAGTGTACAGCTTGTATAGCAGTACAGATTTACTGTCCTCTGAAAATAATTCAACACACAGCCATGAATGTCTAAATAAATGGCACAACTGAGTGCAGCTCACAGTCAATATGTTGAAATTCTGCCCGATTGTGTTGTTGTCCCTCCCTGGTGTCATGTGACTCATTAGGGTTACAAGGTTCCAGGTGTGAATGAGGAGCATGACTGTTAAATTTGGTGTTTTGGGTACAATTTACTCATACTGGCCAATGGATATTTAACATGGCACCTCTTGGCAAAGAACTCTCTGAGGATGTGAGAAATAGAATTGTTGCTCTCCACAAAGATGGTCTAGGCTATAGGAAGATTGCTAACACCCTGAAACTGAGCTATAGCATGGTGGCCAAGGTCATACATCTTTGAGGACAGGTCCCACTTGGAAGAGGCCTTGCCAGGGTCGACCAAGGAAGTTGAGTCCATGTGTTCAGCAGCATATCTAGAGGTTCACTGTTACAGAGGTTGAAGAAGTGGGAGGTCAGCGTGTATGTGCTCAGACCATATGTTGCAGAATGCAACTTGGTCTGCATGGCTGTCGTCCCAGAAGGAAGCCTCTTCTGAAGCTGGTGCACAAAAAAACCTGAAAACAGTTTGCTGAAGACAAGCAGTACAAGAACATGGATTACTGGAACCATGTTCTATGGTCTGATGAGACCAAGATATACTTGTTTGGCTCAGATGGTATCCAGCAGGTGTGATGGTGCCCTGGTGAGGAGTACCAAGACAACTGTCTCTTGCCTACAGTCAAGCATGGTAGTAGTGGCATCGTGGTCTGGAGCTGTGTGAGTGCTGCTGGCACTGTGGAGCTGCAATTCAGTGAGGGAAACATGAATTCCAATGCATACTGTGACATTCTGAAGCAGAGCATGATCCCCTCCCTTCGGAAACTGCACCGCACGGCAGACACCTCCAAGATGACAACTGCCTTGCTGAAGGTAAAGGTGATGGACTGGCCAAGTATGTCTCCAGACCTAAACTCAATTGAACACCTGTGGGGCATTTTCAAGTGGAAGGAGGTGAAGCGCATCCACCAGTTCCATGATATCATCATGGAGGAGTGGAAGAGGATTCCAGTAGCAACCTATGCAGCTCTGGTGAATTCCATGCCCAAGAGGGTTAAGGCGGTGCTAGATAATAATGGTGGTCACAAAAAATATTAACACTTTGAGCACAATTTGGACATGTTCACTGTGAGGTGTACTCAATTGTGTTGCCAGCTATTTAGACATTAATGGCTGTGTTAAGTTTTTTTCAGAGGACAGTAAATCTGCACTGCTATACAAGCTGTACACTGACTACTATAATTATATCCAAGTTTCATTTCTATAGTGTTGTCCCATGAAAAGATATAATAAAATATTTGCAGGAATATTTTAAATATTAAACATTAAAGGGAAAAAGACCTGAGCTCAAGACTGTCTTTCTCTCTAACCTATTGGTAACTAACAAAGATACTTTCTCTAGACAGACAAAGCACTTCTTGTAAGTCGCTCTGGGTGAGAGCGTCTGCTAAATGCTTTAAATGTAATGTAAATGGAATGTGAGGAGTGTACTCACTTTTCTGAGATATTACATGAGAAAAATATAATTTTCTGCATTATGTGTTGCATACAATCCCTCAAACAATTAAAATCACTTCAAGGTTTGACTTATGAAAGGCTTTTGACATGTGTCTTACTCTCACATCTAAACCATTCTTACCTATCTTAGCCATATGCTGCATGGGTTACTAGCAATTTCCGCGATTTGAACTTCAAAGTCAAATCAAAATTAGTCAATTTAAAAGCATGTAATTTACTGCTACTGAATACATTTCTAATATGGATCATTTACTTTTGACTAAGTAATTATTATTCAAATTACATCATGCATTTGATATCATCATAGACTGATGATGATGTTCCCAGAACTTTAAAAATGCAGTTATTTGTTTGAAAAATAAATGCCCATTTTGAATTTTGTGATAACAACATGTTCCAAAAATGTTGGTATGGGGGCATGTTTACCACTGTGTTATCTCACCTCTTCTTTTCATGACAATCTGTAAGCATTTGGGAACTGAGGAGACCGACTGTTGTATTTTTGAAAGTAAAACACTTTGTTTGATATAAGACTCAACAGTTCTGGGTCTCCTTTGTTGGATTTTTCACTTCATAATGTGCTAAATGTTTTCAGTGGTGACAGGTCTGGACTGTAGGCAGATTAGTTTAGTATCAAGACTCTTTTAATACAGAGCCAGGCTGTTGTAATACATGCAGAATATGGTTTGGCATTGTCTCACTAAAATAATCAAGGCCTTCCCTGAAAAAGATGTGGTCTGGATGGCAGCATCTGTTGCCAAAACATGTATATATCATTCAGCATTAATGGTGCCTTCACAGATGTGCACATCATCCATGCCATGTGCTGTAACATCTGTTCCCTCCCTGTCCTGGTCTTTCTGTTTGCCTATTTCTTGGTTTCCTAGTACTGTGTGTTTTGTTTTTTTTTTTGTTTATCTGCCATGTGCTTTTGTTGTCATGTTGGCTCCTCCCCTGTCCTGCCCCATCTTCACCTGTTCTTTGTCTCCCAGCCCCACCCTCTCATTAGTCTCAGGTGTTTCTTGTTTACTGTTAGTATTTATACCCCTGTGATTGCCCGGTCCCTTTGTCTTGCATTGTGTGTCTTTATATCCTGTTGTGTGGTTCCCCTCATGGTTGGTATTGTTTGCTTGTTTAGTTCTCGTTTGCTTTGTTTTATCTTGTTCTGTATTCATCTGTCCCACTCTCCTATGCCCTGGTGTTTGTGAACTCTGCATTGTGTGTAAATAAAGGCAACGCACACTTGCATCCTGCCGCAATGCCTCTTAAGTTAGATGTGCACTAATGAATCCCTGTGCCATCATGAATACTGGTTTTTGAACTGCGCACTGATAACACGCTGAGTGGTCTTTCTGCCAGAGGACAAAGTGGCCATGAATTCCAAAAAGAATTAAAAATTTTATTTGTCAGACCACACGACACTTTTCCACTTTGCCTCAGTCCATTTTAAATGAGGTCTGGCCCAGAGAAGGTGGCAGCATTTCTGGATCCTGTTTATATACAGTTTCTTCTTTGCATGTTAGAGTTTTAACTTGCTTTTGCAGATGCAATGATGAACTGTTTTCACAGAGAGTGGTTTTCTGGAGTGTTTCTGAGCCTATGCAATGATTTCCAATGCAGAATCATGTCTGTTTTTAATGCAGTGCCTCCTGAGGGTCCAATGACCATAGCTAACATATGCTGTTTTTTTTGCTGTCTTGTCCCTTGCATTTAGAGATTTCTCCAGGTTCTTGGAATCTTATGAAATAAGCAAGGTTATCATTATGTAGCTTGCAATAGCTAAGGTTAGATCAAGCCATCGACAAGTGTCACTTTCCCTAATCTCATTCTAATTGTGATCTGATAATATTGATTTAGGAAAACCACAAGTCTATTAATTCATCATCTCTTTGTAATGAATAATATGCAATCTTGTCATTTCTGAAATGTCTGTTATTCAAATGATGTTCCACTGTAGCTAGTAAGAGCGGCTTGTTCTCCACTTAATATCTATGGTATTTAGAGGCATTAGGCTTGGTGGCAGTTAGCTGCAATGGTCTGTCCCTCAGCGTGGGATGATTTGAGTAGGAGATTCAAGCCCTAGCCCTGGCCTTTGATGTCATGCACTTGGCTAGGCATGACCAATCCGCTCTAGCCTGGCTCAGAAGTGCAGCAGAGGTTGCTGGGATGGCAGGCTGCCATTTAAGTGGCTCTGAGGTCTTGTGGCAGGCAGATATGGGATCGGTGCCCCTGTGGAATGGCGTCAGAAGGAAATGACTTTCCTGGACTCTTGCTTTCCATGGCTTTGTTCCCAAGTCCTGAGGGGTGGAGAGGAGCAAAGGAATGGGGAAAGTTAGTCACACTCCATGCTAAACCCCTCATGCCCCCGCCCAATCCAGTCCCAATGACACCCTCTATCAATTCCCCCACAGCCATCAGTTGCCATTAGATGCTTATCTTCTAGGGATACATATGACTAAATATTTATAACGAACAGATAATGTGTTCAAAACAGATACAAATAGGTGGTTGGACATTATTTTTCAGTAGCAGTTTTGTAAAGAAAATATTTTTTAACTTTTTTACTACTAACTACTATCATGCCAGCTTTACATAATGTTCCATGCTACACCTACAACTAGAAACTGGACTTTTATGAACTCTGACTGGCTCTGTTAGGTTTGAGAATAAGGAAGGAACTCCACCCTATGAAGAAGGGGTATAATTGTTTTTTAAATTAATTAATTGATAAAAAGAAATTAATAAAGAAATTAATTAATAACAAGAAAAAAACTTGTTGGGATTTGCTGTCTTGTCTTCTTTAGCAATTCCGCTTGACAAGTATGACCACATCCGATTATTCGCATATCTATCTATCTATCTATCTATCTATCTATCTATCTATCTATCTATCTATCTATCTATCTATCTATCTATCTATCTATCTATCTATCTATCTATCTATCTATCTATCTTTTGCAAATTAACAGTATATGTATATAGCTTGCTAGCTAAATTGTTGGATCAGTCTGACTGAATTTTCTACTTTATGTTCTTTCATTTATAAATAATGCTTTAATTCATTTATGGTGCTAAATTGTATGTTGTTTTAGTTTCAATTGTACACCAAAATGATCTGGTATTTGTTTTACTTAGAACCAAAAGATATTTAATGTTTAAATTTTTATTCATGAAAAATAAAAAGGACCACCCCACGCACTTCTGGTTTACACCACACCTACTTGAGTTTCAATCCAAATACTGATGCAGATGTTTTAAGCCCAAACAGATACAAATTAAGGTTCATATACACAAAATAGGGATTGCAGGTCTGTGAGCTGACCTGATCCAAATGAGGCCCAACAAGGTATCATGTTCAGGATGATTCTTCATTAACATCAACATCAGGCTTGGGCTTATTTCCAATTAGTATTTTATTATTATTATTTATTTATATATATATATATTATATATTTATTTATTTATTTATTTTATTTAGAAGATTTGTATTTATTATATATATATATATATTATATAATATATATACATCTGTACACTTGGAACTGTATGTAGTCTATGTAGTCTACCTTTTAAGTAATACACACTCAGAAAAAAAAAAAAAGATATGAAACTGTCCCTGGTGTGGGACCCTCAAGGGTACATCTCAGTACCGTTAGTCAGTGAACATAACTGTACCATAATCCATTAAAATGATATCTTGTTTTTTAAGTTGTACTGACTACACACCTCGTCTCATCTCCAGGCTTTTTATTTTAGTATTCTGTTTTAAAACATTTGGTTATGAAAGGGTACAAATATGTCCTTTCCCACTGAGAAAACATGTAAAATTGTAAATTTATTTGGACTTTAAAACCACTGTTGGACCTTTGAAGGTGCATTTTTATTGTTTGTATCTTGATGAAAGATAAATGTTCCTGCACAAAAGCTCTATTTCTAACTGTGTACAACTGCACTTTTACCCCTTAAAAAGCCAGAGCCCATTGCCAGGCCCCAAGTTTGAAAGCACAATTTTATAAAGCACTGAAGTCCCTGCAGTTATGGAATAATAAGCCTTAGTATAAAATAAGCCTGGGATTCTAAGGGGCTGCGGACCATGTTGCACTTTTCAGAGTCCATTTACCTTGCATGACTTAATTTTACCCATTTTTTTGAAAGTGTAGCGAGAAAAACTTCATTGCAGCAGTGCTAACAATTGATCAGAGGAGGATGCTGTCTGCCAAGTAATTCCATCAGCAATTCCAATATATATATATATATATATATATATATATTTTTTTTTTGTGTTGTGCAAAATAGTATTTTATCCCAGCATAACGTTTCCTCGCTCATCTCAAGCATCTACCATCAAAGAAAAACACTATAAAAACCATGTCTGCAGTAATGCTTTTCTGTTAGTAAGTGCAAGCAGGTTTCTCAAATTTGTAGGTACATGACTGGAGACCTCTTGTTGTGATGCACCTCATAACTGTCTTGCACAGTGACGGGTGGTGGTCAAGTTTAGTCATTAAGCACTTTGATAGGGTGCAATATGTGAAGCAGATGGGAGGGCATTTAGGCCCATTCAGAGAAAGAGAAAATATTACAAACCCTGTTTAAAATTAAGATTAGGTGACCCTTCTGTTAATCCCACCACAGGGAATCTCACCTCTGCAATCTTACCCATCCGTGCAGTGAAACACCACATACACACTAGTTAACATATACAGTAGGAGGCAGTGAGCACACTTGACCAGTAGCCCTATCCACAGCACCCAGGGAGCAGTTGGGGGTTAGGTGCCTTGCAGAAGGGCACGTCAGTCGCATACACATACAGCGGACCGAACTGGCGACCTTCCAGTCACAAGGCTGGTTCAATCACCAGCCTATGACTGCCCCAATGGCAAAATAGTCAAAGATGACCACAGAGGTGGCCACTGTTAGCGTAAAGCGAACTTATTTTCTATATTTCACTCACTGGTGTTCAGTTTCCATCCCTGCCTTCTTCTCCTTCTTCCTTTCCTTCTTCCTTCTTTTTTACTTTTTTTTTTTTTCATTAGCACTTAATGCTTCAATAGATTCAAATCGCCTGAGGAGGGTAAAACTCCACTACAGACGTGAGCTGAATCACAAGTATGTGTATGTATTTGTGATGTGTGCAAGTTGCAGCAGATCTGGGCTCAAATGTATCTGAAGGTGCACCCGCGCGTGTGTGTGTATGTGTGTATACATGAGTGTTTTGCAAGGGCAAGCACTACTACCCATTCCCCATCCTCTGACAGACTATGCGAGAGAGAGAGAGAGAAAGAGAAAAAAGGAGGTGGGCGGTGATGAAGGGTGAGAAGGAGTGTGAAGGAAAGAAAGTGAGAGCAGGGCCGTGTTCCGGGCTATGGACCGTTCTCCACATTAGTATTCAGCGGTGGCATTTGCTAGCTGTGTTGTTCGTTCAAAGCGTGCCGCTGTGTTATCAACAGTCACTCAATGGTGCCAGCACTGTCAAATTTCTGGAGCTGTAAAATCACAGAAGTTCACAAGACTACCAGCTGTGAGGTTTACTTTATTGGATTCTTCTCCCCCCCCCATCCCCTCTCACCAGACCCTTTAAAACACAAGAGTTGGCTCAAAGGCATCAATACTCCGAAGACTCCTCTTTCCAGTCACTCGTGTGTCGTTTTTGGTGTTTGTGCTGAACAAACAGAGTGAGAGAAATCCAACATTCCTCTAAAATAACCTTGAAACTAAATCCAAACGAAACGACGTTGCATGTATACATGAATGACACATGAATATCTGAATAAATGAGTGACAACCTAAGAAGTGCAGATGTTTCCGAACAAAACAGTTCAATTAAATCAATTAAATATCCTACCATGCACATGCTGAGCAGGCCTAGTTTTGGATCAAGAAGAGAACATCTACTTGACTGTGAAAGAAGGTTGATTATTGAGGCACTGAGCTTTAGTCACAATTTAGATGTAAGTTTCAATTTAGATGTAATGGAAATGGAAAATACTGACCACGTTCAATGACCCTAATGCTTGTGCTTTGGTGTGATATCTAAGCAAAAGCAGAAGAGCAACTGTTCCGCAGGTGACTGAGGATGTCAATGCAGGGTGTGATCAGCAAGAACAGTCTGTCCACAACTACAGAGACTGATTAAGATAGACGTGCAGTGCACAAGCGCCTCATTACAAAGACGAATGTTTGTACGAAGGTTTGGAAAAAGTGCTATGGTCAGATGAATCATGGGGCAGTCATGGGCAGGAGATTAGGGAACCAGCCTTGTGACCGGAAGGTCACTGATTCAATCCTCTGAGCTGGCAGTAACGTCACTAAAGTGCCCTTGAGCAAGACAACTAACCCCCAACTGCTTCCCAGGTGCCATGGATAGGGATGCCCACTACTCTAGGCAAATGTCCTCACTGTCCCCTAGTGTGTGTATTCACTACTGTGCATGTATGTGGGTGTTTCACTGCACAGATGGATTAAATGCAGAGGTCTAATTTGTCTGTGTGCAAACACAGTTTGCCAATGGTTCTAAATTTTATTCACCAAACTTTTCCCACAAGTCAGAAAGAGCATACACACAAAGACAGACTGCTTGATCCCTACAGTAAGAGGGTCCAGTTGTTCCCGTATTGTATTGTGTGGCCATTTTACTGCTGTGGTTTCAGTTCAATGGTTCCCTTAGTGGGAGGGGTTACTGAAGATCACAAAGTTAGTCTGACCACCGTTATCCTTTGTTGAAATATTTCCATCTTGTTTGGAGTGGTCACTTCCAGGAGCTCAAGGTGTCATTGGTTGGTCTTAATATGAAATATATGTAAAGCATATGATGTGATCTTCATTATCAGATTCAAATCCAACTGTGTACAGTGCTGTTAAAACGCTGAATCACCTATTGCTTTATTTTGTCACATAGGGAACAGGAAGTCTTTTTGGCTTCACCCTTTGATCAGACGAATATTTTCATGAATCCTGTGCAGGTATCTGTTCCCTTTGTAGTAGTGAAAATACTGTGCTTTTACCAACAAAAGAGGACAGGGCACTCAGGCTGGAAATTGCTGTATACACAGCTACTGTTGCACTTCATGCTTCTGTGTTCCTTCACGATTGCCTATATGAAACAACAAAAAAAGAAAAAAGGTTTGCAAGACCAGAGTCTGCTTACTTTCCTTTTACACTCACTATATTGGAAACCACTACTTTCGAGTCTGTAGCCCCTCTGTTGATGCACAGTTTGTGCTAGCCATCCTCTGACCACAGAGCTGTGGACATACAAGGTAAGTGGTTCTATTAAAGTGGCCAGCAAGTGGAAGTACAAGGTTAATGTTTCTAATAAAGGAGCTAGCTAGTGTGAGTGCAAAGCTGGAGTTTGCAATGAAGTATCCAGTAGTGGTGGTACAGGGGAAGTGTTTCTAATAAGGTAGCCAGTGAGAGGACATACAGGATAGGTGTGCCTAATAAACTGGCCTGTGAGTCAGTTGTACATACAAGTAAGGCATTTCTAATGAAGTGGCCAGCAAGTGGAAGTACAAAATAGATGTTTCTAATGAAGTGTTTTCAAAAATAGTGGCCAGTGAGGGGAAGAGCAAGGCAGGTGCTTCTAATAAAGAGGCCAATGAAAGGAAGTACAAGGTAGGCCATTATGTAGAAGAACACGATAGGCAGATGTTTCTAATAAAGCATCAGTCAGTAGAAGCATAAAGTAGGATAAAGTGGACAATGTTTGAGAAACAAGTTTATTGTTCTGTGTTTCTACTAAACTGTCCAAGGACTGGAAGTAAGTGTTTCTATTAAAGCTCAAGCTAAGTGTTTCTGATAAAGAGGCCAGTATGTACAACAAAAATACTTTTTTTTATAAGGTGGCCACTGAAAGGACATGAGTCAGTTGTAGGTACAAGTGCTTCTAATGAAGTGGCCAGCAAGTGGAAGTACAAGGTACATATTTCTAACAAAGTGTTTTCTGAAAACGTGACCAGTGACTGGAAGAACAAGGCAGGTGTTTCTAAAAAAGTGGCCATTAGGTGGAAGAACAAGAAAGGTAGACGTTTCTAATAATGTGGTCAGGAAGTAGAAGCATAACATAGGATTAAATGGCCAGTGTTTTGAAGAACAAGTTAGATGTTTCTAATAAAATGGCCAGTGAATGGAAGCAAGTGTTTCTAGTAAAATGGCCAATGAAAGGAAGCATGAATTAGCTGTTTCTGATAAAGTGGCCAGTTTTTAGAAGAACAGGTTAGGTGTTTCTAATAAAGGGGTCAGTAAGTGGAAGCTCAAGGTAAGTGTTTTTGATTAAACGACTAGTGGGTGGAAAAAAAGACAAATGTTTCTAATAAAGTGGCCAGTGAGTGGAAAAAATAAGATGGCAAATGAAAAGAAAAGGTGGAAGAACAAGATAAGTAGATGTTTCTAATAAAGCGGTCAATCACTGGAAGTATAAAGTAGGTTCGGTGGACAATGCTTTGAAGAACAAGTTAGGTGTTAGGTGTTTCTACTAAAGCGGCCAGTGACTGGAAGTAAGTGTTTCAACTGAAGTGACCAATAAAAGGAGGTACAAAGTAGATGTTTCTAATAAAGTGATCAGTCAGTAGAAACACAAAGTAGCTGTTTCTCGTAACGTGGCCAGTAAGTAGAGGCTCATGGTAGGTGTTTCTAATAAAATGGCCACTGAGTGGAAGCTCAAGGTAAGTGTTTCTGATTAAAGAGCCAGTGGGTGGAACAAAATGACAAATGTTTCCAATAAAGTGGCCAGTGAGTGGAAAATCAAGGTGGTCAATGAAAAGTAGTATAAGGTCTTCTAATGTGTTTCTAATAAAGAAGTGAGGTAATAAAGAAACACGGTGGGTGTTTCTGATAAAGTGTCCATTGTCACTCACTCCTTCAGCAAAATCTCAGAAAGCAAAACATCTGCTGCAAAATAAAAAGCTCCATCTTCAAAGCCCTTCCCAAAGACAACATAATATGAATTACAAAGGGTTTTTTCACTGTTACGCCCCCTCTCTGCCCTCCTCTCCTGACACTCGTCCCCCTCTTCCTCGTTCCACACCACCCCCTCGTCCTGCTCTTCCACTGGGCCCAAATAGAAAGTGACAAGCCTTCCTGTTCTCCTACAAAATTCATGATTAATGTTTCATTAATCACAGATCCTTAAAACATCCTACTCCTTTGGGGCCTTCATCTGTTCTTAAATAAAATAATAAGGGTCTGCTTGGTGGAGAACGTGGCAACACTTCTTTCTTTTCCTCTTTCTTCTTGCCTTCCTGATGCAAGTCAAATAACGGTCATTGTTTATATCAGTGCTGGACGGTTGCAGAGCCAGTGTGATGCAGCTTGCCACTCTGCCTGCTATCTAAATGTCACATCTCATCCTGCTAGGAAACAGAGGGATCAGGCTTAGACTGAGATGCCTTTTGTGATCATTTGCACATGTTTTTAATCCTTCGAAGTCAGAACTGTTGCTGGCAATAACAAGAGCATGTTAATTAGTTCTCATAGCTTCTTGAAATAAGTCGATAAAAACAAAACTGACCTCTCTTTGGTGGTTGGGATAGTGTAGTGGTTAACACCTCTGCCTTCTACGCTGTAGACTGGGGTTCAATCCCCCCCTGGGCAAACACCCTACACTATACCAATAAGAGTCCTTGGGCAAGACTCCTAACACTTGGTCTACCTGTATAAAATGAATCAAATTGCCGTAAATGTAATGTAAATCTTTGGTGGTATCTTCAGTGTTTCCAGTTGACTTACTTACTTCCTCGGATCCTAAAATGGCTGTTTATAGTACATTTTCCCATTGAAGTACACTGATCATAACATTATGACCACCTCCTTGTTGCTATGCTCACTGTCCATTTTATCAGCTCCACTTACTATATAGGAGCACTTTGTAGTTCTACAGTTACAGACTGAAGTCCATCTGTTTCTATACATACCTTAAGCTCCCTTTTACCCTGTTCTTCAGTGGTCAGGACCCCCATGGACCCTCACAGAGCAGGTACTATTTGGGTGGTGGATCGTTCTCAGCATAGCAGTAACACTGATGTGGTGGTGGTGTGTCAGTGTGTGTTGTGCTGGTGTGCGTGGATCAGACACAGCAGTGCTGCTGGAGTTTTTAAACCCTGTGTCCACTCACTGTCCACTTTATTAGTCACTCCTACCTTGTCAGAGATGAGGTGTTTAAAAATCTCGGGTCCTGACCACCGAAGAACATGGTAAAAGGGTGCTAACAAAGTATGCAGAGAAACAGATGGACAACAGTCTGTAACTGTAGAACTACAAAGTGCACCATAAAATAAACAATGAGCGTAGTTCATAATGTTATACCTGATCAGTGTATATATTGAAGATGGCCCTTCTGTTCAAAAAAAGTTTAGAGACCAACTGTAAGGGGGAGCGAGGAGGCGGACGCACACGCTGAGATAGGTGAGATTTATTATGGGCAAATCCAGGGTCGTGGTCAAGACGGTCCAGAGTCAAAGAGCCAATACGGACAGATCGGGGTTCAGACATGACAAACTATAAACAGATTCCAACAGGGCAAGGACACACAACAAAGACCGATACATTCATACAAAGACTCAAGGGGCAAACACAGGGCTTAAATACACGGGACAATGAGGGACAGGTGAACACAGTCAAGGGCGGAGTGACAAAACCAAAACAAACGCACATGGAGTGGGAGGAGCCAATCGTGACTCCAACCAATCAAATGCTTACTTGATCATTTCCTCAACTAAAAAGCAACAGGACAATTCAAGAGTTGAAAGCTTTTTTTATTAGAAGCTTTACCTGACATAAGTCTTGCTCATGTCAGGCTCAACCTCAACTGAAAGAATAAAAACACATCTTTTGGAGTCTGTCCAGCAGGAGTAGTTTCATTACCTTAGAACCATTATTCAGTATCTAAATGGGCTTCGGTTTGAACTGTTCTTAGGGTGTAGAAGTGTATAGTAAAACCTTAGCCCTGCCAATGGGCTTTGGCTATGTAAAAGGTTTTACAACAGTGTAATTGCAATTCTTTAAAGCTTATTATATAAAAAAGTGATGACACTTATATGTAGAGCAAGAACATTTATTAAGTACAGTCTGAAAAGCAGTAAACAACAATGGTAAACAGGTAAAACAATGGTAAAACAAAAAGTAAACAGGATTCCTACATTTGAGAATAAAATAAAGTGTCCAATTGACGAGAGATCAATACATCATGCTCTTCGTGTACCGCATCCACAGCGGTGACTTGTGACCGCCACTTGCGAACAAGCCTAAGAGACAGTCAATAGCTGTTATTACATTATTATACTACACACTAACTCTCTTTAACAGCACTGCCACAAACAAATCGCTTTACTTTACAATCTGAGGTGAAACGCACCTGATTATCCTGCCGTCTTTTATCACCTCGCTGTGGCTTATTTTCTCAGAACCATCTCATAAAACCTCCGGTCCATTCAAGAAGGTGGGGGGGGGGTTTCATGAAGCTCTTCCTCAGTTGACTCAATCTGTCTGGAAGCAATGAACCATTCACTGGGATTTGAATTACATGCTTCTTAAGAGCATACGTACATAATCGAGCAACCTTAACCCAAGAATTCAAAGGGCATTAGGGGGAAAAAAGAGGGTTTCTACATTGTCCTACACCTGTCTCTTCTGGAACACTCTGTAGAAGCACACTGCAGCCCTCAGCATGGCGTATTCGATCTCCGCCTGTTCATTAACCTTTAACTCCTACTCATGGACTCTTATATTCTCATATGCTCTTTCTCTGCTTGGCTGCACTGTGAATTTCTCCACTCTTACATAATTTGCCTGGCAGAATCAATATATTCCAGCATGCAGTCACATTTATGTGCTAATACTGCTGAGTTGAATGGAAGCTCCTTTGCTGTTTCTGCCCTCATGGTCACCATCCATTTAACTCCTTGAACTCAAAGCTTATTATTCACTTATTAGTCTTAAATGATTATTATTCCCATTCAGATAAATAAACATGATTTTAATTTAATCATTATTACTTTGCAACTAAGCGTTTTAAACTATTAAATATTCAATATGAACCATTGTATGACAATCATAATAACTGTGCTTTCCATCATGGACATCATGAGCAATGGTGAATAAAGACACTGCATGTTTTTGTCGTGGTTTTATTGTGATAATAAGAAATAAAAACAACGTTTGACCACTGGACAGAGACGTTGTGTTTCGTCTCTTCTTTTCTCTCCTCATATGAAACATACTGTACTGTTTAAAAGTCAGAAACCAGCCTTCATTTACATTGGTGCTTGAAAGTTTGGGAAGCCATTAGAAGTTTCTATAATTCTGCATGAATTTGACCTAAAACTCAATGCTGTCGGAACAAAACCTCATATCTTCAAAATGGTAACTTTACAGGAGAAGCAAAAAACGTACTTTATTTTCAATGTAAGTCAGTGGAACCAGACTTTTTCCAAGTTGTTTTTTAACAATTTATTTTGGTCCATTTCTCATGAAATGTATATATAATGTAAAGGGTAACTGGCGTTTCTGTCAAATTCTGTCAAAAACCGAAAAAAAAACCTAAAATTGGAGATAAGAGGTTTTGTCCTGACAGCAGCGATATATGTAAAATATATATCTTATTGTTATCAGGCCAAACCTTGTACCTCTTTTTTTGTTTTACTTTTTTACAGAACTTTAAAAAATGCTGGCTGCTCTTTAATTAACTGTGTTAAAATTTCATGATGAATTGAGCAACAAAACCTGCTCCAAAACTACTTGGAAAAAACATCTTGCTCTATTAAATGAATAAGTTTAATTAAGTTAATTATATTTTTTTACTTCTGTGAAGTTACCATTTTGTAGATCTGACGTTGTGTCACATATTTATTTATACATTCCTGCTGGAGTGGGGGGGGGGGGGGGGGGGGGGGGGATGCTTCCAAAGACTCTTTAACCTTGGGGCCTTACAAGACCATAATCCATTCCTGACATTACTCTAACGCAGCTCCATAACTACGATGCTTAAGAAAACACTTCAGGCTTTAACAGCTCCATGAATGAAAAGACCTGTTCCTGATTTCAGAATGTAGAAAAGGAGGCAGGAAGCAGGAAAAGAAGCAATAGTATTGAGAAAGAAATGTGTAATTATAATGTCATAGCGTATATATAACATATCCATAAGCTCTTATGGAGACTAAACATACTGAGGCTAATTTCTCCTTCATATATATAAACTGTATACATGATGAATACTAAAACCTGCTTGGGCAAACATCTATAAAACAAAATTTTTAAAACTTTAAGCGAAAGAGGTACAGTATTCAGGGAAATACCCATCCAATTTAAACTGTTCTGCAACCAACGATGCTTTGTTTTCTATATCTTATGTTATTTATTCCGCACACAGTCTTCTCTACCTCTTGGCTTACAAAAATGTGTTGCTTGTCTAATGTGACAAAGGGAAGCTAGTTTGTCAGTGGAAGTGAGGATGTGTGAAATGTAGGGTTGTGTGAAAGTGTAATTTTCAAATTGTGCTCTGCACAAGTGACAGAAGTGTACAATCCTGCTCTTGGTAACCAGAGCTGAAAAAGAGGAATATCCTAGCATGAAAATCCAACTTACTCAAATAGACTTTGGTAAAACATTGTTATAACCTTGCTACACCAACATAACCATGTTAATTAGAGTACACAGCAAAAATATGCATGTGACAAGCTGTAATAACAAAGCGTTATGGCGTCTGCCATGAGAATGAACATAAACAGTAGCACGATACTGTTGTATTAGTGGACAAAATCTGCCATGGCAGCTTATGGCGGTATATGAGATCTGCTATGACATGTTTAAGGCAGAGTTCAAGTGTTAACAAGACTAGACTGAGATTTATGGCACTATAAGACTAGACAAAAGTGCATAACAGCTAAAAACCGACATAGTAGCCAAATTCAATCCTGTACTTTTGTCCATGTTTATACATCATAGCATATACATATACATATACATATACATATACATAGCTCTGACCACACAAGCTGATTGGTTGAGAAGTATTGTATTATTTTGCCATAACAGCACGTCTTTGTCACAAACCCTGTATCACTCCTCTGAGACAGTGTTGCTAAGCAACAACTTTGACAGCTGTAGGAGACGCTCAAATTATTTGAACGTTGTTACTTCTTACTTTGCCACAAACAGAAAATTAATATGTTTAAGATCACACTTGACCAACAGCTGATTTGGTCAGATTCTAAAGATGAGACCACACTAAATTCCCAAACTGTCATCACCACTGACAAAGCTTTTCATTAAAATGACATTAAAACATATTAAGTGGCACGTTCATGACCCAATGTATTTATTTCTTACCTTATTTAATTGTTGTAAAAAAAAACAAAAAAAACACAATAGAACACTTGAGGTCATGTGTTTCATATCATAGATTACATCATGTGACCAAAGCACAGACTTGATGTTATTTCGCGATAATACAACCCCTCTTGTGTTCTCTTGCTTAAGCATGCAATACAGTGTCAGAAACTGTAAAATTCATTTGAGACATGAATTGGTGGAGTATAAAGTTTCATTACTTGTTAGATACATTTGCTGTATCTCCAGTGCAAAACTGAACACAATTGTACCCATAGTAGGATCATGGAGACCTTTCCTTCTACTCTTTTTTGGCCACTGAAGACTTCTTCCTCTTTTTGAAGACGTTTCCACACTGTAATGTGTATACAAGGGTACTATGATGCAGCACCCCTGGAGCAAGTAACACTTGGGGTTAATTGTATGCAACAGTGGTTGGTTAGTGTAGTGGATAACACCTCTGCCTTCTACGCTGTAGACTGGGGTTCAATCCCCACCTGGGTAAACACCCTACACTATACCAATAAGAGTCCTTGGGCAAGACTCCTAACACCACCTTCACCTACCTGTAGAAAATGATCAAATTGTAAGTCGCTCTGGATAAGAGCGTCTGCCAAATGCCGTAAATGTAATATGTCAGTAAATGGTCAGTAGCAGGTCAGCAAAACCAATCCTAGATCTCCAGCTGCAACATGTTGTGGTTCTAGATGTGAAGTTGTAATTCTTTGACTTATGACTAAATTGCGTTTCTTCATGATTCAGTTGTGCTTTGACTTTGACAGTGAAATAATTAAATAATCGAATTTACAGTGCATTTCCTTATGGAGTACAAATTTCAGACTCCGAGATGATTACTGCTGTCAGAATTTGTCAGAAACCACAATCAAATTCATCCAAGGGATTTAACAACTCTTTGTGGTTTTGGCAAGTGTAGAATAATTTAGGCTTGAGGTATGCATGATGTTAATTGGTAGGGTGTACCTTACACTCTGGACACCACACTGTAAAAAAAAGACTTTAAATTTGCTGTAAATAACTCTTATATACACACACACAGTACTGTGTGAAAGTTTTAGGCACCCAAGACACATTTTCAAAATCTATTTATTTGTGTAGTATGTGTTTATTTGCTGAGAAGAGTGTTAATATTTGATTAAACAAAATTTATACAATATTAATTAATAATGGAAGCCCAGTATTATATGTAGTTAAAAAGCAGCTCCTGGTTTGACCAATCAGTGCTTCAGTAAATTGTGGTCATGATGTAACTGATGATATTAACATGTCTGTGGTGGCAGTGAAGGTGTCATGGTTAACCATGTGTTGGTTAACCATGAACCAAACACAATTCTGCCTCAATTTGACTGTAAACTGACAGTTAAAGTCCAACTTTAGCTCAACAAAATTCTGCCCTAAATCAACTGTGAACCTACAAAATGTATGTTGTAACATAAATGTGGCACAATTCAATTTAGGCCCAATGTAATTACAGCCTGACAATATTCTCTATCGCCTTGATTGCAAACCAGCAGTTTTGTCTAAATTGGACTGTAATCTGAGCCCAACTTTAGCTCAATGAAATTCTTTCCTAACTCAACTGTGGCCCCACACAATTCTGTTGCAAGTTCACTTTCAAGGTAGCACTGCAGGAAACAGCTTCAGTCAGAGTTTTGTGTTTGTTTTTATTCCTTAATATCATTTATTGTGCATCTGCACTCTGCTTCACAGAGACCTGGCTTTCTGATCTGATCCCAGACAGCATGTTGCACCACCAGACACTTGCATGAACAATGTGCAGTACCTGCTGGCCAGCTAGAAAATGAAAGCAGAAAGAAAGAATCCAGACTCATTACTCAGAATTCTGAAAGACTTCAACAGCACAATTTTAACTAAAAAACTGACCAGGTACAGACAGTATGTCTCCTGTGCTACAAGAAAAGGGAACATTTTGGATCTTGGTCTCGGCCATTCTGATCACAATCTTGTTTATCTCATCCTTATATACAGGCAGAAGCAGAAACTCAAAACAAGCAAACCTGTTGTCACAACAGTAAAGAGGTGGACCAGTGAAGAGACACTGAAAAGCTGTAGGGCTGCTTTGAATTCACAAACGGGACTGTTTTTGAAGAGACAACAGAGAGCCTAGAATAATGTACTGATGCTGTGAGGTCAAACATCAGGTTAGGTGAGGACAGCTGCATTTCAACTACAGCCTGGGTGAAACATGATTTTCAGCTGAACTCAGATAACTTTGGAGAGAAAAGGAGGCAGCAATCTGGAGTGGGGACAGAATTCTCGATATAGAGGCCGAAAACAAGCTGGAGAAAGAGGTTAAAGCAGCAAAAAAGAAATATTTAAAACAACTGAAAAGCTACAGTTCTGCTAATGACCCGGCATCAGTCAGGAATGGCCTTGAAGAGATTATTAACTACAAGATGATAAAGATATTTCTCCTGAACAACAGCCAGCTTACCAATGATCAGAATGAGTTCTACTCTACGGTTTGAATGCACAAAAGACATTCTTCAGCCTTCTCTACAAGTCATCCGCCCTTCTCCCCTACCCTGGATCTCTCACCTCTGGCCCCTGTTCATCTCACCACCAACAAGCAAGATGTAAACAGGCTTTTCAGAAGACAGAATATGAGAAAGGCCCCAGGACCTGACTCGGTCTCTCCATCCACCCAAAAGGACTGCTGTGACCAACTAGCACCTATTTTTTACCATCTTCAACAAATAATGGGAACTCTGCTGCACACATGCTTCAAAATATTCACCCTAATTTCTGTCCCCAAAAAAATGAACATCGGATGACTAAAGGCCAGTAACCCTGACTTCTGTAGTCATGAAGGTCTTTGAATGCCAGGTCCTAGCCTAACTGAAGATCATCATAAACCTTCTGCTGGATCCCCTGTAAGATAAACAGGTCTGTCAATGACATGTTAACTTGGCCCCGCATTTTGTATAACAGCATCTTAACAGTCCTGGAACCTACAGTAGAATTCTGTTTGTGGACTTCAGCTCGGCTTTCAACACCATAGCGCCGTAACTGCAGCAGGTCAAATTGTCTCTGCTGTTGGTACCAGATCCCATCTGTCAGTGGATCATCGATTTCTGGACAAACAGAAAACAGCAGATGTGGCTAGGAACAAATATTTGTGTGCTCTCACCCCTTCTCTTCAGCCTCTACACCAATAACTGTTTCTCTAATTAACCAGCTGTGAAGATCCTGAAGTTTGCAGATGACACCACCATGGTGGCCCTCATAGCCAAAGGGGATAAGTCTGCCCACAGAAAGAAAGTGAAGCAGCTGGTCTCCTGATGGCACAGCAACTTAAATTCCTGGGCACCACCCTATCACAGAATCTGAAGTGGGAGAGGAACAGGCTCTCCAAGCAAGCATAGCATTGAATGTTCTTCCTGAGACAGTTTAAGTTCAACCTGCTGCACAGTCTGATGATCTAGTCCTACATAGCATTCATGAAGTCCATCCTCACACCATCCATAACCATCTGGCTCAGTTCCTGCACCTCAAAAGAACAAGTCCAACTCCAGCACATAATCAGGACAGCTGATAGGATCATTGGATGTATCTGCCAATGTTTCAAGACATCTACAACAGCAAGGTGATGAAGCATGCTGGCAGAATAACAGCCTTTTCATCCTGGACATCACCTCTTCCAGACATTCCATTCTGGTAGAAGATTCAGACCCATCAGAGCCAGTACAGCCAGACATGCTAACAGCTTTTTCTCCAGAGCTGTAGCTTATTAACCACTTTAGATGCTTCACATGTTAAACTTAAATTGAACCAACAAAGCGCATTTACAGTATTACACTATAACTCCTTCTGTAGCATCATTCTTATGTGCAATACTGTTAACTTTTCACAAATGTTCATATCACTCTGAAGTAATCTGTAGAGTATGATTTTCATAGAAATTCTAACTGTAGCTCCTTACAGTTCAGTCCTACCTTAACAGTAGCCCAAAAAATTCTGTCCCAACTCAACTTACCTGTTGCCCAATAAAGTCCAGTTCCAACATAAGAGTAGTTTGATAAAACTGAACTGTAACCTCACATAATTCTGTCTCAGCTAGGCAAAATATTCCACTGCACATTCCACTTTAAAGTTAAAAATTCCTCCTCAATTCCTTTTTGTAATCAATCAGTGACTTCAAACAACTTTCACAAAGAGGATTCTTGGTAAATTGCTGCTGTTGGAACAAAACTACTTGTTGCCCTTTACATTGTTTGTAAATTTTATGATGAATGGACCAAAATAAATGGTCCAAAATTACTTGGAAAAAAGTCTGGTTCCATTGAATTACATTGAAAGTAAAGCAGGTTTTTTTGCTTCTCCTGTAAAGTTATCATTTCAGACCTAAGATTTTCTTCCAACAACAGCAAAATGCAGGTCAAAAGCATTTAAAGATGTAAGCATGGCTATGAGAAACCCAATTATGAAATTTGAACCCCACCCCAACAAATATGAGAAGCAGTGTCAAAATCTCACATGAATAGTTGGTGCTGTCAGCTTCAGACTAATATTTCAAGCTCTATTTCATGGTACAACATTCACAGTCACTGTACATATGCTATACAGAGTGGACATGGCCAGGATTGCGCTGAAGTAACTCTTGCATTCACACAAAAACAAAGCATCACTGACATATTTGGCTTTCAAACGAGTTCATCACTGAAGCCATTTGGCACAGAGGTAATTATCTCGCACAAGAAATGGAGCCAGTGCCACAAAGAAATTGTCACTGTCCAATTACTTTCAGACAGCACTGTAATTCTTGATCCGAGAGGCTTACTGTAATACCCAGCGTGGAGATTATGTAATAGTCAAAATAAATAACTGAGGAAATAAATAAATAAATAAACAGACGCCTCACTGAAATAGCAGTGTTCAGCAAGAGGCTTTGTGATGGAGGAACGCATGGAAGGTAGGTGCAATAACGGCGCAACTTTGGAAATCACCAAGTGGAATGCCAAATCTGCGAGCTTGAGTGCACATTAATACTAATGTGAACCCTTTCTGTTGTGTGTGGCCAGTTTCCATTTCCCTTCTGCAGCTCAGAAAATCGATATAATTTGCCACAGGGGTCAAGCTTATTAGATTCTGGCGCCATTGATTAGGACTCCTTTATCAGTTTATTATCATTGTGTGCGGTTTGTGTTTCAAGCTCAGGAAGGCATCCTCAGAGCTTGGGCAAAACCGATGAGAAATCTCCCCTCAAAGCCAGCGTTCTGCGTACTCCTACCCTGGCAATAAAGAAGAAGAAGAAGAAGAAAAAAAAGAAGGCCGGAGCCAATCTATTCTCGTATGCGTGAGCCCATGACTTGATGCTGTTGGGTAAAGGCATGGCTCTTATTGATTTGCCTCCATAGTGGGCCCACCTCAAGAATACAGCAGAGAAAGATTTTCATACCGAGCTCAGTTTGAACTCATAATGCACTTACGCTATTGAGTAAGTTGTTTTAAAAAAAAAATCAAAAAGAAAGACAGGCTTGCTCGCAGATGTTTTGCTAAGAACTTTCACTCAAACTTCTCATTTATCCGAGATGCAAAGGATCGAGGCAGACGTAGATGAGTCAGACATGCGGGTTTGCGGATCTGTGCTTCGTGATGGTATGAAGCAGCGGACAGAACGGATGCCGCTTCTCTTCCCTCGGCCCTGACAGACTCCTCTTTGTCCACTTCCGATCCATTTCCTAGTAATAAGAACCTCGTACCGCATTGCATTAGATGCCCATTATCATTATGCATATTGGCAATGCTGCTAATGTGCTCATCAGTTTCACACAAGGTGGCCAACCATCACGATGAGAAATACAGTTAAAAATGCACGTCAAGTAAGCACTCCATAAGTTATGGTTTCCTTTGGTCCTCAAAAAAGATTTAGGAGGGCATGCAGCATGAATATTTATTATTTATATCACTTGAGGCTTACTCTCCATCTCCCTCAGGAAAAGGAAAATTGCGGTAATTCTGCTTTTGACTTATTACAATTTTACGACACCAAACCTACATTATTTGGGAGATATTATGTTTTTGTCAAAACAGTGGGGATATTCCTAAAAGTTTGGACCACTTATCATAGTAATAATGTTATTTTACTGAATGATAATACAAAATGTAGAAATAACAGAAATAACATACACTGGACAGGAAAGGTATTTTAGGGGAACAAACAGAAGCTCCAACTGAGCAGGTCTTTCATTTGCTGAAGGCAAAACTGAAGGTAAAATGCTCCAAGAACAACCAGGAACTGAAGACAGCTGCTGAAAAGATCTGGCATGATATCACCAGGGAGGACACATAGTGTCTGGAGGTGTTTATGGATTCCAAGTGGGGGAAAAGATTTGCATCCAAAGGTTAATAATGGCTATGTAATTTGTGATTGGGATCCATCCATCCATCCATCCAATTTCTAAGCCGCTTCTCCCTCAGGGTCGCGGGGGGATGGAGCCTATCCCAGCAGTCTTCGGGCGAATGTGATTGGGATATTTCTTTCAATTGTGTTTGAGCTGCTAAAAATGAAGGACTACGTATAAAAGTGGCTGTTATTCCTACATTATTCACCTGATTCACCTGATTAAGAAAAAGTGCTTTGTCTATCTAGAGAATGTATCTTTGCTAGTTACAAATAGGTTAGAGAGAAAGCCAGTCCTGAACTCAGGTCCTGCTACAAACAGAAGTCCATGTTGATATCTAGAGAAAATAAACAGTTAAACACAGCGCAGAGCAATACAACACAATTCAATATGTGCAGTACAGTACATTACAATTAGTTACGTCACTCAGTGCTCATTTAAGTGCTGTATAAAGAGATGTGTCTTCAACCTGCGTTGGGAGACCGTGAGAGACTCTGCTGTTCGGACAGCCAGTGGGAGTTTGTCCCACCACCTGGGTGCCAGTACAGAGAAAAGTCTTAATGCTGGTCTTCCACGCATCTTGAAGGATGGCTCAAAGGGCTCATGGTACAGTTCAAGTTTTGACCAATGCCATCAGGGAGGGAGGGGCTGGTCCATTGTTAGCTTTGTAGGCATCAGGGTTGTAAATGTGATGCATTCAGCTACAGGAAGCCAGTGAAGGGAACGCAGCAGTCGAGGGACGTGACTGAAATAAAGTATCCCCGAATCAAAGCTGAAAGTCTGCACTTTGAGCTCACATTATTTAATTTCAATGCCAGTAAGCTGAGGTAGACATCTACTGACAGTTTTGGAATCACATTATTGAAAAAAGAACATAATTCCAGGCTTCGGAACATCAGTGTATTCCTCCAACAGAGCATCTAAGCTCCATAGGATTGCTGAGTCTAATACACAGATTCAACATTTTAATCAGGGATTTTTACCCAGTTGTGTTTAACATGTGATGTGCCTTTTTTCCAGGTTTTGTCAGCAAACAGGTCGATGTTTTCAAGGAGACCTTGGAGCGCAGTTGCTGGTGCGTGCTCTTCACCTGCCTGCCTGCACAGCGCTGTCAGACACACTCAGTCAGGCCTCGCCGTTCCCCTCCAGCATGCCGCCTCATCTGCTTTCGTGTGGATTGCCTTGTTTGCCTCGCCTGTTTGAAACAGGGCCGTGGAGCGTTTGAAATGGTGTGAAGCAGATGTCTCAAGGTATCTAAACAGGCCCAGAGCAAGCTCTTACACCCACACCACGCATCCCACCGCTACACTGTAGACACTCCCGTCAGCTCTAATAGGTCCGTGTGCAGCTGTTAGCGCTGCTAATGGTGACCTGCTGAAGGTTCTGTTTTGGAGCAGTGTGTTTTATGGAGCTGCATCACTTAGCCACAGTTGCTCAGTTCAACATTGATGGAATAAAGCATAAATTGCAGAAGGTGGAATTTTATGTGTATATGGGGAAATGGGAGGGAAAATGCTCCCTTAAGGAGAAACCATATTTATAGTAAAGGTAAACTATATGTGTGCATGAGCTTAGCTTGTAAAGGAGGATGACACCACATAACCATATCGCTGTTGTCAGAAGAAAACCTTGTATTCCCATTTGGCTTTTGACATAATCTGAAAATGACTGTTGCCCAAAATTACTTGGGAAAATGTCTGGTTCCACTGACTTCCATTAAAAGTAAAGTAGATTTCTTTTTCCTTCTCCTACAAAGTTACCATTTTGGAGATACAAGGTTTTTTATAGTCCCCTTGATTAATCTTGAGCCAATTTCTCATCTAAGTTTTACAGCATGTATAATTCAGATGTGAAATCTGTGCACAGACTTTGGCGAGGGCAGGGGAAGGGCAGGTGCTTCCAAAGGACATTTTGAGAGTGAACTTCAGGAAGAGTTTATATTAAGATTTTTTTTTTTCAGGAAATGAAAGCGCCATCACTGACAAAGTAACTCTAATATTGTGGTGATCTGTAAACAGATCTGACACATACATTTCATGTATATTCAAGTTTTCTCATTGCAAGAATCAAGAGAGATTTAATCCTAATAAAAGCCCTATTAAATTATTACAGTGAAAAGGTGTTATTATTAAAACTGTGTTACTCAACTAATGATGATCATATTTAGCTCATCAGTAAACAGAAAACACTGCTTTTATCTTCTCCACTTGGTTTCACAGATGCCTTCACAGCTGTGCCATGTGCACTAATGACCCCCTATTCTATCATGAATACTGGCTCCATGCTTTACAAAAAGAATTTCAAGATTTCCACATTTCCACTTCCCCTCAGTCCTTTGTAAATGAGCTCAGGCCCAGAGAAGGTGGCAGCATTTCAGCATCTTGTTAATATTTGGCTTCTTATTTGCATGTCAGAGTTTTAATTTGCATTTGTGGATGCAGGGATGAGCTGTTTTCACAGACCGTGGTTTTCAGAAGGGTTTCTGAGCCCATGCAGAATCATGTCTGTTTTTAATGTGGTGCTGCCTGAGGACCTGAAGATTATGGTATACATATAAGATTATGTCAGCAAATACTGCAGTTTGTCCTTGTCCCTTACATACAGAGAATTCTCCAGATTCTCTTAATCTTTTAATGTTAATATGTAGTTAGATAATGAAAGGCAAAAGTTCATTGCTATTTTATCTTGAGAAATGTTATCCTTGAACTGTTGCACTATTTGATCGTGCAGTCTTTCGCAGAGTGGCGAACCCCTCCTCATCTTTACTTCTGAAAGACTCAGCCTCTCTGAAATCCTCTCTGAAATGCTAATCAACCACCTGGTTTCTTTTTTTTTAGCATTACACTTCACCAGCCTTTTGTTGCCCCATCCCAACATTTTTGGAACAAACTGTTGGCATCAAATTCAAAATGGCCAAAATGTCTCAGTTTCAACATTTAATATGTTGTCTTTGTACTATTTTCAATGGAATTTAGGGTTTCAATCATATGCACAGATGATTGCCATTTACTGGCAGCAATTTGGTTAGCATACATGGCGAGGGTAATCTGCGGAGTCTAAGGTCATATGCATTGGCAGGTTTAGGCCTTGACCATTACACAGAAATTTGGGGATTGCCTGAATCATTTGATGATATTATGCACTGCAAAGACTGAATCCTTACACTTGCTCATTGTGGAATATTGGGCCTCATTCATCAATATTTTGCTAGTTTTTTTTTTTTAATTTCTTCTGGAGAAGTTCCAAAAAAGTTCTACATTTTTTTTAAAAAGGCATGCTAGCTGACATCACTCTCAATGCTTATCTTGATGAAAAAATAAAGAAAAAAAAAATGTAATCCTGAGATCAGAAGAGAAAATAACAACTACTTCATATCCACTCTGGACTTTTGCACAAATATGCTAGTATGTTGCACCCCAAAACATCTGCAGGTTCAAGGACTCAACAACACTTATGGTTTCCGGGAGCAAAATCACAATCCTTTGTTTTATCATAGGCACCAATAGTAGCTCCACTTGTTAGCAAAATTCAATCAAATTTCAATACCAACCACACTTACTGATGGAAATGTCTCTATATCAACAACCACCCTGCTGATTGCATTTTTTAAAATGTCCTTACTTTCAGCACAAGCTCATCACATTCTCCTACTTTTCAGCACACTAAAGCCTAAGAGAGTCTTTTTGTGTGTGTGTCTGCTTCTGTAAACAACACGTCCCTATCGTGCTTTTTCAATTTCTTTTCAAGGAATCAAATATTCACATCCATTTTCTGATATTTTCCACATTTGCTTTGTTTCCTGTTCATATTTCTCTTCCCCCTTTCTCGTTTGTCCTCCTCTAAGCTGCCTCTGCTCGAGTTTCCACTGCCGAATAGACTGCGTATACAGGCGAGTGCTGAGCTGAATTATGAAAATGATCTGAGAACCAATATTTAAATGCTGTTATGTAACAAAGTAGATTGAAATTCATACAGTCAAGAGAGCAGCATAAACTCAAATGGACTATGCATATTGATAACCTTTTTTTGTCGGGAATGTGGTGCATATATTAGCCTCTAAATGATTTCTTTTGTTTTCTCGAGGAGGCTGAGCAATCTGGCAAAGTCAATTCATGCCAATGAGGCTTCTTGTCCTCGGTCAGACCCAATCACCATAACTGCTCCTGCAAATCTCTGGCTTCATTTTCAGAATCATACATTTTGTTTTAATGGAAACAGGCTCTGATCATGCTTCTAGTGCACTGTGTGGTCAAAATTACTTAGATAAGCCTTCAGAAAAAGGTTCAATTGGCATCTAATAGAGGTTATTTCACTGCATACCCAAAGAAAAAGGAGCACTGTTCCCACATACTTTGGACTACAGTCATGATCTTCTCCCATTTGAAAGGTAACATCCTCAAGTTGCTGTGTTATCAAGACCATGTGTTTGGGATTACGATGTCTCTGTGGAGAGTGGCAAGGCTTCAAAGATAAGGACCTAAATATTTGCCCGTGCTTACGTTACAATTGAGATCATTGTTAAGGCTGTGAATAACGGATCACAAAACCGCTTGGAGGAATTGTTTGAATCCAGAGATTTAAAAAAAAAACTAGAAGTAAAAACATCGAAGTAAGTATGCCAGTACTGGTACAGTTTACTGTAAATGTAAATGTAAATGACTTTGTTTTTAATGCCATTCAACAAGACACTTATTAAGTGACCCTTATTAGTCCTGCAACAGGGAAACCTCACCTCTGCATTTAACGCATCCATGCAGTGAAACACCACATACACACCAGTGAACACAGTGACCATGCTTGCCTGGAGCTGTGGGCAACCCTATCTGCAGCGCCGGGGGTTATCAAGGGCACGTCAGTCACATACTGTCAACTCAGGGGATCAAACCGGCAACATTCCAGTCATGGGGCTACTCCAGCCCATGACTGCCCCAAGCACATCAGAAGCGACATTTGAACCCACACCTCCAGGGGACACTGCAACCTGAACATGGCACCTTAGACTGCTTGGCCATCCTCACAATTAAACCCTTTAACAACAACATGGTTTTTAACATCTTCTTCTTTCGGCTGCTCCCTTTAGGGGTCGCCACAGCAGATCTCTGCCTCCATCTCTGCCTCCCTATCTACTGCCTCCTCTACTTTTACACCAACCATCTCCATGTCCACCTTTACTACATCCATAAACCTTCTCTGAGGTCTACCTCTTCTCCTTCTACCTGGCAGCTCCATGTGCTAATATGTGAAATATGAAATATTTGTGCATCTTTACAATTTGTAATTAGAGAGGAACAGCTAGCCAAGAGTAAGCATAAAAACCAGCTCTCTAGTTCAGGGTCACATGAGTTTTAACAAAAATCACATAAATTGATGAACCAAAACGCACAGATGAAGTGAGCATGTCAAGGTCTAGGATATATACGATGGTAACTGGACAGCTGGTTTTTGTATTCAACAAGCAGAGGAGCCGTGAAGACCCAAACCATGTAGACTAATCATTTCCAGAAGACTGGGTTGCAGTGGTTCTGCAACACCACAGTTTATAGGCTCCTGCTGGTCAGCAATAGACAGTGGTCCTCGAAGAGATAAACTGCAAACCAGTGACAGACTACTGTGGCACAAGACACAGAAAGTTTTAACAATGGTTACAAGAGGAATGTGCCAGAACACAGTCTGCATTGCACCCAGTTGAGTATGGGGTAGGGTAGTCGTTCCCATGCTAACCCCTGCCCATCATTGATAACATATATAATAAGCACATAAGCATTGGAACTGGACCATGGAGCAAAGGATGTAGGGTGTCTGGTCCAAATTTTCTTTAATGTCATATGAACAACCATATCTCTGTGCGCCATTCACCCGTGGAACTGATGGCACCAGGATACTGTATAGGAAGACAAGCCAGTGGAGGGAATGTGATGCACTGTGGGAAGACAAGCCAGTGAAGACAGTGTGATGCTCTGGTCAGCATTCTGCTAGGAAACCCTGAGTCCTGCATTCATGTAGATGTCAATTTGACATAGTCACCTCCATAAACATTTTTGCAGACCAAGAATCCCCTGATTAAGGCAATGATAATGCATTTAACACAATAAACATTTGCATGTTCATCTACCAGAAGAAAAAGTGGTATAGAAGAAAAAAAGAAAGCAAAGTGAAACTGAAAACTCTCCAAAAAAAGCAGAAGATGCATTTTAGGGCTGCAGTGAAAAAGCCCTAAGTTAAAAAAGTGAAAATTAAAGAAAAAAGGTCCCATGTTTATGATTTCAGTAGGTTTTCTGGCTATCTAAGCTAACCCTTTAGTTCAGCTTGAATGTTAGCTCACAGATGCTATATTAGGAGAAACAGGTAGGAGAAACAAAACACCAGCTATAGCTTTAGGAATAGCAAAGAGCTTGAATCGTGAAATGACGAAATAAACAAAACCAGTAAAATAACACAGTAGCTATTGAGCTACTCGGGTCTTCTGTTTTATTAAGATATTAAATAGCTAAGGATAGTTACAAATAATGCCCATTAATTGTAATCAAGTAACTCATTATGCTTAGAAAAGTAGTTACATGAGAAAAAACTCTCACAAAAGTCATTTGTTAACTATCTTTTCCGTGTTCTGTCATGACACCATTCTAAATATCTCAGACATTCTAACATTCAGCATTAAGACACTTATCAAGGTGGTAGTTCACCCTTACTTGCTTCCCCCAAAGCACTTTAAAAGCCTTCTTCCTCAGTGGAAGTATGTGGTTAGTGACCCTCGTCTCAGGTCAGCAGCAGTCGACGCGTCCCCACAGACCGAAACCTCGTGGCCTCATAATTAACCTGCTCTATCAGACCACTGCAGCTCATTAGCAAAGATCCAGCTCCCCCAGGGAGCTCTAATCAAATCACTCATCACTCCACGTCTGTAAGGGCTACGCTGAATTCAGATGAGAGAGGAGATCACACTTCAGCTTAATGATGTGTCAATTCGAATGTCTGAATGCTCTGTCCTTCAGCCATAAAGTATCATGGATTGGGAAAGAATAGTAAATTACAGCCTGTACACCCTGAAGGATAATATCAGCCACAAAATGGGAATATATGCTGTGAAACTTTACGTCATGTATATCTTTCCCTTTTATTAAGATATAATTTAACATTTTAAATAATGTATTATGAATGTATACCTTCCTTGAAACATGTATGGAATTTTATAACATTGTACACAGTCATATTTATAATTGTATTATATGTATTTGGTTTTATTTCAGGAAGATATTGATGTTTTTTAACATTTGTGCATTTTTGTTTGTCAAATATACAGATGCAAAAGTTTGGTCCTCTATTGATTATATCAATAGAACAAATAAAATATATATATATATATATATATATATATATATATATATATATATATATATATATTTAAGTGACTTTGAACATGGCGTGGTTGTTGGTGCCAGACGGGCTGGTCTGAGTATTTCAGAAACTGCTGATCTACTGGGATTTTCACACACAACTATCTCGAGAGTTTACAGAGAACGGTCTGAAAAAGAGGAAATATCCAGTGAGCAGCAGGTGTGTGGATGAAATGCCTTGTTGATGTGAGAGGTCAGAGGTGAATGGGCAGACTGGTTCCAGATGATAGAAAGGCAACAGTAACTCAAATAACCAACCAGAATCTCTGAGGAACGTTTCCAACACCTTGTTGAAAGTGTGCCATGAAGAATTAAGGCAGTTCTGAAGGCAAAAGGGGGTCCAACCTTTTACTAGCAAGGTGTAGCTAATAAAGTGACCGGTGTGTGTGTATATATATATATATATATATATATATATATATATATATATATATATATATATATAAATATATATGCAATAAAAATAAGTGAAAATAAAAAACATGAATACACCCTGTAGTGTATCGATTTAAAGCAGTGATTTGACTTTAGAGAGCCTCCCACTCCACTGAGGCTCTGTTTGGTAAATTTGACTGCTGACATAACAATACATGAGCAACAAATCCCAGCATGACTTTTGGAAACTTCAAAACAGCTGATGTCTGATTCTGTAAGCTAGACTTTCTGAAAGACAGGTGCTGGAAAACAACAAATTGTTTTTGAGGGCAGTGATGAGGACAAGACAACTACAGCTACAGCTAGACAGCAGTACATCACCAGTAGCAAAACAAACTACAAACTTACTGACAGAGCTGAGAGAAAAGCTGAGAGTATACACAGGCAAGAAAGTGACTTTTCTAAGCTACTAAAGTGGTTATGTTTATTTATTATTTTTGTCCTGAACATTGCAAATTTGTCTCAGTGATTTATAACTAATATTTAATATTACAATTGCTATATAGTATTTTAATTATCATTATAATAATTTAGTCAGAAAGGACCAGCAGTTTTGGTTGATTTTCTAACAGAGAATAGGTGAACACATTCTCTACAGGAAACAGAAGTTCTCTATAAATTATATAGTGCAAAAACTCTTTATTTTTATTATTTCATTTATTTACCACATTGAAAATAGTTGAAAATATATTTAAATATATTTAAAATATGCCATGCCTTTTGTACAGGCCATATTTTATGTTTAATGTGTTTTCCACTATGTTTAATTCTGCAAATAAACAGTAATTATGAATTAAACTGTGGAGAATTGTGTTCTATGTAGATTTTGTGCAACCTTTTCACCCAGCTCAACAAAACTTTGACTGGAGCACCCAAACTTTTGAATATGATTATATATCCAGTGAACCAATTTCTTAAGGCTTAATTTCTGGTTTCAAAATTATTTGTCATAGTTACACAGCTCCAATTGATTCATTGAATCACTATTTATTTAAATGTTCTTCATGGAACCCAATATAAGTCTTCAAGGGAACCCTTTATGGTTGACCTGCGCACTTCAAAAAAACAAAAAATGATGCCACAAAGTGTTCTTTGAATGAAGCCGTTTCTGGGCCTCTTTAAAAAAGAGCTATGGAAATGTGAACAACCTTTAAAAGGTTTGAAGAACATTCACCCATAAAGCAAACCAACTGAAAGGGTTACTTTGACTTTTGAGAGTGTATATGGGATCTTGGGTGTAGATGAAAAGGTTCCAGGACTGAGTTTCTACCAGAACCTCTTTCTGCCTTATTGCAATTTTTTAAAGCCATTTGTTCTAAAGACCTGAAGAAGACTGTGATGGTGTTTGTGGTTGAGTTGTTATTTTGAATGCAGTTATAGTTTATGTAAGCCCATATTACATAAGACAAAAATTTGCATATGGAGTCTGTCAGTTATTCTAGATAAATATATGTGCCTAGAAAAAAAAAGAAACAAAATAACTTGTGAGGAGAGTTCAGAACTATAAATAGAACATCAAAATAACTCTTCTAGTAACAATGACTGAAATGCCCTGTGGTACCAACATATTGATTACAGCATGACTCAGAACTCAATAAAAATCCACCCGTCGCCACAACCACAAAGTGCAGAGAGAAAGACACACTGAACATCTGTTGCCTCAATACCGCAGAATCAACATCAGACTTCTATTTCATTTGCATATTTTAACAGTGTTATTGAAATTAGCCAAACAACATTGTTTTTGTCATTTCATAAAACATGTATTTATGCATGCATTTATTTTATTGTTATGATTTTTTACAATAAGTTGATCTTTGACTCGCTTAAAAATAAAACAGACTCCCTTTAGGGGTCACCACAGCGGATCATCTGCCTCCATCTCGCCCTATCCACTGCCTCCTCTACTTTCACACCAACCATCTCCATGTCCACCTTCACTACATCCATAAACCTTCTCTGAGGTCTACCTCTTCTCCTTCTACCCGGCAGCTCCATCTCCAACATTCTTTGACCAATATATCCACTATTCCTCCTCAACACATGTCCAAACCATCTCAACCTGGCCTCTCTGGCTTTATCTCCAAACTGCTCCACCTTCACTGTCCCTCTGATCTGCTCATTTCTAATCTTGTCCATCCTTGTCACTCCCAACAAAAATCTCAGGATCTTCATCTCTGCCACATCCAGCTCAGCCTCCTGTCTTTTAGACAGAGCCAAAGTCTCATAGCAGGACGCACTACTGTCTTGTAAACCTTCCCTTTCACTCTTGCTGCTATCCTTCTGTCACACATCAGCCCTGACACCCGTCTCCACCCACTCCATCCTGCCTGCACCCTCTTCCTCACCTCTTTTCTACACTGTCCATTGCTCTGGATGGTGGACCCAAGATATTTGAAGTCATCCACCTTTACGACCTCTACTCCTTGCATCTTCACCTTTCCACCTGCCTCCCTCTCATTCACACACATGTATTCTGTCTTGTCTCTACTGACCTTCATACCTCTCCTCTCCAGTGCAAACCTCCACCTCTCCAGATTCTCTTCCACCTGCTCTCTACTCTCACCACAGATTACAATCTCATCTGCAAACATCATGGTCCATGGAGCCTCCTGCCTGACCTCATCTGTCAACCTTTCCATCACCATTGCAAACAAGAAGGGGCTCAAAGCTGATCCCTGATGTAACCCCACCTTCACCTTGAATCCATTTGTCACTCCAACTGCACACCTCACCACTGTCTCACTATCCTCATACATGTCCTGCACCACCCTAACATACTTTTCAGCTACACCTGACTTCCTCATACAGTACCACAGTTCTTCTCTTGGCACCCTATCATATGCCTTCTCTAGATCCACAAAGACACAATGTAGCTCCTTCTGACCTTCTCTGTACTTCTCTACTAACACTCTCAACACAAAAATTGCATCTGTGGTACTCTTTCTGGGCATGAAACCAAACTGCTGTTCACTGATCTGAACCTCTCGCCTTAGCCTTGCTTCAACAACTCTTTCCCATACGTTCATGGTGTGGCTCATCAACTTTATACCTCTGTAGTTACTGCAGCTCTGCACATAACCCTTGTTCTTAACAATGGGGACCAGTACACTACTTCTCCACTCATCAGGCATCCTCTCACTCTCCAGGATTTTGTTAAACAACCTGGTTAAAAAGTCCACTGCCTTCTCTCCTAAACATCTCCATACCTCCCCAGATATTTCATCTGGACCAACTGCCTTTCCATTCTTCATCCTTTGTAAAGCTGCCCTCACTTCCACCTTACTAATTCACTGCACTTCCTGATCCACCATCTCTCCCCCTATTGTCCTCCTCTCTCTCTCATTTTCCTCATTTATTAGTTCCTCAAAGTACTCCTTCCATCTACTCAACACTCTCTGTTCACTCACTATTACATTTCCCTCTCTATTCTTTATCAGCCTAACCTGCTGTACATCTTTTCCAGCTCTATCTCTGTTTAGCCAAGCGATACAAGTCCTTTACTCCTTCGTTACTGTCCAGCCTCTCATACAGCTCATCATAGGCCTGAGCCTTTGCCTTTGCCACCATTCTTTTTGCTATGCGACTAGCCTCACAGCACTCCTGCCTACTTCCTTCATCTCTCTGGTTATCCCACTTTTTCTTAGCTGCCTTCTTATTCTGAATACTCTCCTGGACTTCCTCATTCCACCACCAACTTTCCTTGTCTTCTTTCCTCTGACCAGACGAAACACCCAACATATTTTTGACAGTTTCTCTCACCACCTTAGCTGTAGTTTCCCAGTCCTCAGGTAGCTCCTCACTTCCCCCAAGGGCCTGTTGCAATTTTTCCCTGAACTGCCTGCAACAATCCTCCTCCTTCAGCTTCCACCATCTAATCTTTGGCTCTGTCTTCACTCTCTTTGTTTCTAATCTCATTCTACAGACAACCACCCTATGCTGCCTTGCTACACTTTCCCCTGGCACCACTTTACAATCTCCAATCTCCTTTAAGTGGCATCTCCTGCTAAGGATATAATCCACCTGTGTGCACCTCCCTCCACTCTTGTATGTCACCCTGTGTTCTTCCCTCTTCTGAAAATACGTGTTCACCACAGCCATTTCCATTCTCTTTGCAAAATCTACAACCATCTGACCTTCCGCATTTCTGTCTTTCACACCATACATACCCAGCACCTCTTCATCCCCTCTGTTCCCTTCACCAACATGTCCATTGAAGTCTGCATCAATCACCAATCTCTCCTCTCTAGGGACACCATCTACCACTTCATCCATCTTACTCCAAAATTTCTCTTTCTCCTCTAACTGACAACCAACCTGTGGTTGGTAATAATAAGTAAATAAATAAATAAATAAATAAATAAATAAATAAATAAAGTTGTGAGTTCAGTCAGTATTTTAATATATTTTTCATAACTTTTTCTTTGAAACAAATTTTTTTTAACCTCTTTCATGGCCAGGGCCCACTGGCAGGCCATTTATTGCACATGTCAGTGACTATAGAAAAGCTCAATGAGTTTGAATTGAAGTCTGTGTAGTTACAGAATAATAATTATGTAATAATCATGTAATAAGCTCATGATTTCAAGATTAAACAAAAGTATCACATGTTACAACCCATAAAATGTCACACCCTCTTACAAATGGATATTCAAGGGTTCTTTAGGAAAGGTAATTAGTTGTATTTACAACTGGCTCATATTGATGGAAAATGCATTGTATAAGGTTCTATTCAGAAACTTTTAAACACATTTCTATGTAGAAACAAAAAAGGTTCTTGTTACTGTTATGACATCAAACTCATAACAACAGGAGAACCTTTCTTGGGTGCTTCATCAAACCATTTTTAAAGATGTTCTCCTTTTTAATTGAGAAGAATTTCACCAAGCAAAGAACCATTTGAGCATGAAATGGATCGTTATAGAAATCACAGGTTTAAATAGAACCATTTGGTTTTCTGAAGAACATTTACAGAACCATCTTTGAAAACCTTTTTTTTTTTGCATTGCCCTTATAATCCAATGCCTATTCTCTTTTAAGAAAGAGGAAAATCTTGGACATGGACACAAAATAATCATGTTATTGACCCAACATGTAAATATTCCATGAAGAATAGACCAACAGAAATGGTTTGTTAAAATCTCATTGCATTAATGTGCAGTACAGACTAAATGTCCACCCTTTGTATATTTCATTTTATTTACAAGTCAATTACAAGTCAGTCATTTGTCTGAGAAGATAAATAATAACAGAGACTTGTAACAACCATGCAAGACCAGCAAAACCAGTAATCAAATAAACAGTACTTAAAAGAAACAGGAGAAAAAAACAAAGATCAACTCTTGGTTGTGATCTAAAAAAGAAATTCATTCTAAGAAGACAACTCTCTCAAAGTGCTATGGGCTTCAAAGAATGTGTAGCTGTAAACAAACTGTTACTGAGAAAAAAAAAATAATTTGAATAATTGACTGGCCACCTCAAAGTGTTTGTGATTACTTAGATAGTGAAAAAAGTAGACAATTAAACCAACTTCTAAGACTGAACTTCGGAGGGGGTGGAAAAATTTCCTAGCAGGCTTCTTTGAAAAAACTGAAAGCAAGTCTTCTTAAAAGGGATGGAAGCTGTCAAGAGGCTATTAGCAAGAAGAACAGATAGACAAAAATAGAAGAAATCAAAGAAACTGCTGGTGTTCTTAGAACAATGGGCTGGCTGGCCCAGAGTCCAGATCTCAACATTGCTTAATATGTTTGAGATTGCTTGGATGGCAAGAAGCAGAAAATGTCACTAACTTCTAAGAGTGAACCTTAAAAGTGTGGAAAAATACTTTGAAAAACTAAAAGTAAAAAATAATAAAAGCTGTAATAGAAGTCAAAGCCCTGACACACTAAATATGGAATAATTCGATTTTATATACGGTATGTAGTTGAGGCTGATGCAGGCTTGTGTCATTTTCTATTAAATATGTTTTCTTTTTTTCCTGAATAACACACTTGATGTTTTGGCTGCAAAACAAATAAAAAAAAATGGTCTCTGATTTATGCACATTACCTTAAATTTAACATTTTAGAGTTGAGATTTTGCTATGACAGCAAAAATATTGTGCTCAAAACTCCACAGTGTTATTTCAGACTCTTTATATGAAGAACTTCATGGATCAGCTCAGAGTATAGCTCCAAGTTTCTTTTAACAGTCAGCATCTTGCTGTTTCTTTATGACTTTTTCCTTCCAAGTAGAGACAGATTGAGATTTGCACAAATCGACTCTGGCATCTATTTATAAAACCATCCAAGTCCTGTCTTCCTGTCATCTGCACTGGCACGCTGTGCTCTGTATGGTACCAGTAGCTCGCGTTCTCCAGTTTGAGACATCTTCCCAGCCAACCGTCATTTTCCGATGTCTTAATTAGGCCCCAGGATTCAGTTCATGCATATTGTTTACAAACACAATCAGAATGCTTGGTTGTGCCTGGGTCACCCGCTTGGACAATTGGAGTGATTGAAGACAGGGAGATGGGGATGGATGGGAACTCCCCCCTCCCTCCGTCCCAGACGTGAGAATCGCTCACTTCTACAGAATGACAACAAGCCCAGGGCTTCAGACGCACACAATGGCAGCATTGTACTGAGCACGGCCTCCTCCACGGCGATGGGGGTGCTGCCAATTAGGTCAGCACTCTGAGCGAGCTGCTCCATCACCATTAGTAAGCCATACTAGCTGTACTGCAGCGTGACATAGTGGTGGGAAAGGCAAAAGAAAAGTTCTGGTACTTGTGCAAACAGATTTAAATTTGAAGAGATGGACTTAAGTGGAATGGGAAAGTCTGTGACTCCCTTAACGGCATGGTTATATAATCACATTTGGGTAAAACTAACTGAAATAGATTTTTAAGGGTCCCATTAACAAGAAGAAAGACAAGCTAAGATTTTTTTTTTTAAATCCATCAGCCTTACTTAGCCATACCAGCTCCACTACTGTGAGGCAGGAAAGAGGAGGAAGGACAAATTGTTCTAGATGCTGTACTTTGTACAAAGGGATTTAAATGAAAAGTCCATTTTGACAGATGGACTTGCGTCGAATGGAAAAGTCTTTTAAACCCCCTCAAAACTATGATTATGCAATTAGGATTTGAGTAAAACTTGCTGAAACAGGTATTTAGTATTTAGGTATAAGTTGCAAGGAACAAGTGAGTCTCAAGTCTTGACCCTAGAGTTCTGAATTAAATCCCAAGTCAAAACAGTCCAGTCTCAATTCAAGTCCTGAGTCAGTCTCAAGTTGAAAGTGTCAAGTCGGGTCTCAAGACAATACAAATGTCTCAAGACGAGTCCAAGGTCAAAACAGGCAAGTCTCAAGTCAAGTCTTAAGTTGAGTCCTAGGCCAATACACGTAAGTCTCAAATCAAGTTTAAAGCAATACAGATAGGTCTCATGTCCCAAGTCAATACAGGCAAGACTCAAGTCGAGTCTGAAGTCAATACAGGCATGTTTCAGGTCTGAGTCCTATACAATAGTGAATTATTCAGCAAAATGAATGCAATTGCAACTGTGAACAATACAAATGACTGTAACAGTATATAGATTTAATGACAGCATGCTAGTAGTGTATGGATGTATTTTAACTTTCTTTTTACTCTTCCAGTTCATTAAAAAACAATATCCATGACACATAGATAACCATCACAGTCAAAAAGAACAGTACAATTCTGTACCACTGTACCTCATTAAACAAAACCTGCAATTGAAGGTAATTAGTTATGGGTTCACAGTGAGGAGGGCCTGGGTTCGATTCCCCTGCCGGGTGACTGGGGTCCTCTCTGTGTGGAGTTTGCATGTTCTCCCTGTGCCTGCGTGGGTTTCCTCCGGGTTCTCCAGTTTCCTCCCACAGTCCAAAAACATCCAGTCAGGCCAATTGGACATGCTACATTTCCCCTAGGTGTGAGTGACTGTCTGTGTCTGTCTGCCCTGCGATGGACTGGCGGCCTGTCCAGGGTGTATCCTGCCTTCCGCCCGATGACTGCTGGGATAGGCTCCAGCATCCCCCCCCGCGACCCTGATGGAGAAGCAGCTTAGAAAATGGATGGATGGATAGTTATGGGTTCATTGGGAGCATGGAATTAAATAAAAACTAGCTCAGCACTAAAAGTAGTCCAGCAAACTAAAACCAACTGCTAGGTTGTTATTGAACCTGGATGACAAACAACAGAAACCATGCTGAACAAAGCTGACAGAAAAGAAAGCAAAATGAACAAAGCTGCCGTACATGGAGACGCAATTAGGCACCAGAATATAACGGCTTTACATTTTAAAGTGGAATGAAATATTTTAATGTGAAACTGGCAAAAAAAAGTCAACTTCAGTGGTGAATGTTATAACCGCCGAGGTCATAAAAACCTCTCAAAAAGAGAGAGCTGTTTCTTTTCTTTAACTAAGTTTCTGCAATAAGACTGCAGTTTAAGAGCTGAGCGAGGATTTATTGATGCTGTTGATGCATTACTTGCTTCTAGCTTATAGTGTTGAACTCAGGATTCACTTGCCCTCATGAATTTGTGACTTGAGTCCAAGTCATATGACTTGAGTCCTCACTTCTGTTACATACTAAAGGTCTTAACACACCAAGCATGATTTACTTCTGCAAATTGTTCAGTTGACAGTAAATTAATTAGAGCATTTGTGAAACTGATGATATGTGGAAAAATACATGTAAATGTGATTTAAACTGTCGCTGGTGACATGAACCCACTGACCAATCATGGTCGTCTCTAGTGTTGGCATGATGACAACCAAGCAAATAGAAATTTTCGCAAACATCAAAAAGACCAAGATCTCCAAAAGCAGCTCAAATGAGCTCAAAATGAGCTTTGAACATCCCAACTATAGCCTACACGGAAGCTTTAGGTTTTACAAGATGGAAAGCAGTCCAATGTCACCATTGGCTTGATCTATGAGGAACAAAGGAAAATGATTTGCTCTTGAAGACATTCAGACCCGTGTACCTCTTCTCATATGGTGCCACATCTATAGGCAGCTCAAATGATGTGGAGATCAAAGCTGTGTGCAAAAGAGTTAATGAAGCTTTAGCTCCTGAATGAAGGACGGAAACTCTCCGTTCTTCCTTCGTGCTTCCAAAGTGGAAAGAATTCTGATCTGATCTGCTTGGCTGTTTTTTTGAGAAGCAAAACATAATCGAAGAAAAACTCGCATTTCCATTTTTGTAATTTTTTTTTTTAATTTTGCGGTGTTTGAACCCAATGCCTGTCCTTTATATAGTGGGAATGTTTCACGATGACTGCACCCACAGCAATGCTCAAAAATGACTTGGAATAAAATAACTTCACATTGACTTACATTAAAAATAAGGAACATTTTTGCCGTCTCCTGTAAATTTACCACTTTGGAGATACTTGATTTTATTTATTTATTTATTTATTTATTTATTTATTTATGACATAATAAAATAAATAAACACTTTTGTGTGTAGGTTTGATAAGAAAAAAAAATTGGCTCAAATACATGCATTTTTTGCATTTTTCTGTTTTTAATTCATGTCATGCTTGGTGTATAACAGCCTTGAGGCTTATGATTCAGTAGATACGTAAACTGTTATTCCACCCATTTCATTTATGGAATTAAAGTAGCAAAAGCCCAGCCCAATAATCATGTATACAACGATTCAGTTCTTAGGAGTGTTTCTGCACGGAAAGCTTTTCTCAATGAGCCTCAATATGGGACCATCTTTATTTATGGCAAAGGATCAATACAGTTAATCTGTAGACTACAGTTTAGGGTATAGATTTAGATGCTGTACTCAAAAAAAATGGATTTAAAAAGTTTGTTTTGACAGAAGTGTGGAATGTGAAAGTTTTCTAGAACTCCATCATCAGACTTTGAGGAAAAAGTCACTGAAATGCATTTTCAAGGCTGCTATTAACAACAACAGAAGTCACTGGTCATGCCAGCAATAACAGAATCGTGATGTAGTTCAAAATGTTTCTCACTTGTCACTTAATGCCACATTTGTTTTTATTTTATTCATATTTTATGAAAGGTTCTACACAGCCTTGTTATGGTGCAAGAAAAAATGAAACTTTGTATTTGCTGCTTTTGTCATTTATTGACATTGAAACAAATAAAAATGCAAAATAAAGGCTCAAACTTGCCAAAACTATATGTATATGAAATGCATTATGTAACTAACTATGCAATCAACAGTGCAATCGGGTTGTTACATTAAAACAGGAAAGCACAATATTAATAGCTCCACACTTCAAAGGGCTAAGATGACGCAAGAAGCTCTATTGATCCATCAACATTAGTAAGCCATATCAGCCCCACGGCAGCCAGACATGGTGGGGGAGGAAGAAAAAGAACAGTTCTAGGTGGGTTTTGTGCAAAGTGATTTAAATAAAGAGTTCATTCTGACAGACAAACTTGGGTGGAAAGTCTCCGAAAAGTCTCCTATAACTCTGTCGAACTGGACGATTACGCAATCGGAATTTGAGTAACACTCACTGGAACACCATTTCAGGGCTGCTATTAACAGCCATAACAATAAAGTTAAGACGAGATAAACTTTATTGATCCGTCAGCATTAGTAAGCCGTGGCAGCTACACTGCAGTGAGACGTGGTGGGAGGAAAAGGAGACAGAAGAAGACTAGAAGCTAAATGCTGCGATTTATTTATTTATTTATATATGTATTTTCGTTTTTTCAGCTCCGTTTCGACAGATGGACCTGAACGAAATGAGAATGTTTTCCCACATAACTGCACAAACTGCATATCTATTGCATTTTCATTGGACACATAAACAGCTATAAGAATGAAGCTAAAAATGGGATTTAAACATAAATCAATCAGGCAGAACATTCTGACCACCTCCTTGTTTTTATGTTCATTGTTCATTTTATCAGCTCCACTTACTATATAGGTGCACTTTAAAAACTAAAGTAAGAATAAATAAGAATAAGTACGAATTTCATTGTACAGTGCAACTGCCTGTTCTGCTGTGCACATGACAATAAAACGTCTCTTGAATCTTGAATTTTGTTGTTCCACAGTTACAGACTGTAGTCCATCTGTTTCTCTGATACTTTGTTAGCCCTCTTGTACCCTGTTCTTCAATGGTCAGGACCCCCTTGGACCCTCACAGAGCAGGTACTATTTGGGTGGTGGATCCTCCTCAGCACTGCCGTAACACTGACGTGATGATGGTGGTGTGTTAGTGTGTGTTATGTTGGTCTGAGTGGATCAGTCAGCATAGTGCAATACTAGTGTATATTGTGAATATGTGTATATTCAGAGTCGGAGTATATATATATATATATATATATATATATATATATATATATATATATACACAACCCCAATTCCAATGAAGTTGGGACGTTGTGTAAAACATAAATAAAAACAGAATACGATGATTTGCAACACGTTCCAAAGAAGTTGGGACAGGAGCATGTTTACCACCGTGTTACATCACCTTTCCTTTTAACAACACTCAATGAGCGTTTGGAAACTGAGGACACTAATTGTTGAAGCTTTGAAGGTGGAATTCTTTCCCATTTCCCATCCCAGTTGCTCAACAGTCCGGGGTCTCCGCTGTTGATATATGGCTTTCGCTTTGCATGGCAGAGTTTTAACTTGAACTTGTAGATGGAGCGACGAACTGTGTTCACTGAATGCTTTTCTGAAGTGTTCCTGAGCCCATGTGGGAATATCCGTTACAGAATGATGTGGGTTTTTAATGCAGTGCCGCCTGAGGGATCGAAGGTCACGGGCATTCAATGTTGGTTTTCTGTCTTGCCGCTTACTTGCAAGGGTTTCTCCAGATTCTCTGAAGTTTTTGATGATATTATGGACTGTAGATGATGAAATTGCATGTTGAGAAACGTTGTTCTTAAACTGTTGGACTATTTGCTCATGCAAACAGAGATGAACCTCGCCCCATCCTTGCTTGTGAATGACTAAGCCTTTCAGGAATCCTCCCTTTATACCCAATCATGGCACTCACCTGTTTCCAATTAACCTGTTCACCTGTGGAATGTTCCAAACAGGTGTTTTTTTAACATTCCTCAACTTTCCCAGCTTTTTGTTGCCCCTGTCCCAACTTCTCTGGAACGTGTTGCAGGCATTGTTTTAAAAAACAATAAAGTTTATCTGTTTGAACATTAAATATCTTGTCTTTGTAGTGAATTCAATTGAATATAGGTTGAAAGGATTTGCAAATCATCGTATTATGTTTTTATTTATGTTTTACACAGTGTCCCAAATTGGGGCTGTATATATATATATATATATATATAAGATGTTCACTTTTTTCATCTGTGTAAATTTGATGTGACAATAAACATGATTTGATTTGATTTCGCACACTATACATTTTCTCATATCTCATTTTCCCCAAACTAAACACAGCTTCTAGTGCATGAGCAATCAACAAATTGGTGTCACAAGCAGTGGCTGCAGGGTGATTCAACATAGTCGGTATAGGCCCATCCACTTCTGTCACTGGCTCACTCACATTGACTGCTCAAATTTACTTTCAATATCAAAATGTTAATTAATATGTCAAAAAAAGTGATCTTGTGAATTCTATTTTTGATATTGACCTAAATTTCATATTGTCCAAAACTCCTTCCAGTTATTAAAACTATGAGGAGTTGTGTATAGAAGTGTTTAGAAGACCTTAGAACAGGACAAAAGCACATTCTATAAAAGTGGAAACACAAAACATCTCTGTTTTATTTATACTGGCTGCATAAACATTGTTTATTTAAAGCACAGGGTAACCAAGGAGACCATAAAACATAATACCATAATTACATAAATACTATAACCATAAACAGTCTTCAACACTGAACATGTCTCAGTAAATCTGAAGGCCAGAGTAACAGAAAGAAATCATAAGCGAAAAACAGTTATCTCCATATTTTTCTGCATCATTTGAACAAGCAGCTCTCTACAATGTGTGAACCTTTCATGATGAATGGACTATCACAAATGCACAGATTTGCCTGGAATGAAACCTATTTCCATTAACTTATATTAAAAGGTAAGGTCATTTTTCCCTCTATTGGAAATGTAATATTTTAGCAATTTTTTTGGACAGCAAATATAATAAATGTATGTCAGAGAACTTATTTATGCAATTAAGATTTTTTAAAATAACTGTATGTATATACTTCTGAAGTCAAAGTTAATAGTTTGCTTCATTCAAAAACTGCTTCATTGCAGCTACCAGCTTAGATTTGCCCCCAAAATTACTCATGTCTATAAAAAACAGCAGCCCAAGAGCCACTACTAGACCCAAGACTGTGATTTATCTCAGCATTCTTATCAAGTCATTGAGTTCTTTTAAAGGAATAGCAGTAGCGCACTTGGGACTGATAAACAGCATTTGTGCTGCTTTTAATTGACATTTTTGTCACTGCACACACAAACAGAAGTTGCAAGTGAAAGATTGAAGTTTGTTACCTTTCATGAATCCCACAATGGAAAAATTCACCATTTAACCACACAGTTAGGGGCAGTTGTGGGCTGGAGGTTATGGAACTGGCCCTGTGACCGGAAGGTTGCTGGTTCAATCCCCAGGGCCGACAACACATGACTGAGGTGTCCTTGAGCAAGACACCTAACCCCCACTTGTCCCTGGGTGCTGTGGATTGGGCTGCCCACTGCTCCAGGCAAGTGTGCTCACTGCCCCCTAGTGTGTGTGTCTCTTCACTAGTGTTTTTGTGATGTTTCACTGCACAGATGGGTTAAATGCGGAGGTGGATTTTCCCTGTTTGTGGGATTAATAAAGTATCACTTAACCACGTACACACACACACACTAGGGGGCAGTGAGTACACTTGCCCAGAGTGGTGGACAGCCCCATCTGCGGTGCTGCAGTTAGGGGTTAGGTGTCTTGCTCAAGGATACCTCAGTCATGTACTGTCAGCTCAGGAGATCGAACCGGCGAGGTTGGTTCCCTAACCTCCAGTATAAGTTATCTTTTAGAAAATATTTTAGGACTTTTCTTGCAACATCTCTAGAGATGTTTAATCAGTGCATTTAATATCGGAATGCTCTATATTCACTATAATAGGTGCCAGATCCAAACTGGGAGGTGCCACCTCCAGGTCCAGCTTGTTCCAGCACAAATTAAACCCTGGTGTAAAAGCTTACAAACAAATCACAATTACTGTGAAGAAATGGAATACATTTCCCATGACACATTTTGTTTATTGCCTCAAAAACAAAGCAAAAATCCTAGAAGGGATGTGCCCTTTACTTTTCAACTCAGTCCATGCCAGCACAGTTGTTTGTTTGGCTAAAATAGTGTTATAATTAACAAAAATAGTGCAATAATCAGTTGACCTGAATTATTGACAGCAGATCTTTAAATATCCCACTTTTTTGTGCCCTGTCCTCCATTTTAATTAATCACCGCCCAGAGAAGAGAGCAAGAAATCAGTGCTTAAATAACTAGCAGCTGCTTGTGAAGAAAATTAGATTAATTTTCTGCTGAGAGCAATCAGGGTGATTAGAACTGATTACTTCTTGAGAACGTTTTTGAGGAAGTGTTGTTCCTTGTGGGCTTTCATTTGTAAAATATCAGGTGCCGCGACACTGTTTACGTCTTTAAACCAACTTTGTGGCAATCACGCATTGTCATTTTCAAGCTCTCTGAAGCCGGTTCCAAGTTACTATCACAGAGTCAGGTTACAAATTCCCAAGATGAAAGTAAATTATCAACCTCATTAGTTCTTTATTTAAAAACACTTAAAGCTTGTTAGCAATTAAAATAGTTAAAGTAGCCGAATAAGTTCTTTGCTGTGATGCATCTGCAAACATTCTACATAGGATTCACACCCAGTTAAAGGTTTTATAGATTCTTTTTTTTCCCTGCCAAACATTCCAATTTTTGAATCTTTTTAAAAGATGCTGTTTAAAGGCTTCTTTGATTCATGAAAGGGATCTTCAGACTGATGGAGAATGTGCTGTAGATGGTTCTATGCAGAACCTTTTGAAAAAACTGTTCTATATAGCCACCAAAAGGGTTCCTCTGTTGTTACTGTTTCAAGCTTGTAACAATGGAAGAACCTATCTTTCTATTTCGATTTATTTATCTTTTCAAAAAAGTTCTTTATAGAACACGTACATGCACATTCTCCATCAATCTGAAGAATGCTTTCGCGATGCAAAGAACCTTTTAATCATGCAAAGAGTTACTCAAGTGTTTATGTTCTATATTGTTCTACTATATTGTTTACTAAACAACCATCTTTTTAAGAGTGCATTAAAAAAAATGTGGGAATTTGATACATAGCAAATACACTCACTGGCCACTTTATTAGGTACACCTTGCTAGTAGAAGGTTGGACCCCGTTTCGCCTTTAGAACTGCCTTAATTCTTCATGGCACACTTTCAACAAGGTGTTGGAAACATTCCTCAGAGATTCTGGTTGGTTATTTGAGTTGCTGTTGCCTTTCTATCATCTGGAACCAGTCTGCCCATTCTCCTCTGACCTCTCACATCAACAAGGCATTTTCGTCCACACGACTGACCGCTCACTGGATATTTCCTCTTTTTCAGACCGTTCTCTGTAAACTCTAGAGATGGCTGTGTGTGAAAATCCCAGTAGATCAGCAGTTTCTGAAATACTCAGACCAGGCCGTCTGGCACCAACAACCACGCCACGTTCAAAGTCACTTAAATCTCCTTTCTTCCCCGTTCTGATGCTCGGTCTGCACTTCAGCAGGTTGTCTTGACCACCTCTACATGCCTAAATGCATTGAGTCGCGGCCATGTGATTGGCTGATTAGCTATTTGGGTACCACTTTAAAATAAGACTACCTTTATAAAGGATTCATAAATGGTTTACAAATGTGTTTATTAATGGTTATTAATTAGGTTGTAAACACATTAAAAACCATTAATAAGCAGTTATAACACAAATAGAAAGGGTGACAGTGGCCTGTTGTTTGCCAAATAATGAGCCAACATCCATTTTTACTGTTAAACTTCAGATCTTGCCAGATTCAAATCTGTTTTTTCCCATCAGTCAGCATTTGACCTGTCATCTTCATCACATATTTGTTGATAAGTTTAACTATTTAACGACCAATCAATATTAATAATGATGAGACGTACATTAACATCTGAAATGACTAAATTCATATTCACAAGGTCTTACCACTGTTCTGTACCTTGATGTTTTCAGCATACTATCTGACATCTTCCTCATGATTGTCATAGGTATTGATATAATGCTGCCAGATGTTATTTTACACCAGGCGGGAAGGCCCTATTGTGATCACTGGGGTTGAGTGGCATCTTCTTTAGGACAGCATTCCAGGTGTAACATTCTGTGACCTGTTTAAAACATCCTGAGGTATTACTTACTCTGCTCCATGACCATCATGTAGCTTCCAATGTTGCAGTTGTTGATTATAGGCTTTCATGTTGGGTTTGATGTTTCTTTGCATCTCAAATCGTCTATAACCATTTGTTAATGAGTTACTAACACTTATAACCTCCAGAAGGGAGCCTTATTTTAAAGTGTAAAACACCTCACCATTTATTAATGAGTTACTAACACTTATAACCGGCAGAAGGGAGCCTTATGTTAAAGTGTAAAACACCTCACCATTTATTAATGAGTTACTAACACTTATAACCTCCAGAAGGGAGCGTTATGTTAAAGTGTAAAACACCTCACCATTTATTAATGAGTTACTAACACTAATAATCTCCAAAAGGAGTCTTATTTTAAACTGTAAAACATTTCACCATTTATTAATGAGTTACTAACACTTATAACCTCCAGAAGGGAGCCTTATTTTAAAGTGTAAAACACCTCACCATTTATTAATGAGTAACTAACACTAATAATCTCCAAAAGGAGTCTTATTTTAAACTGTAAAACATTTCACCATTTGTTAATGAGTTACTAACACTTATAACCTCCAGAAGGGAGTACTTACTTACTGCAAAGTGCAAAACTTCACTGTTTATTCATGTTCTACAAATATTTACATTTAGCTAATCTAATTTTGTCACATGAAGTACAAAGAAAGATACAACAGAAACAAACATTTTCATTCTTACATACTGAAACTCTTTTCATAATAATGAAACAGTTAAGCACAGTTGATCTCCAAGTTCAGACATTCAGACCGGAAAGGCTTTCTGTACATCCTTGAACAAGCATCCAAGTGGCCCATCAGGGTGACGAGAGCCAAGCCAGGATGACCATTCAAGAACCATGAGGTGCTCCTTCAACAAAGTCTCTGTGCGATTCCCTCTCAGTCTATGGATGTGTCCTGTGATGGTTCCCCAAGCTCTTTCAATATGTTGTGTGTGGCTTCCAGACCAGCGATCCACAAACTACCTGCTGTGGTTTACGGTGTAGTGTTTGTACCCCAAGTTCCTCAGAACAACCCTGTATGCCCTCCACTTATCACTGCTTATGCTACTTCCTGCCTTAACATGGCCTCTGATCAGAGGGATAAGGTGGCGTCTTGCTCGTTTCTCCACTAGTTTCAACACTAGTCTCTGTCTTTTGTCTTTAGCTCCCATCATTCCAAAAACCCATTTCTTCCTTCTCCATGTATTTCCAAATCGTCCTCGTGCATTCTATAAAAAAAAAAAAAACACTACATTTTTAAACAATCATTTTAACATAAACTACAGAAAGTATTGTTGTACATCTTGTTTTAAACTGTCACATTCAGTATTAGTAATTATGTACATACATACATTTTCTAAGCCACTTATGCATCTGGTCACGTAACTTAATTTATGGATAATTATACAGAAAAGGCCATTAGTGATGTCTCCAGACATTTTTGTAAAGCTATGTTTTTCTCTTATATGAGAACTAAATCTAAAAATAGAGATTTTAAAAAGTATATGAAATCATTAACGATTACCATAACATATAGTTTCTCTTATACATTGAACAGGAATACCCAAGAGGAGCATACCATGTCTTCTCTGAAGCTACACTAAATGAAATTAAAACATGTTTGCTTTTGTTATTAGTATATTTTCACTACATATACCCACTGCAAATGTACATGATTAATGTCTTTTTACTTCTAAATATGAACAAAAATATATGCATTCATAAGCATGAACAGAGAGATGTTTATATAGGGGAAAAAGTGTGTGAATATATGTTTACCCTAGTTTACATGAACAACACTGAAGATGGCAACAACCTTATTTGTAGCTCGTTTTGTTTGTGTGTGTTCGTGAGTGTGTGTGTGTGTGTGTGTGTGTGTGTCATACAGAGAGAATCTGTCTGTGCATGTGCATCACAATTATTACATAATCATGTGATCCTAATTATTTGAGCTGATGGCATTTTTAGCTGACCACAACTGGGAGCATTTTTGCCAGTTGAGAACCAAAGAAATATGAAAAAAAAAAAAAATTATTGAGACATTATTGACCATACAAAAGCAATAAATGCTCTAACGTGTTGCTCTAACACTTTTAGAAAGCAGAGGCAAGTGACGTTTGTTTATTTGATGTTAGTTAAATAACAACCTTAGTGGAAGGTGGGGAGTAGTGTTTGTTTAAGCTGAAAATGTCTGTCATTAATTGGGAGCTACTAAGTATAAAAATATAGGAAGCCAGATGATGCTGATGGCGCTGATGGCGCTGATGACGGAAGCAACTCTCATCCATCACAATTCTTTTCGACCACCACGACACTGCCTGCTCTTCCTCCTGTGTCTGTCCATTGCATGAATACAAACCTCTCGAATGCACCTTGTCATTTTTGTCAGTGTTGTGGAGCTGCCAGCAATATCATCACTGATCATATCAATCAGTCTGAGCCTGAGTCCTTGTGAGAATCTGTAGTAGAAAGAAATAATGTAATGCACACTGACCAGACCTCTGTAGCATGTGTGTGCCTTGACAGTATGTGTTTATAATGTATTTATAAAAGACAGTGTTATATTGCTATTTTTCATTATACAAATACAGTATAGCACCTGTAAATATACCACATCCAACTGAAGAGAGATGATTTAGACTTTTTAAACAGGGAGCCAGCCCTGATAGTTTTTGAGACTCTTCTATGACCTGCTCTTTTACAGCACCTGCAAACATGCCAAACATACATCATTTTTTTTTACATTACACCTTGCTGTGATACGGGGCAGTCGTGGGCTGGAGGTTTGGGATCTGGCCCTGTGACCGGAAGGGTGCTGGTTCGATCCCCAGGCCGACAGTCCATGACTGAGGTGTCCTTGAGCAAGACACCAAACCCCCAACTGCTCCCCGGGCGCCATGGATAGGGCTGCCCACCGCTCTGGGCAAGTGTACTCACTGCCCCCTAGTGTGTGTGTGTTCACTAGTGTGTATGTGGTGTTTCACTTCACGGATGGGTTAAATGCGGAGGTGGAATTTCCCCGGTTGTGGGATCAAAAAAGTATCTCTTAATCTTAATATTGCACACACTTCACACTGCGTTACTATTAATGATTTAGCAGCAATTTAATATGCCTTTAGATTGATTCATTAGTAATAATAATAATAATGAGAAGAAAAAAAGGAGAATGTTTATGATAAGCTTAGTATAAGTCTGATGTTCTGTTCAGTGGAAATTAGCAGGCCATATCACACACCAGATGTACTGGTCCTTCTTTGTCACAGATACCATTTTCATCTTGTGATGGTAAAGAGCGCATTTGAGCTCCTCCTTTAGAAGGTGTTTCTTCTGCAACCACTTAATTAACTTCAGTGTCTTGCTTTTTGTTTGTTTTCCTTCAATCCGGGTCCTCAACTTAGTTTCCAGAGACATTCTGCTGAGGGAGTACACACTGTCAATTAACACAAATATGCCTGAGATATCATTATGATACAAGCTTTTCAGTTTTTTGGTATAATAAACTTTTTCACTTTATATGGTAAAACTATTCACACTACAAAGACTACACACTAAAATACAATATAATAGATCCCAGAAAAAAAAAAAAATTAAATGTGTTCACAGTGGGGTGGAGGGTGGGAGGTAATGGATTAATAAATGGATTTTTGATAATAAAATGAAACTATTTTATGAGAATCTTTGCAATAACAACCAGAAATGGAGTGACGTTAGCCTTGCGTTGTGCACACCAGTAACGTTAGTGTGAAAAATACAGGTATTATAGCATGTATGTAGAATAGTATCGCTGAATTGAAGTAGGTGCATATCAGAATCATAGAATTGGCTCATGTCACCCTTTACTTTATTTATCTCATTGCATCTATTGTGCTGTTTAAAAAGGTCATTCAGATTCACAAATTGTTAAGCTTACCTGTTGTGAATGTGTCCTAGTGCACGGTACACGGTGCCGTCTGCGTCCAGTCGATTCAGGCGAAGAAAATACAAACCAGACATGATTTTGGCGCTAGAAAGTAAGTTGTTATTATCTATGTGTTTATTAATTACACTAGGGAAATATGACTATGTGAATATTTTCATTTTTGCAGTATTGCAGGTGGAGATCTGCTCTTTGAGAATAATGTACGTGCAGTTTAGTTTTCCTCCATAAGCGCTCTGATTTACAACGCTTTCTCTTGAGCTGGGTATTTCCTTATTAATCCATTTTTATAAGTATGCAAGTTTGCTTCCATTCGACTGGAACGAGAATGTCAAGAGATTTTGATAATCTAGCACTTAGATCAGACACCGGATCACTAGAGGAGGTAATCAGAGCTGTAGTCGATGAATTGTTCTAAATGTTTTTAACCTTCTCAACTGTAACATTTTTTTTAAGTAACTTTCAGGCTATTTCTTCCTATAATAATAGGTAACGTGTTAAAAATTGGTGTGCAGGCTACAATCTCAGTGATTCTTTTTTGTACTTTTAGTAAAGTAAAACAAACAGTAAAAACAAAAGAAGAAACATTGGACAATCCAGTCGCTGTGGATGAAATCTGAAAGCTCTGATGCATCATCCATGTCCTCATCCTCTTTATCCTCATCCTCGTCTTCAACTCCTAAGAAGCGCAAGGACAAATTCAAAAAGAAACACAGCAAGAAACACAAGAAAGAGCACAAGACGTTTCGACAGCGTGGTAAGCAGCAAATAATGTTTACAGAGGTGTCTGTGCATTGGCATCATGTGTATGGGAGGCAAATCCTGCCAAAAAGGAAATGAAAATGAAAACAATAAAATGTAAATACAAACCTTTTTTTGCCATTTATTTTTCCAAACTTCTGCGCAAATATCCTGCCAAAACTGAAAATGAAATGAAATACCTACATTTGCAATTGGATATGCTGAATTGCCCCTGGGTGTGAGTGTGTGAGTGTCTCCCTGCCCTGCGATGGACTGGCGACCTGTCCAGGGTGTATCCTGCCTTCCGCCCGATGACTGCTAGGATAGGCTCCAGCACCCCCCCCCCCCCGACGGAGAAGCGCCTTGGAAAATGGATGGACGGATCGATTTTTCACGTGAGCACAGGCTGTTTGTGACAAAAAATGAAAATAAATTGAAAACGCCTATTCGTCGTTTCATTTTAGTCGTTATTCTGTTTTTTCACGGCCAAATCTAAAACGTAAAAGCTACCAGACAAAAGAGAACGCAAACTTCACGCTGGCTTTGGCTTTTCTTCATGAAACGCAGAATACGTGTCGAAACTAAAATCAAAATGCAAAGTTTACTTTCTTATTTCTTTTTCATAGCGATCGGCGGCAAATCTGACAAAATCAAAATGAAAATGCAAAATGTATAAATCAACGGCAAAGTGACCGCCTGAGATTCAGTTTTTGGCGCTGATGCGCTTTAACTGTCAGTATGAAAAGGAAAATGAAAACGAACATCAGCGCCACCTGCTGGAGATTCCCTTTTCATTTTCCAGTTTATGATTTCTTTTTCTATCTGACCAACATGCAAATATATGTTAATTAGCACTAAGCGGGGTTATGGGGTACATTTTAGGACATTCTCAGCCTTCTGCGTCAGAATCGCCATCATTCCTCGAGATAAAAAAGACTTCAAAAAAGACGTCAAGTATATGTTTTTCCTCGGACGGCTGGGGCTGTCCTAAAATGTACCCCCGTAGCCCCGCCTAGTGCTAATTAACATATATTTGCATGTTGGTCAGATAGAAAAAGAAAACAAAAATAAAATGTACCTAATAAAGTGGCCGGTGAGTGTACATCACATCTACACCACTTCTTATTAAAATTGTTTTTAAATCTATTAATGTATGTAATAGAAAAACCTTCAACATCTGATATGTTGTCTTTGTACTATTTTCAAATAAATATAGGGTTTAAATGATTTGCACATCATTGCATTTTGATTTCATTTAAATTTTGCACAGCTTCTTCTTTTGGAAATGGGGTTTTACATTTTTATAATCTAGATATATGAACCACTTGGTTTATCCTTGTTTGCCACATATTTTGTGCCTAGGCTCTTAAAAACAGAGAGGTTATTTTATATTTGGTGCATGTAATTCATTACTCTTGTAAATCTATTTAAAGCACTGCTAAGCAATCAAAGCAGTTCATGATGCCCAACTAAGAGTTTATATGCATTGCAGAAGAGAGCAGCACAGAACTGGTAAAAAAAAACAAAACAAGGAGAGCTTAGCAAGAGATGAATGCAGATGATACAAGATCCCAGAGAAATGCAATAAAAAATGTCATAAGTATAACAAGTAGAGTGAGGAAGGAATGACAGGAGGAATAGAGGAGTACAGAGAGGAAGCAAAGGCAGGGAGGATCCATCAGCCAGGGCCTGAGGCAGCAACCTGGTGCTTTTAACTTAGAAAATTAAACCTAAATTAGAACATCAGTACCATATTATCAGGGACTTCATGTAGATTTTGTTAACAAACACGAATGTTTAGATATAGACTAGGTAAAAGATTCAAATCAAAGCATTTTCATTTTAATAATTAATAAAGCGTGTGGATAAATGGTTGATTTAGGAACCTTACAGAAGAAGAAAATAAAGAGTGTATTGATATTTTTTTAAATATAAAAAACATCAGAAAAGCTGAGAGATTCCTTTTGGTTGATAGCAATGAGGAGACTTCCGCTGAGAGCTGTGGTGAAGTGAAGCTGTTTGAGCACCGTGGTGAAGTAGAGTGCCGTGCCGAACTGCCGAGAGAAGGAAAAGTTAGAGCACTTTGTCACAACTGTTACTGTGGGATAAAGTGTGGGATAAAGTTACAGCTATTGGACTCAGCATTGAAATAAATATGAAATCTGTATATTATGGGACTTTTAATGAAATGATGACAAACATGATTTCTTCTAGTTAGTAATCTGTTAGTAAATCATAGATGATTTTATAAAAATAATGTTTACAGAGCAGATCACTGAAGAGACGCCATCTGTTTATAGTTTATAGCCCAGATTTGTGGAACAATTGGTCGACTTTCAGTAGAAATAAACAATGTTCAGCTTCTTTTATTATAAGGGTTTAAAATTACATCACCCCGCTATTTGACTGGAAAAATGACAGTTACAGTCTCATATGACACCAACCTTTTGAATGTAGCTTATGAAATATGAAAGTTATGAAGAACATGGTGAAGTGCATTTTGGAACCACTGATGGTATCAACAAATTGGTGTTTGACTTTTAGAAACATGACATAAACTTTTGCACCCCATTACTTCCAATGGGGAAAAATGCCTTTTAAAAATGATACAAAAATTGTATGTCCAAAAAGAGTTGGAACTGTGTCAAAAGTTTAAGAAGCAGTGGGCAAAAATCTAACAGACAAATTAAGAAGAAAGACAAGTACATCCCCTGAAGAAAATGCAGAGTAATTGCACAACTTAAAATTAGCTAAGATGTTAGTATGTAGTTGCTATGTTATCCCAAGTGATTCCTAGGATGTTGCTAGGCACTTTCTATGGTATCTCAGGTTGCTAGGGTGTTGCGTGGTTGCTGGTGGTTGCTATGATATCCCAGATGTGTTTAATGGATTTCTATCATTGTAATATAAGCCGGGTGCACAAAATTTGCAGTTTTTCACTCTTTGTGGGAAAACTATAATTTAATGATGATTATATGAAAACCATACATTTGATAAAAAGGTTGCATACCATCACATCACATAAAGCTAACTAAGATGTTACTATGTGATTACAGTAGTATTCCACATGGTTGCTAGAGAGTTGCTATGCAGTTGCTATTGTATCTGAGTTGGATGCTAGGGTGTTGCTAGATGGCTGCTACGGTATCCCAGGTGGTTGCTAGGATGTTGCTAAGTCATTGCTATCATATTCCAGATAACCATGGCATTAACTTTCATAGTTATGCAGATGATATGAAATTGTACATATCAGCCAAGCCTGATGACAAATACAGATTAAAGAAAATAGAGGACTGTGTAAAAGATGTGAATGGCTGGATGTTGCATAACTTCCTCCTACTAAACAGGAACAAAACAGAGGTTCTCCTTCTGGGTCCAAAAAGTGGCAAGAAATAAATGATCAGATTTCATTTTAAATCACGCTGACTTTCCAGTTACACCTGGTTCAGCAGCAAAAAATCTTGGTGCCATAATTGATTCAGATTTACCATTTGATCAACACATAGGCAGCATCACTAGGACAGCTTTTGTACATCCTAGCAACATTGCCAAGATAAGAAATGCCCTATCCCTGCGCAGAGGTGTCAAATTCAGGTCCAGAAAGTAAAAGTCCTTCCCAGGATTTTGTTCCAACAGGCTGGCTTCTCTAGTTAGATCACACCACCAGCAGAGCTGTCCAGCCTGTTGGAACAAAATCCTGGGAAGGACTTTTACTTTCTGAACCTGGATTTGACACCTCTGTGACGTGACGCAGAAACATTAGTACACGCCTTTATTACTTTAAGGCTAGACTACTGTAACACACTAGCACTCAGGATGCACTAGCAGGAATTTAAGCAAACTTCAACTAGTTCAAAATGCTGCAGCCAGGGTCTTCATTAAAACTGGAAAATGTGATTGTATCAGTCCAGTGCTATCATCACTTCATTGGCTGCCTGTTAAATTCCGTATTGATTATAAAATTATTTTATTGACATATAAAACATGGCCTCGCTCCTGAGTACCTGCAAGACCTTATTTCCTATTACAAGCCACCACGACTACTCAGATCACAGAGTGCTGGCTTTGTAATAGTTTCCATAATTCATAAGGCTGCAGCTGGGGGAAGAGCTTTTTCTTATAAAGCCCCCAAACTCTGGAATGATCTTCCAGAAAATGTTTGGGACTCAGACACAGTCGCAACCTTCAAATCTAGGATGAAAACTAATTTGTTCAGTTTAGCTTTTGGTAGCTAATGTTCCCCCTCAGATAAAGGCGGCAGATCCAGGGGTCCATAGACACAGTGAATTATATTAAACTGAGACGCTGGTGCTGTCGCCCCGCTGCTCGCACGTGGTCAGCCAGGTTTGTGAACGGTGGAGCGGAGGGATGCCGAACTGTTTCAGAGTGCTCCCGTGTCTGTGTGTCCTTCTGGTTCTCTCCTTTTAGTTAAGCTGTCATAGTCAGATCTGCCGGAATCGTTAGCCACACTCTGGAAATGTTCACGTTCTCTGTTTTACATACACCCAAACAGAAGAAAACTAATTCCATCTGCCTACCTTTTTCCTAGTAAACTACTGCCCAACTGTCCGGCCGGACACTGAAGGACGACTGACTGTTGAGCTCTCCTGCTACCCGATTCAGACCAGCTGCCCATGCCTCAGCTACCGCCACCTGCCTTGGACTAGGTGCCCACCCTACATTGAAGTTTTCATAGACTCCTAACTATTACTACTACTGATATTACTGCTATTAATATTAGTTGTATAATCATTTGTAGGTAGTTTGACCAGAGGAGGATGGTTCCCCCCTTGTGAGCCTTGGTTCCTCACAAGGTTTCTTCCTCAGCTCTGAGGAAGTTTTTCCTCGCCTCTGTTGCCCCTGGCTTGCTCACCTGGGGGTTTTTATATTTCAGGTTAAAACTTTGTCTTTACTGGAATTCTGTGAAGCTGCTTTGTGACAACATCAGTTCAACATCAAAAAGCACTATACAAATAAATTTGATTTGATTTGTTGCTATGCAGTTGCTATTGTATCAGAGTTGGTCACTAGGGTGTTGCTAGAAGGCTGCTATGGTATCCCAAGTGCTTGTCCGGATGTTGCTAAGTCGTTGCTATGGTATCCCAGATGGTTGCTAGAGTGTTGCTATGCAGTTGCTATGGTATCTCAGGTGGTTGCCTGGGTGTTGCTAGATGGCTGCTATAGTATCCCAGGTGGTTGCTAGGGTGTTGCATGGTTGCTGGTGGTTCCTACGGTATCCTAGATGGCAAATAGGATGTTTATTTGATTTCTATAAATGTAATATAAGCTGGGGACACAAACGTTTGCACCCCCTTTCAGTCTTTGTGGGAAAACTATTATTTAATGACAATTATATGAAAACCATACATTCCATTTAAAAGTTGCACACACAAACGTTGCATCACACCATTTCTGAACATACCAAAAATTTCACAGATTGAATGATGTCTCAATATTTCAAAAACTGTGGGACAAATATCCAGCAGAAGAATAAGAAATGAGTAGAAGAAGAAGAAGAAACATGAAGATGAATATAATTCTGATAACAACGTGCAATCACTAATAACCTGTCAGACAACAACAGTGTTGTGGATTGCTTTGCTGAGCTGTCTGTACCTCCTTTACAAGGTTGTGATAAGACAACGCCAAAATATTGCACACACTGGGTGAATATTGCAGACTTGGGGTGAATCTCAGTTTAGGAGAAAAGAACTGGCACAATCGCTGCAATGCAGGTCAGCTTGTTTCCATCAGTGAGCGCTCGTCGTTAGCGGGAAAGAGGAGCGTTTTTGGACAGAATGACAGGTGGAGTAACTAAGGTGCTATCCAGCCGACAGTGGAAGTAGCTCCCAGAATCTCAATTGTTGCACAGCTCGCACGAGGCGAGTCAGAGATCCGGCAGTTCTAAGATTAAGCAGGAGGAATTCTTTATAGAGAATATGCAATTTAGCCAGTGCTGTGAACTAGCAGAGCAAATCAGGTAGGAAATGTGTTTCATCATCCACACATAACAGGGGAAAAAAAAAAAAAAAAAGGTTCTGATCATGAGATTTTTCATTTGATGATGCCTGGGTGCCTCACCTGCTGGGGTTTAAGAGCGAGAGCCACACACCCACACAAGGCAAACGCATTTCAGCTTTCAACTAATCAATAATTAGCTGGGGGGATGTATTTCTTATTGCATGCCGAGATTGCTTTGATCTTCTGTGTATCCTGCAATTCATCTCAGTGTGGAACTTAAGCTCCTGCAGGCCGAGGAAAATACAGCTAGGCGAACGCGTGGAGGATAATGACGCTCTCGGCGCAGTCACAGCTGCGTGTTTAATTACATAAATGCAATTAAGATATATAATGAATTTGCACTAAATCGCTTATTTAAAATACACACACACACACACACACACACACACATACACACACAAGTGCTCGTGCAAATGAGCGCAGAGCAACATGGCTTAATATGTAGACATGCAGAGGGATGGAGGCACGCTCCACTGCCGAGCAGCAGGCAGTCTGCCTTCATTTAAAGCTTTTTTGTTTCTTTTTTAAGATTAAACGCTTTCTCATGCTCCCCAGGTTGCCGCAGACATAAGGGATTGATACGTTTTCGCTTTTATTTATTTATTTATTTATTTTCCGGTAGTAAAGGTTGTGGAATCAAAGGATTTGATGTGTTTAGTCCGGCCATGTAAACAGGAAGCCTGAAGTGATTGAGCGAAATGAAACTGAACAAACAAATGCAATTAAATTGTATTTATTACTGTTGTTTTCCATTTCTTGACTAACGGACTTGTCTACTACATACTGTGTTCGCCATTCCATATCTTTATTTATTATTTATTTGCTTTCTTTTCCATTTATTGATTCCGTACATCCGCTACATATACTTTCTATATACTTGTGGTATTTAAGTATTAGCTGTTTAAATATCTCAGCTTATTTATTTACTTTGGCATTGATGTATTTATCAATGTTTTTTTTTTTCCAATATTAGTTTTTCTTTTCTTTCACTCACTCATTCATTTATTTATGCATTTATTTATTTAGTTAGTTCGTTAATATGAAATATATTTTGTGCATACACTAGATTACTTACTTTCTCAGGCATATATTCGTTTACTGTTGCGTGTATTTATTTGTTATGTAGATGTGTTTATTTATTTGCTTTCATGTTATGTGTTTACTAACTTTATTATTCATGTATTTATCAAATAAATACTTTTTATTGTTTATTTTTTCTTTCACTTACTCTTTTTTTTTTTTAATTCATTTGTTTGCTTGTTTGTTTACTTATTCATTGTTGACTTTCTTGGTTACTTTCTTAAGTTAATACTCGTATCTGTCAATGCATCTGCTTTTATTTATTTATTTATTTATTATAAACCAACTTATTTATGCACTGCTTGTTCACACATTAAATCTGCTTTTTTTTTTTCAGTCTACATATTTATATCTACTATAGCACGCGCAGAAGGCCTTTGGCAGACTGAGCTTATTAAATTAATTCTAATAGATTCTGTAGTAATCATGAGTAAATTAAATACGACAGTTAAAGCGCAGGCATTTTCACTCAGGTCTGCAAGGCCCATGACAAAGTCCACACGATGAAATAGTTCAGCAAAGGTGCCTGAGGGTCATTCACACTCGTTCACTGCTGTGAATTAGTTCATGAACATAGCACATGGAAATGATGAGGCATTAGATATAATGTATGGTGATACACCACAGTGCTTCTACCATGGATGATCAATACAGCTGAATACGTAATGAGCAAAGAACATTGAGCGGGGTTAAACCCCAGAACATGTTTGCCAGGGTACTGCTGCAGTCTGCACAATACCAGCAGCGGTTAGGACTTCAGAAGGTTACAGGCCCATGAAAACAATCTTGTTTACAGGAGTTGCATAGTCTAGGCAGCTACGTTAAGGCTAATTAAGTTCTGAGGTTCTTCCAGTACTTCAGCTATTGAACTTTCAATGAGATTTGCCGTTTGAAGACACTTCAGACATTTTTTTTCTGTTTAGATTTCTTTAGTGTTTAGATTCTAATATGCATAAGATGCTCTCCTTCTACAAAACAGTTCATATTTTCCAACGTAATTGCAGCAAATGTCGACTGGAGGAACTCAAGGAGAACACAAGAGGACCAGAGGAGAGAAAAAAAAAATACAGATACAAATAAAACACAAGTCTTATCATGAAAAAAAAGAAATACCTTTGCTTTACTGCAATAAGTTTAAGGAATAAGGTAAACTTTGTGAAAGTTTGAGAAGATACACCAATCAGGCATAACAATCGGACCACCTCCTTGTTTCTACACTCACTGTCCATTTTATCAGCTCCACTTACTGTATAGGTGCACTTTGTAGTTCTACAGTTACAGACTGAAGTCCATCTGCTTCTCTGATACTTCTCTGATTTGTTAGCCCCCTTTTACTCTGTTCTATAGTGTTCAGGACCCCCATGGACCCTCACAGAGCAGGTACTCTTTGGGTGGTGGGTCATTCTCAGCATTACAGTAACACTGATGTGGTGGTGATGTGTTAGTGTGTGCTCTGCTGGTCTGAGTGGATCAGACACAGCCGTGCTGCTGGAGTTTTTAAATCACTGTGTCCACTCACTGTCCACTCTATTAGACACTCCTACCTTTTCAGTCCACCTTGCAGATGTAAAGTCAGAGACGACAGCTCATCTGCTGCTGCACAGTTTGTGTTGATCATCCTCTAGTCCTTCATCAGTGGTCACAGGATGCTGCCCACAGGACGGTGTCGGCTGGATTTTTTTGGTTGGTGGACTATTCTCAGTCCAGCAGTGACACTGAGGTGTTTAGAAACTCCAGCAGCACTGCTGTGTCTGATCCACTTGGATAAGCACAACACACACTAACACACAAACGCACACCATGTTAGTGTTACTACAGTGCTGAGAATGATCCACCACCCAAATAATACCTGCTCTGTGAGGGTCCATGGGAGTCCTGACCACTGAAGAACAGGGTAAAAGGGGGCTAACAAAGTATCAGAGAAACAGATGGACTACAGTCTTTAATTGTAGGACTACAAAGTGACCCTATAGAGTAAGTGTAGCTGATAAAATGGACAGTGAGTGTAGAAACAAGGAGGTGGTCATAATGTCAAGCCTGATCGGTGTATAGTTCATACATAAAATCTAGGCTACAAAAAAAAAAAACAAGATTTTTAGCTCATCATAGCTGTGATGTCACAATCACTAACACAGTTACTTGTGGCCACTCATTCAGCTTTCATCCTCATTTGACTTGTAAAGATGTCAGCCAATCAAACCAGAACCCATTTACATTTCAGTCTTTAAGGAACCATAACAAAGAAAGCTTGTTTACTTGGAAGCAGTGAAAAATAGTGGATATCAAATATTAAATGAATTATTATTGACTTTATCATAAGATATAACAAATATTACATGAGTGGACAATTTATATTAACAGGCTTCTATACAATGTAACTTAATTATTACTTAAGAGTTTGTTAGTAATAGGTACTAATTAAATAATCATTACTTGTGATATAAAAGGTACAACCATTTCCATTAGTAGCCATTTACTTACTAATTATTAGAAATATTCCAAAGTCAAACAGTAAAAATACATTTAATGAATATATTGTGTAGGCGTAATGAGTCATATGAGATATAATTACAAATAATTTAGAAAGTTATAACTTTCTACCCTTCCAGTGGTAACCTCTTAGAACGTCATTAACTTGGTAGACCTTAACAGACTCATTAGGACTGGTTAAGCAGGTCCAGAATTATCATAATAAACTGTTAGCTCATTAAAATTCCAGTGTGTCATAATTTTATAACTCTTTAAATCTTGTTCTAACAGTCAACTAGCATGAGCTCCTTTAAGCACTTGGCTGTGGATTTGAAAATAAAACTAATTAATGCCTATAAAGCCGGTGAGGGCGAAAGATCAAAAGATATCAAAGTATTTCCAGCTCACAATTTTCACTTCCCGAAACGACAATAAGAAATGGTCGTTCAGACACATTAGCAAAGAACCTGCGGGACGGTTTAGCTAACACAGAAGTGATGTTGCACTGTTCTACCACTGACATGTCATTGGGAAATGGCAGTTAAGGGGAACTGTGGAGGTCAAGTTAAGCCCTAGAACACATAGAAAAACCTGTAGGCATCTCAAAGTTTGATTTGATTTTGATTCAGAACATTGCTATTAAAATCAGTACAGTTAACATTAATACAAACAGTAGTAATTAAATGTGTTTACATGTTCATACATTGTGATGTAGCCCTTTATTCTCCTGGGTATATTTACATTTACATTTATGGCATTTAGCAGACGCTCTTATCCAGAGCGACTTACAAAAGTGCTTGTCATTACTTCAGAATATCTCATGTTAATAAAGGTCGACATAATTTTAAAGAGCTTTGCTCTAAATTGCTACCTGAAGTTATCTACGCATTGAGACCTAAAACAAATACAACAAGTAGAAAAATACCTACAACTCAACACAACACAACACAAAACCTGCTGAAAAAAAGTTTGTAATAAAATACAGTGAGCAAAAAGAGGTGAAGATCTTTAATAGACAGTGTTAGTGATTAGATAAGTGTAGTGTAAAGAGATGGGTCTTCAGACGTCGTTTAAAGACAGCAAGTGATTCTGCTGTTCAGACACTTAGGGGAAGTTCATTCCACCACCTTGGTGCCAGGACAGAGAACATTCTGGAGTATATTCTGGTTTGTCCATCTGAATTTACATGACCGAAGTATTCAGTAACTGTATGATATAAATGCAAATTTTTTGTTGTATGTTGGACAGTCTTTGTATTATTTTATAAAAGTAATGTTTACAGAGCAGATCACTGAAGAGACGCCATCTGTTTATAGTTTATTGGGCCATCTAAATAAAGTGTAACCAATTAACCAATATCCAGTTATAGACTTCACTGTCAAGACAGCCCATTTCCATATTGTTTTCTTGAGGCAGAAGCTTTAACATTAGCTAAAAAAAACAAACAAACAAAAAAACAGCCACTATGTTTGCATCAATCATGCTAAGTTAAAGCATCACTGTGCTAGTCCAGCCACAATTTACCTGCTGTAAAAATATTCAGTCCCACTTCATATTAAGTGTCTCAATAATACAATTAATAACTGTGTAGTTACATATGAGCAACATATGCAACACAAATATAACTACTAATTTCATTAGCCACTGTTACAGATGCATTACATATGTACACCTTATGTAATTATACAAGTATACCTTAATAGTTTTAACAGCCTATTCTCTCATTTAATTATCCATGGGTAATAATACAAATGTAATTACGCTTGGAATCAGACTGGAGCATCATTTTTAGATGCCCCCGTCCAGCAGTTAAAGGAAGTATATAATTACTTACATGAAGACATTACTTACACTGTGTCTGCCAGCTTTCCTAACATTTAGCCAGCATTTATGTTGCTAATGCTGTAACACTGTAACCAGTTCCAGCTTTAAATTCCTGTATATCTGTGGCAGTACAGCAGAGGTCCCCTCATCTTAGTATCTTTTGACATCAATTAAGTGTGTTGCATTATCCTAACACAATCTCTATATTACCACTGCACTCCATTATTATACGGTACCTATAATAACTACACAGGAACTGTCCGCTTATTTTAAAGTGTAACTTTAACGCTACACTACAGGTCTCTGTGTAGAAGATACACTTGTGTAATCATATGAGGCAAAACTGAAGTTGATACCATGTGTAATTACATAGGCTGTACTTCTGGAATCCATCTGTAACACTGACTACATCATCCATAGTCACAGTGTTGTTGTATGTTATTCGTGTGTAACTACAGTTATAAGACGCTTAATATAAAATGGGACCAAATATCCTACAGGTCACTCTTGTAGCGCAACCACTTACATCACCTAACACTCTCTCTAGTAGTTACTTATGACACTAGTGGGCTTTTGACAAAACTGGGCCCAGATCCAAAGGAAAAGTGACTCTTTGCTTATTATTTAGGTCGCGTGGCCCGCTGGCCATAAAACATAATGATGTCGATGGCACGGCCACGGCAGCCCGCGCGTGTGTCACTGTGGCTCTGAATCAAAAGAGCTCGAACGGCCATGGAAGAGAGATTTGTACTCATGTATTCAGCCGCATTGATTTTCCTAATACTATAGCTGGATACTGATATCCCCGGAGGAGAGGCCGCTAGGACAGGCTGCGCTGGGAAAATTAAAGCAGTGCTGTCTGAGCATAAAGACCGAGCACTCACATATTGAGCTACAGTCACTGAAGGCTGTCAGTGCATATGTGCTGCTTGTGCATGCATTTGTATGCCTAAGTACATACATGCCATATGTGCATGTGTGCTATAGGCTTACAGCTATATGGACCATTCCATTCTGCTGAATTAGTATTCGGAAGTATCCAGACCTCATATATTTACAGGGATTATTATGATCTATTTCAATCCAGGGCATTCGTTGAGATAGAAATATGCTAATTATGTGCAAAACTATGGTTTATGGGGTGGTTGTGGTTTAGATTTCTTTCAAAGTGAAGCTAAAACATATTTATCATGAGTTTTTTGTTTTTTTGTTGGTTTTTATTTTACGCATAGTCATCAGTTAGATCCCATTGTTTAAAAGTAAATTTGTCCCAAAGCATGAAAATAAGTGAAACATTAAAATTGTCACTAGTGAAATACATATTTTCTGCAATTAAGTAAATATTTTTTTTATATTATTAACAAAATATATGATTTTATGTGTGTACAGCCATTCAAAGCTGTATTTGCTAGCCATGTACATTTACAGCATTTGGCTGACACCCTTATCCAGAGTGACTTACAATTTAATCAATTTACACAAGTAGGTGAAGGTAGTGTTAGGAGTCTTGCCCAAGGACTCTTATTAGTATAGTGTAGGGTGCTTACCCAGGCAGGGGATTGAACTCCAGTCTACAGTGTAGAAGGCAGAGGTGTTACCCACTACACTACACCAACCACCGTGCACTGGCTAGCATTTCTGAGCTATGCTCAAATTTAGCTCAAATTGTCTACCGAAACATTTGATAGAGTTTTGAAGGTGTTAAATCGTTTTGTTAGTGACAAAAACATTCATTCCAAGAGGATTAGTCTGAATATTCGCACATAGTGATTCAATGAAAGTCCATAATGGAAAAAAAATACACAATAAATAAAAACAATACTATGTATCGCATTTTTTCTGAAAAATAAAAAAACTATAAAACTATGAAGTTTTGACCAAAAACATGCATTTGTTTCTTCTCTTCAAATGATGCACATAACAGCGTCAAGTGTGCTAATAGCACCACACTAGAGAAACTTAAGACTGCCACACGTGTTTATGAACATGAGGCTTCAAAGCCTTGTTCCATGCTTAACATGAATAAATGACTGTTTATATCTGGTCACTTCATGTTACTAGTATCTAGTTTTTTTCCCCGATAGGATTTCAGCAACATTCACTTATACTTGGTAGTCAAATGCATGTCCAGTTAGTCAGATTGAAATCTGAATGCTGTGTTTGATGGAATATGCAAGCCCTCCATGATTATCTTCCTCATATACATGATGTGCCGAGTGATGTACTGTTTAGGAGTTTCAGTTGTACTGGGAGGAGTCTGGTTGCTGACCGTGTCTTGGAGAACTGGATGTGCTATAACATGTGGCTCAAATGCAGCTTAGAACACCTCCTGAAGTGGTTTGAGCGATTGGATTCGTATCTGCTTTAAATGCATCTTGGGTGTTTACACTGCATTTATATTGACTTGACATTACCCAGATACAATCCTGAAATTCAGGTATAGATGCCTGTGGGAAACTATATAGTGTTGAATTTTCATAAAAATGCAACACATCAGGACCATCACAGATCTTAAGCTGAGCTCAAAATGTTGAAATTCCTCCTCCAATGGCATGTGTATACACTTTATAGCCAAAAGTATGTGGACACCTGACCATCACACCTATATAAGCTTGTTGGACTTCGGATTCCAAAACCACGGGCCCCTCCCGCCCCCTACTTTGAGGTTATGATGGCTCTTACTCTTCTGAGAAGGCTTCCCACAAGAGTTCAATCAAAAGAGCATGAGTGAGGTCAGGCACTGATGTTGGATGAGAGGGTCTGTCTCACAAACAACAGCTGGATACCTGTCTTTTAAGGATGTGAGCATAAACTTCATCTCCTCTGCAGACCAGTTCCTGCTCCCAGTTCCTGCTCCCAGTTTCTGCTCTCATGTTGAATGTTATAAAATTTTGCTATGACACAACAAACATGCGCAGAACACACTTACTGATACAAGCTTTTACATGGCTATTCTTCTATTTAACCGATTATTTACAGGATTATCCACCTTGTGGGATAGAAATTGTTTTCCGAATAGCCTCAATCAGAATAGACTAGTGCGAATGATGCTATTCGGAATACAATTTACATGGACATATTCTATTCTATTAGTTGAAGTATAAACAGATTATTTGGCTGCATGTAAATGTGGCTAATTTTCAGTTTCATCCTAAAGGTGTCTATTGGGGTGGAGGTCAGGGCTGTTTGCAGACCACTGGAGTCCTACACACTAAACTCATCAAACCATGTCTTTATCGAACTCGTTTTGTGCACAGGGACAGAGTCATGTTTGAACAAGAAAGGCACTTCCCCAAACTCTTGCCACAAAGTTGGAAACATAAATCTGTTTAAAATGTCTTTGTATGCTATAACATCAACATTACCCTTCACTGGAACTAAGGGGCCCAAACCCTGAAAAACAGCCTCAGCTTATTATCCCTCCTCCACCAAACATTACTGCTGGCAGTATGTATTCTAGTAGGCAGCATTCTTTTGGCATCCACCAAATCCAGATTCAATCGTCAGGCTACGAGATATTAAAGCATGATTCAAGTCTGAGAACATGTTTCCACTGCTTCAGGGTTCAGTGGCAGTGTGCTTTACACTACTCCAGTTGACACTTGGCTTTGTGCATATTGAACTTAGGCTTGTGTGCAGCTGCTCAGCCATGGAGACCCTGAAGCGCCCAATGTACAGCTCTTGTGCTGATACTGCTTACAGAGGCAGTTTGGAACTCTGTAGAGAGTGATGCAACAGAGGATAGGTGATTTTAGCTCGCTCATCACTTCAGCTCTCGACAGCCCTGCTCCATGAGTTTGCACGGTCTACTACTTCGTGACTGAGCTGTTGTTGCTCATAGACGCTTCCATTTCAGAGTAATGGCACTTACAGTCGAGCCAGGCAGATCTCGCAGGGCAGATATTTCACAAACTGACACGTGGCAAAAGTGGCATCCTATGACAGTGCCATGTTTAAAGTCACTGAGCTTTTCATTACGACCCATTCCACGGCCAGTGTTTGTCTATGGAGACTGCATGGCTGTGTGCTTGATTTTATCCACCTGCTAACAGCAGAACTCAATCATTAGGAGGCGTGTCCACATGCTTGAGTACATTTAAGAATCATAGTCATAGAAAAATTATATTTTAAGATTAGTCAACCTATTTCCAAAAGTTGTCTTTGCCCAAACTCAAGACATTTAAATGGTAAGAGGCCCTAAATCTCAAATTTGTGAAACCTGCTCAGTTTTGTTGAGGACATATAAAGCAGTCAAGCAGATACAGAAGAGCTTTTAAAAAAGATCTCATCTTGGATTTCGCTTTCCTCTGGGTTCTCCCACATTAGCAGGTTTGTGCAGAGGTGACCTGACCTCTTCGAAGGTGTGCTATTAGCACATTAGTTGCAGGTGTCTGGCAAGTCAGTTGGAAAAGTCACCACGTTAAACTGTGCAAGTGATGAGAGAAGGACGTAGCCTGGCATGTAGGCTTACTTCATGAAAGAAGAAAAAGGCAGCTGAAGACACCATGGTAATGACTTCAAGACAACATGGCATTGTTCCTCCAAAATGTACAGTAGCTTCAGGGGCAATTTGCTAGGTTGATATTCTTGAATAAGCCCTACATTTAGTAAACAATAGCAAAACAGAGTCTGGATATGCCTTTAGTTTACAGCTGCAGGAAATATCAAAAGTGAAATTGCAATTCATAAATCAGAACTGCAGTGATAAACTTTTTATTCCTTTTTGATTGGCAATGAAGATATTCCAGTCTCTACCTATTTGTTCATTGGGTCAAGTTTAATTGTGAAGGGTGCTATTCAGGCAGTGGGCTGAACCGCAAATAGCCAAACATTTTTCGTCAACTGGACGTTCATCCACATGAATCGTCTGCTCGTTCTGCCATGGATCAAAGTTGCAGTAATTTCTTTACCTGTAAACTCAGATACGATGACAAATCTGTTCATATTCCTGGCCGACAGAAATGAAGGTCCAGCACAGCTTTTGTGCAGAGATTCAGAATCAGTCATTCTCTCTCACTCCCTCACTCTCTCTCTCTCTCTCTCTCTCTCTCTCTCTCACTCTCTCTCTCTCACTCTACCCGTCTCTCAAGCACCCTAACTCAACGTTGCTCTCTCATTCTGTCTTGCTCCCCCACTCTGTTTCTCTCTCTGTCTCTCTCTCTTTCACAGTCATGCTGACTCAGTGTCTCGCTCTCATTCTGTCTTGCTCCCCCACTCTGTTTCTCTTTTTCTCTCTCTCCCTCTCTCTTTCTGTCTCGACCTGATCACCCTCATCTCTTTCTTACTCCCTTACTCTACCTGTTATCTCCTTCACTCTGTCTCTCTCGCTCTTTTTTCTCTCTCTTTTGATCACCCTCGCTCAGTGTCTCTCACCATCTCTCTTCCTCTTTACTCTGCTCCTCTCTCTCTCTCTCTCTCGCTCTCTCTCTCTCTATTTCTCACTCACTTTCTCTCCCCAGTCTCTTTTTTCTCTCTTTCTTCCTCTTTTTCCTTCACTCATTTCCCCTCTCCATCCTTCCCTTGCTGTCGCTCTCCCCATCCCTTTTTCTTTCTCATCCTCTTTCTCCCTTCCATCACTCTCTCTCTCTCTCTCTCTCTCTCTCTGTTTTTCTCTCTCTATTTCTTTCCCCTTCTACTCACCATCTCTCTCTCATCTCTCTCTCTTCTTTCTCTCCTTCACTCTCTTCTTTCCCTCAGTGCCTCTCATTCTCTCTCTCTCTCTCTCTCTCCCCTCTTACTCCTTTTCTCTCACTGTTTCCTATCTGTCTCCATCTCTTTGTCCCCTCCTTTCACCACCTGTCTGTCTGTCTCTATTTCTGTTTCTCTCTCTCTCTCTCTCTCTCTCTCTCTCTCTCTCTCTCTCTCTCACTCTCTCTCCCCTCACTCTCTTCTTTCCCTCAGTGTCTTATTCTTTCTCTCCCCTTCTTACTACTTTTCCCTCGCAGTCTTCATCTCTTTGTCCCTTTCCCTTGCCATCTGTCTGTCTGTCTCTCTCTCTCTCTCTCTCATTCTGTAAAAGAATGCAGGCAGTTTCTCCACTCAGCCAGAAGAGTGTTGTGGATAGAAATGTGGTTGAAATTGGCCAGCAGTTAAAGGAGATCAGAGGCTCTATTGGCTTTCTGTCACTCTCTCTCTCTCTCTCTCTCTCTCTCTCTCTCTCTCTCTCATTTTCTGTAGTTGAGTGAGCTGAACTAGCTCATTCCTTTCGCAACCTGCCATAAACCCCTTTGTCTCTTTCTGCCTCTTTGCCTTTGTTTTTTTCTTCCTCAACTTCTCCGTTACTTTTCTTCTCTTTCTAATTATCCATTCATCTTCCTCTCTCACTTTCTCAGTGTCAGTGCCAGATTCGGCTCTGAGCAGAAAGCTCCGTCTGTTTTCTTTTTTTTTGGGGGGGTGGGGGTGTGGGGCGGTGAACACCTCTTTATCTCCGAGAAGCAGACTCGCCCTCGCCCGCTCCAGGTCTCTACTGAGGGCGGGACCGTAGGGAGTGTGAAGTTGAGGTTTTCCGAATTCTCTAGATCTCCCATCTGTGGCCCACAAGTCCAGATAATGGACTGGATTGTTTCCAGTTCCACATCATTGCTGATTTTATTTACGCTCTTGGTACTGTGTATGCCCGCTTTAATTTCATGAACAACTGATATACTAGAAGAACAAAAAAGTGCTGTATTAAATTTCAGTTATTGTATTTTTCTACAAGAATGAAAACAATATAGTTAATGTACTTTGCAAGCTTAAATGACAAGTGCTATATAAATGAACATGATGATGACGATGGTGATGATGACGAAAACCATTGAAATTAAAAGCGTGGTAAGCTGAGCCTAACTGGTACAGAGAGACTTCAAAAAAGTCATGGGAGCCAAACATATCAGCTATAAAATTTTAATATTTAACTCAAACTGTGAGGAGATCAGATATATTTTCTATTCTTCTGATGAATCGGCTTAGAGAGGATGTTTCCTCAAAACAATGGCAGTTTAGTGGCTGCTGTCAAAGTTGCGCTGCCAAAGGCTCTCAGTGTGTGTGTGTGTGTGTGTGTGTGTGTGTGTGTGGAAGTATGTAGCCTTTTATTACCCCGAGTCCCTCAGTTCCCCTGCCATCTGCTAGAGGTTACTGCAGCTACAGAACCACTTTCCACCAGGCTGCTCAGAAAGGAAATAGGACCTAAAGGGACATCACGTTAAATGCACCACACAGGCTGAAATGTCACATGGTCAACTCTTCAGGATTGCAGTGGACAAAATGGACACAGCGTGGCCATGTAGAACATTTCTGAGGTTAGCAAATTGCTACAGTTTACTTTGCCATAGCAAAAAAACAATTTATTTTTCTTCAAACAAGGCACAAAATTGCTTGTCATTCTTCCAGGCCAAGTGAACAGACCCACTCACACTGCTAACAATTTTACTGATTGATAGAGCAGCCTAAACCTTCAGTATTGTGCAACAGTCAGAGAACCTTATTGTTTTATTTTTTATATTTATTTATTTATTTATTTTTGTAACGCTCAAGACCCAGAGAAAATGATAGGCCACTTCTAGCCTTCATAACTTCAGAAGAGTTTAAGATACAAACATGATCCACATATCCTGGCATTCAGCAGACCCGCCCCTAACTAGAAAGCATGACATCATTGAGCTCAGCATCAGCATCAGTGAGTAATTCGGCTCAGAAAATCACCTAAAATCCTGATATTATTGCTCTGATGTTTGGCCTTCATATTCCAACAAAGGAGAACAAACAGCTACATGATTCACACACTAGATCATCATCAGACTCTGTTCCACCAGCCAGAGCGATTTCATCCACCTGTGACCGTCCATCAGCCAGAGATCCAGCTCCAAAATCACCCAAACCCCACTCACTACTGTTATATCACATCTCTGCATTCAGCCTTCATATTATGAACAAAGGGCTTTCAGTTTACATTGAGTTTGAGTATTAAAAATCTCTGACTTAAAATATGCAACTCAATTTGTAATTAAAAATAAAGACTGTCTTGCTGTGTATCAGAGGTTTAGCGCCAATCATGAATCCAAGAGGACAGAAAATCAATTACAAAAACATGTCTGTTTATGCTAATTCTTTATTTTTACTCATAATAGCCACTAAAATGAATCACCATCAAAATGACTGCACTTTCAGCTCATCGACACTCCAGATGAACAATTTCTGAAAAGATAACTACAACTGCACTGTTTTCAAGATTTCTATCATTCAAAGAAATGCAAAATTCAGCAGGCACTCGGTACATTTTGATCAGAAATGATGCAAATTGATAAAAGATATTAAAATTCTATCAGCATTTACATGTCAAACAAAAATAGCTCAGGGTCTTCTGAAAATAACAATATATGGCTTGTGTGACTGTAAAGTGTAAATGCTTTATAATTGCAGTCATAGTTGTAGTTGACCCACAAAATACAAAAAAATAAAAATAAAAAAAAATCCCCAAAATTTTATGTTTCTAAGGGTTAATTTCCAGTCTAAATATCTATTAACTACAAGTTCTTCATTTCTCAGGAGGGATTTGAGGCAATTCGTTTTAAACAGATGGTTCTTAAATAGTTGTTCAGTAAAGACAGTGATTGTAAGTTAAGTGATACTTTTTTAATCCCACAAACAGAGAAATTCCAGCTCCGCATTTAACCCATCCATGAAGGGAAACAACACACACACACTAGGGGGGCAGTGAGCACACTTGCCTGGAGCAGCAGGCAGCCCTATCCACAGCACCCGGGGAGCAATTGGGGGTTAGGTGTCTTGCTCAAGGACACCTTAGTCATGGACTGTCGGCACTGGGGATCGAACCGGCAAGCTTACGATCACAGGACTGCCCCAAATATATAAATATATATTTTATATAGATTCATAAGCATTCAAAGAACCATGGGCATACTTAAAGAGTTCTTTGCATGGTGAAATAGTTCTTCAGACTGATGGTTCTTCAGAATGTGTTGTATATGGTTCTGTATATATTCTCTATAAAAAGACTTCTATATAGTACCACAAATGGTTCTGTTATTGTTACAATGGCAAAATTGTAACAATCAAAGAACCCTTTTTAGTCCCATTTTTACCCATAAACAACACATTCTCAATCAATCTGAAGCGCCATTAACCATGATAGCATAGTTCCACATAGAACGATTGTTTTTTACTACAACAACCCTTGAAGAACCATCTTCTTTTAAGTGTGTAGATACAATAACATGAGTTTCCGCCTAATAATAATGCCACAAATTGCTTGTTCAACCAAAGTGGTTCTTCTATGGCATCTCATAGAACTCTAGGCGCCTGGTTTTAGAGTGTACTAATTTCTAAGACTGCGAAGGTGGTTTTGGCTTTTGTGCAAAAAAAGATCTCTAAGGGTTCTTTAATAAAGAACATGGTTCTATATAGAACCATGAGCACAAAGAACCCTTTGCATGATTAAAGGTTTCTTTGCATCATGAAAGAGTTCTTCAGATTGACAGACAATGTGCTGTGCATGGTTTTATTGAAAATGCTTCTATGTAGCACCCAAAACAGCACAGTCTACAGCACAGTCTCCATCAACGTGAAGAACTCTTTCATGATGCAAAGAACCAATTAATCATCCAAATGGTTCTATACAGAACCATGTTCTTTACTAAAGAACCCTTGAAGAAACTCCTACTGCCATCTTTTTAACTTTCTAACTTTTTTCCAGAACAGCTGTTGCTTGGAAAAGCACCCCTGTCTTCCAGGCCGCATTCGCCATCAACCACTCTTTGAACCGATCTTTCTCCCTGCCTCATGTGTGGGATTGTTTTCTTGTTTATGAGTTTGAGTGTGCATGTGTAAACGTGTGTGTAAAATACAGCTAATTATTTCTCTGCAGCTTATAGTCTGCCTGATAAAAAACAATGATAAAATCACCTCCTCCTACACAAATTGCAGCCAAATAAAGCACATAAAGCATCAGGCTGAGTGGGTAGTTAAAGCTATAGTTTGCTCTCTTCTGCTTTGGCTGGGATCTTGTAATTCAGAAGCCTCATCCACATTTCTCTTCACCAGAGAACGCGCTTAGACGTTTTACTACTTTGTTTGTTATCTATACTTCCAACTCTTATCTGACAACTTCTCCTTTTTTCCTTTCTGAGCTGTGTGAGGGACCACTCAAGAGGCTTTTCGTTACTTTTGAGCTCTACGATGCCCTCTTCAAAAGAAAAGTCATTGTGTTCATGTGTTTTTGGGCCATCCTGAAAGAAATGCTACACTCTTTTCCAAAATTTCAACGTGATAACATACAGTCAGAATTGTTCCTATCATTACCATTAACCCTGTAAAGCCTAAACCATTAAATAATTGACAGAAAATTATAATCCGTTGATACTGGAGTGTTTATTAGACCTTCTGTCAAATTAAAAAAAAAAAGAAAACTTGGCATATAGGAGTTTTGTTTTGTAACATATTTGATACATCCAGATTTTTTTGCAGTTTATTGGTCACAGCATTTTTTTTTTGTTAAACAAAGAAAAACTTACAGAACAGATGTTTTACCCTTTATACTCTGAGTTTCCTTTAAATCTTTACTCAGGTAATTTCAAACTTAGAAAAGAACAATTGGGATCTCCAAAAAACCCCCAAAAAATTGGGATCTCTACAAAAACTTGAAATAAAGTGCGGGTTTGATCAAAGTTCAGATGTGCAGCAATGACAAACCCACAAACCCACCATCTCCCATTAGGCTCATACATTGGGCATCTGTACTAATCCCATGTACCCATGTACCCAGAATTTGCCCAGTTTCTTTGCCAGTTGTGTTCACTGACTTTCCTTCTTTCTGTACACTGTATAAGTTTGTTTGTTCTGCAATTTCCTGTAGCATTTTGTCGGTCACAAAACTTTTGAAATACATGTATGGTGTCCAGTCAAGCCTGTCTTCTGAATCTTCCTCAACACATTCATCAAATTCTGCAGCTGGAGGTTAAATTATTTTTTTTTTTCAATGATACTCTCTATCCTTTTCACTTTGCCCCTTGCTGACTGCTTTGTTGTTGTGTCCTGTATTGTTGTTTTGTCCTCAACTTCTCCACTTGTCTCTTCAACACTTTTATCTTGCAAGTCTTCCTCATCACTACTATCTGAGTTTCCTTCTGTACACATTGCAGTAGGAGTCCATTCCTCATAATCATCATCATCGTCTTCCCCTAACTGTTCCAGGTCACTTGAATCACCATCTAACATCATCTTCAGGATATCTTCAACACTGGCATCTAAAAACATACACATCACAACAAATTATTGTGTATTTCTCCTCTGAATTAGTCAAAAGTGAAAATCAAGAAGCAAAAGACAATTATTAGCAAGCAAGCCATGGCATTATCCAACTAGTCATCAATCATCATTATACAGCAGGTTATGTAGCTGACTTTATACATCAGGTTTCTCAGCAAAAAAGTTATCATACTGATGACGTAGAGGTCTCAAAAACTCATGTATCAAGTAGGATTCGCTTGGCGTTAAAGGGTTAAAAATATCTACAATAAACCATTCCTCATCAAATCCCTCTATATAACTTTATTTGAAAAAACTGCTGGAATTCTCCTTTAAAACGAAAGGTTTCTAAATGGTTCTTGGCTTGCACAATTTTTAGGAAAAAAACAAAACAAAAAATAAAATCTTCACTTTATGCAGAAGGTTCTTTAAACCACTGTACATCCTGTCCAGTCCACCAAATCTTGTCAGGCTCGCTTTTGTGATTCATGGCTGGGTCTCTTTTTTCAAACTAGTCCTAGGAGGCCCAATAACAGTCGAGAAAATTGTGTTCCAGCTCACCAAAACCTGATTAAGAGACCCTTATTAGTCCCACATCAGGGAAATTTCACCTCCGCATTTAACCCATCTGTGAAGTGAAACACCACATACACTCTAGTGAGCGCGCACACACACACACACACACACACACACACACACACACACACACACACACACACACACACACACACACACACACACACACACACACACACAGTGAGTGAGTGGGCAGCCCAATCCGCAGTACCCGGGGAGCAGTTGGGGGTTAGATGTCTTGCTCAAAGACACCTCAGTCATGTGCTGTCAGGTTCGAACCGGCGACGTTCCAGTCACAAGCCTGGTTCCCTAACCTCTATCCCATGACTGCCCCACGTATAGCACGTGACTGTATTAGTTATTTCCATGTCCTTGGCTTTGGAGCTGGAATGTACAAGACAGGATTAGCTGGTTACTCTGTGGACTTAAAAGGTTTTTTTTTTTTTTACACTCCTACTAATTTACAAAAATGGTTGAAAACATGTCCACTGAAATTTAAAGCAGTTCTTTTAGGGCAGAGATTCTCAACCTTTTCCACCCCAAAGCCCACCTGTGTATAACTACAAAGGATAGTGGCCAAAAATAATGAACTGAAATCACGGCATATTATTTATATATATATATATCCTAACCACTTTTTTACAGCAAAATAAAGCATAATCTTGACTTCCAGTCAGCCTAAGCTTACTACTCTTTTGTTCATTAACGTTTCCTTCTCTTCCTCCTCCAAGCTCTCAACACCCAATTCTCTTTTCCTTTTTGAGCTGTGGAGTGAAATACGGTTCACTTATTTTACCACCTGAGAGTTTGTTTGTTGCTTTTGAACCATTTAATCCCCTCTCCCTGAGATGGGAAGCAGCGCGCCTTCTCCCAGAACTCTCCGGGATGCCGCAGGAGTGCTTTTTCTCCTGTTCTGAGCTCAGGTACATCCAAGACGTGGCATTTCTGCCGCGCTCCTTTCTCGGCCCTAATTGCAGGTTTATATTTGGCAGCCATGGACCGTGGGAGCGCTCCGCTGCGCCGACTCCTACCCCGCCCACTCCTGGTAGGCTCACTTTTTTCTTCATGGCTGGCTCTCTGGCTGTTTTTTTTTCTTTTCTTTTCTTTTTTACTCCTGCACAGCTGCTGGAGACGGAGACATAACGAAGGAATAAGCACCTCAGACTCATTCTCCACCCATCCACCTCTCAGCTAAAAGTTTTGTTCAAGAAAAGAAAAAAACATTTAGAGAAGAGCAAGAAAAGAAGAGCACTTCCACTGCAAGAGTCTTGGCTCCAGTCTGACTTGTTAAGCTCGGTTATCATGATGCTGTCATCGTTGAAGCTGCTTTGGTGCTGCTCAGCAGCGCGATAAAAATCAGCTCCTCCACAGCTCCACGGTGGTCCGACTCTTCTCTGGATGCACTCAGCATTTATGAGTTGGGGATCTGGGATGAAGCCTTGCAGCAAATAAGACACGTGGTTGCAAGAGATGATGACACCATGGAGTAGTCTGTACAAGGAGCCAGGAAAGGATAAATAACAAAAGTGAGGCCTATTTTTGCAGTGCTTGATTCTTTGAAGAAAGCCATATCCCTTGTCCCTAGGGGTCATCTGATGCCATGCTATTTTAACTTGGTGACATATAGAAGGATTACTGCTTGCAGTTTGTATTGTGTACCTTTGCTATCTGACAATAATGAGAGGGTGGGATACTCTATGGATGATCATAAGCCTTTTAGGCTCTGTCCACAATACAGTATAAGGCCAAAACTACGTGGACACCTGACCATGACCCTCGACACTGTTGGACGTCTCGTTCCGAAACCATGGGTGTTAATATGGTGTTGGCCCCTCAATGGGTGAGTAGCTCCCCACCCCCTCCCATATTGCAGCTAAGGCAGCCTCCAATCTTCTGGGAAGGCTTTCCACAAGATGTTGGACTGCGTCTGTGAGAATTTGTGCCCGTTCATTCAAAAGAGCATTTGTGAGCTCAGGCACTGATGTTGGACTTGGAATCAATGTTCCAATTTATCCTAAAAGTGTTCAGTAGGATTAAGGTCAGGACTCTGTGCAGGCCACCGGAGTTCCTCCACACCAAACGTGTCAATAATGTCTGTGTATATGGTAGCATTAACTTTACTCTTCACTCGAATTAAAGGGCTGAGCTCAACCCCTGAAAAAACAACTCCAGACCATTATCCCTCCACCACCAAACTTTACTGTTGGAGTTTGGGATTCTGGTAAGTAGTTCTATCAGGTTATCTGCCAAACCCAGATTTGTCCAACAATCTGCCAGAGAATGAAAGACAATTCAACACTCGAGAGTCCAGTGGCAGTGTCCTGTACACCACTCCAGCTGACAGTTAATGATGTGTGCAGCTGCTCGACCAAAAATATTTGTTTTGTGAAGTTTTCGATGCACAGTTCTTGTGCTGTTGTTGCTTCCGGAGGCAGTTTGAAACTCAGAGATACATAGTCTGTGATTTTACATGGTCTGTCACTTTGTGGGTGAGCTGTTGTTGCCCCTGCATGCTTCTAATTCACAGCAGTAGCAATTGCAGTTGACCAGGGCAGATCTAGCAGGGCAGAAATTTCATCAACTGAGTTGTGGCAAAGGTGGAATCCTATAACAGTGCCACATTTAAAGTCACTGAGCTGACAGTATGAGTCAGTCTGCTGCAAATGTTTGTCTATGTTGGATGCAATATGTGCTTGATTTTATACACTTGTTAGCGATAAGTGTTGCTCAAACACCTGAAGTTACTGCTGTGCTACTGGGAAGCACAGATGAAAAAGGGAAAAACACAAAAATGGAAATAAAAGATAATCAGAAAAACAAAAGACACTTCCTATGTGATTATAAGAGGAAGATCAACTTTATGTTTCACCTGATTCCTCTTTACGGAGCAAGCACTTTTTGTATGGCCTGAAGCCGTTTATTGTTCAAGCCTTCTTTTTTGGCTTTTAAGTGGTTTTTGGGAAATTTGTCTTTTGTTTATCCAGCTCTCTTTTCTCTTCTTTTCTTTTCTTTATATACCCACTTGGCCTAAGTACCATACTGGTCACCCCTCTTTAAAGGTGTGACAAAGGGCTGCTGTTTGCCACAGCCTTACGTAGTGGAGCCCACAGAGGTGCCAGGTTGGGCCTCATCAGCCCGAGGGCTTCTGGGAATTGGAGTTCCCTCTGCTGGTGGCTGGCGGTGGCCCTCACACTTATTCCCTTAAGATATGTTATAAGTTCACTAAGATGCTCGCATGATAATTGTGTGCATTGCAAAGCTCAGTAGACTCATAACTATTTGAAAGCCTTTGCTCATGTGTTACTTAAACTGGTCTTCAACTCAGCTTGAAATTTAAAATGAATCTGGAAACCATTCTTAAACTAGAGACAGCCAGTTTCTTGCGATGCCCATTGACAACTAAAAACAAGAAGCTCAAAGCAATACATAAGGCCTCAAATGAAGTCATTAGGTATGTGGCAATGGAAATGGCTCCTTTTTATTGTGGGTGACTCATCAGACTCATCAAATTGCAGATTTCTTGCCTCCTTTTCTGTTCTGGAAAAAAAATGCAATTGTGAAATTTAACAAACTTTTCTTCTCTGATTGAGGTCGAGGCATGAGAGCGACTCAGTATAACAGCAGCTCATTACTAGTGTATCTGGCTTGACAGACAAATTACATTTTGAGTACAAATTCAAGGCCGCAATAGATTCCCAGAGAGGTCGGAATGTGATGTTATTTCCACGTCCATTAGCATGATACTCTGCACATGAACAGCAGGTGAAGGACAGGGAATGAAAAGGCATATTCATGTCAAAAATATGCTGTTAAGGATTTCAGAGATGATACAGATTCAAAAGAGGTGCTAAGTAATAAGACCTCTTGTGCCCTATTACTTACAGAGTGAGTATCTCCCACATGCCATTGAGAAAGGAGCAATTTCGCTACATGTGTACTGTAAATGACATATTGCGACGTAGCAAACAAATTGCATGTTACTGCGATTGCCCTGGAGAATTTTGGGCCAATGTGCAGTTAGCAAGCACTGTCTTCAGCAGCTGGCAAGAGGAGGGTGTTGTCAGATTTGGTGAAATTTACAAGTGAGCGTGTGTGTTATACACATCACCCCTCATATAGTTTGTTTGCTGTCAGCCACCCGTATGACAGAAACTACGTGTCCACATGCAGACTCAGGGCTGTGCCATCTGTCACTGGCTTAGTCACTCTGTACATTCAGAATAAAAACAAATTTTGCCCTTCCTTGCTTTCAGCAAGCAGAGACAGATGAGTCTTCTGAACATGACTACCAGAATACCAACTAGTTCACCGCTCATTGCATTCTTACAGCTGACTGAAGGCAACCTAAAATAAAAACTGACCTTTTTACCCATGTCTTTGGTAAGAATAGGCAGTGTCATGCCATTTAAACACATAATTCTTATTTTTGATCATTTGATTTATTCTTTGATCAAACTGTAATGACTTTTGGCTGCCTTGAAATCATCTTCTGAGTACATCTGATTGTCACCTTGCATCAACTGGCAAAGAAAACCAACAACAACATATTTTACCTCCCTGCTCCCACCATCACTAACTAGAGATTTTCACAGTCACGTCAGTCTGGAATGTCTTGGGTTCGCGTCCATGTCAGGTCTCGAGTTTTTGAGGTTCTAGTCCAAGTTAGGTCTCAAGTTTCTGTGGTTCATGTCCAAGTTGGGTCATAAGTTTCCAGAGTCCAAGTCCAAGTTAGTTTTCAAGTCTATGGGGTGTGAATCTGAATTGAGTGCTGAGTCTCTGTGGTTTAAGTCAGGTTTTTAGTCTCTGAGATTCAAATGTTTCTGAAGTTAGTGGCCAAGTTGAGTTGCTGTGGTCCAAGTCCAAGTCAAGTTTTATACTTTGGGACTCAAAGTCAAGTCTTGAGTTTTTGGAGTTCAAGTCCAAGTCACGTCTCAGATTTTTGGATGTCAAGTCCAAGTTGGATCTTATGTTTCTGAAGTTCTGAAGTTCTGAAGTGGCCACGTCGAGTTGCTGTGGTCCAAGTCCAAGACAAGTTTTATACTTTGGGACTCAAAGTCAAGTCTTGAATTTTTGGAGTTCAAGCTCAAGTTGCACCTCAAATTTTGGGGGTTTGAAGTTAAGTTTCAAGTTTCTGGGGTTCAAGGCAAGTCTTAAGCATCTGATTGAAGACCAAGCCTCGGGTTTCAGCGATGTGAGCCCAAATCGAGTTTTTTTTCAGCCTCAGGGATGCAAGTCCAAGTCAAGCCTCGGGTCTCAGGAGTGCACTATAAAAATAAGACTTATCACAGTTCAACCTTTAAAAAAATTACTTATGTAGTAACAAGCAATTGAACTAGTTCTATTAAAAAAACATTAATTCAAATTATATATATAAATAGAAACAAACAGGCCTGATTGACTATCAGACATAATTTTTCACCTAACAATCCCTTTAAAAGGATAAAAGCTGATTTCATTGACTTCAAAACTTCCACACTGGGCGCAGTGCGTGATATTGTTTGGGTTGGTTGTATGGAAGAAAATGAAAATGTCCAATAGGCAAAGACTGTGTGCTTTTTGTTCTTCCAGTAAACCTTAATATAGTAATAGAAATATAATAAATGTGTGTGTTTTATATTTTCTTCATTTGTTTCATCACTTGTCTTGCGTGTGTGTCTCTGTGGAACTGCTGACATTTAGAAATTGCTAGACTATGGTTTCAAGAGCCCAGATGGATTTTAAAACAAGAAATTCTTGAACACAGTTTTCATCTCTGAAACATTTTTTCCTGTATAATAGCTTTTCATTCTTTAAATGGTTATGGCTATTTGAGGCCTTGAAGTAAAGTTCATGTGAGCTATTATTTAGCTATTGGGTGTTGCCATCTATTATCCTCAAAATGCTGCTGATGTAGAGCCATGGATTCAACTTCTGATCATCATCTGATTTAAGGCTGAATAGAAACTGTGACATAACACCTGCCATATCAAAGTGCTTCAGTCCTTCAAGACATCCCAGATATTTATCTCATAACATATTAATCTAGCTTTTTATTACACTCTTGAAAATAAAGGTTCTACAATGAGTTATCTGGAGTGACTTTTGGTTCCCTGGAGAACCTTTTAATGGATGATTCTTTAGAGAAATGCCTTTGAAAATAAGCTGTGGAGTAGCGAAAGTCTTAAAATTTTAAATCTTAAAATATCAAGAACCTGCATGTTACATAGGTTCTAGAAAGAAAGCTTAACCTTTTTTTTCCTCAAAATCAGGTTTTCTTTCAATTAAGAACCAAAGATTTCATAACTCTAAGTAACCTAACATAAAACTGACCTTTCAATTAATCTAGCTCAGGCAGTGAAAAGGTTTTAGCAGCTAATGTAGTGTGTTGTGAACAGCAATAAAACAATGAACAAACCTCTAGGTTTCCAAATGAATTCATAAACATTAACATTAACAGTAATTTTCTTCGTTATATTTACAATTGATGTACCAATGTGTCAACTGTCTGCAACATTTAGATATATAATATAACGTATAATCTATAATGTATAATGTATACATAAATGCCCTAAATTATTTACTAGCTTCTTTAGAGTAGGATACACCGATCAGGCTTAACATTATGACCACCTCCTTGTTTCTACGCTCATTGTCCATTTTATCAGCTCCACATACTATATAGGTGCACTTTGTTAGCCCCCTTTTACCCTGTTCTTCAGTGGTCAGGACCCCTCTGGACCCTCACAAAGCAGGTACCACTTGGGCGGTAGATCATTCTCAACACTGTAGTAACACTGATGTGGTGGTGGTGCGTTAGTGTGTGTTGCACTGGTCTGAGTGGATCAGACACAGCAGTGCTGCTGGAGTTTCTAAACACCTCAGTGTCACTGCTGGACTGTGAATAGTCCACCAACCAAAAATATCCAGCCAACAGCGTCCTGTGGGCAGCGTCCTGTGACCACTGATGAAGGACTAGAGGATGACCAACACAAACTGTGCAGCAGCAGATGAGCTGTCGTGTCTGACTTTATATCTACAAGGTGGACTGACAAGGTAGGAGTGTCTAATAGAGTGGACAGTGAGTGGACACAGTGTTTAAACACTCCAGCAGCACTGCTGTGTCTGATGCACTCAGACCAGCAGAGCACACACTAACGCATCACCACCACATCAGTGTTACTGCAATGCTGAGAATGACCCACCACCCAAAGAATACCTGCTCTGTGAGGGTCCATGGGGGTCCTGACCACTGAAGAACAGGGTAAAAGGGGGCTAACAAAGTATCAGAGAAACAGATGGACTACAGTCTGTAACTGTAGAACTACAAAGTGCACCTATATAGTAAGTGGAGCTGATAAAATGGACAGTGAGCGTAGAAACAAGGACATAATGGGTCATATTGTCATGTGTGATCAGTGCATGTGTCAATAGTGTGTGTAGGACATGTGATTTCATGAAAAACACTCCAGTATACTAGAATGGGAATAAACAACCTGAATAAACATTCCTTTCCACCCTGCCTTGATAATTCTATTTGTGACAGAAGACCCATCCACCATTAAGGATGAAGGTGTGAGTTATTTTAATTAAGCATAAAACAGAAACATATACTGTAAAAAAAAAAAGGAAATGATACGAGCTGGTACATGAGAGCTACTTCCAAAAGCAGGAATAGAACACACCTGGGAAGGGAGGAATAACATACTACCCACAGATGGACAGTCATGGGCTGGAGGTTAGGGAACCAGCCCTGTTGCTGGTTCGATCCCCAATACCGACAGTCCATGACTGAGATGTCCTTGAGCAAGACACCTAATCCCCATTTGCTCCCCGGGAGCTGTGGATAGGGCTGCCCACTGCTCTGGGCAAGCGTGCTCACTGCCCCCCTAGTGTGTGTGTGTGCTCACTAGTGTGCATGTATGTGGGTGTTTCACTGCACAGATGTGTGAAATGCAGAGGTCTAATTTCACAGTGTGCAAACACAGTGACAAATGTTTGTAAATTCTATAACTCTAATGATGAGGCATGAGGGGAGACAGGGGCGGGTGGATTAGTAATGTTCATATGTTAATTAACCATAAATGAATCTAAATACTTCATCAGTTTATTAGTAGTTTGACCACAAATCCATCCATTCATCCATTTTCCAAGCCGCTTCCTCGTCAGGGTCGCAGGGGGTCCTGGAGCCTCTCCCAGCAGTCTTTGGGCGGAAGGCAGGATACACCCTGGACAGGTCGCCAGTCCATCGGAGGGCAGACAGACACACACAGACAGTCACTCACACACAGGGGCAATTTAGCATGTCCAGTTGGCCTGACTGCATGTCTTTGGACTGTGGGAGGAAACCAGAGAACCCGGAGGAAACCCACGTAGACACCACGCAAACTCCACACAATGCCCGGACGGGGAATCGAACCCAGGCCCTCCTCGCTGTGAGGCGACAGCGCTACCCACCACGCCACCGTGCCGCCCTGACCACAAATCATTTTCTGTATTATTTAATTTCAGCAGAAACTCTATATATCAGCCCAATGGTACAGCACTCACAAACTTTCACATACAGATATGTACACAAGCTTTTTAGGCTCCATTTTTTGAGATTCTTCTCATTCTTTAGTTTAAGCCTAAATTCAGTTTTGTTCATAAAAACACAACCCATGAACTTACAGACCCCTTCATGTTCTGGCTGAAGTTGACTATTTTAAGAGTTTCCCCCTGTTCCTTTTTCACCTTAAAAATATTACTGAGTGGTGCAGTCTGTCTGGAAATAGACTTGCACTTATATGTGCGTTCACATAGACCTTTTATATTGTCGCTCTCAAGCATGGCCTTGGCATTAATGGTGAAATTAGCATAAGAATAAAAAAGCAATAGTGCTGTTCTAAGTGAAATGTTAAGAATAATTCTATTCCTATCTCTTCCAACAAGAGTTGCCCTCTATCCATAGAGTGAGAGATAAAGTGTGGAGAAAAAAATGGGAAAGTGTGCTCTTTAATGAGATATATAAATGACCTGCCGAGTCCCCTGATAATATGTACTGGTCTGAGCGAATAGCAATAACAGTAAATTAAATAGTCCCCACTTCTAGCAGTTTAAATGTGAAACAGAAGTCATAAAGCGACTGCCAAGTGGAGAAACCGAGTAAAGAATGTATAGCTGTAGAAAAGAACAGTGCTGTAGATGTTGGTATCATATGTATATCCAAAGTAGGCTAAATATGCAAATATGCAAGTCAGGGATACACCAGGCCCAGGATTGTGAACAACTAGCTTATTGCATAGGAAATACACCAATCAGGCATAACATTATGACCTTGTTTCTATGCTCACTGTCCATTTTATCAGCTCCACTTACTATATAAGTGCACTTTGTAGTTCTACAGTTACAGACTGTAGTCCATCTGTTTCTCTGATACTTTGTTAGCCCCCTTTTACCCTGTTCTTCAATGATAAGGACCCCCATGAACCCTCACAGTGCAGATACTATTTGGGTGGTGGGTCATTCTCAGCCCTGAAGTAACACTTATGTGGTGGTGGTGTGTTAGTGTGTGTTGTGCTGGTGTGAATGGGTCAGAAGTGCCCGTCCCCACAGTCATGTGTAAAGGGTGAGGCCAGATTTTGAGGAAAAAAACTACAATAATCTATACTTGACTATGCAATATATGAACTAAGTGACATAAAGAAAACAAATGTCAAAAAGTTGTTGTCCCCAGGAGTCGTGTCTCTTATTTTGAAATAAAAGTCACACTGATGACATTGCTCGACTTCCTTTTACCTGTTTTCTGAGGATCTATGAAGAAAAGCACGAGAAATGTTTTCATTTTTCTTTGAAAATGTCTCTGGTGTTACCTTTCTTATGTGTAACACCAATGAGTGTCAGTAACACCAGTGACTTCTATGGAGAGATAGAACAGTGGACTTTTTGTGGAATGACCGTTATCTTATAAAAGTGTCTTCCTCCATTGGCAGATCTTTTTTTGTGTGTGTTTAAAGTATTATTTCTTCAAATAAGCAAATGATCTTCAATATTTCTCAAAAAAAGTAAAACAATCTGACAAGGGAATAAGAATCTTCTAGGAGATAAAATCACTTAAAACAAGTAAAAATGTATAGAATCAAATCAAATAATCTCATAATATTCTAATACCAGCCTCATCATGAAAAATATTACATGTATTGACAACATTTAAGATGATTACACTTGCTAAGATAGTTGCTAATATATTTTTGCAGTGTATTGGCAATGTTAGCCTCATAACTAACATTGCCCATACCTTATAGCCTCCAGATCCAAATTAAAGAAGCAAAATTAGACACCATCCATGTCTTGGTTGATCAAGTGCGACTGAGATGTGTGGAAAGTTGTGTAAGTTTGAATTTTGCACTGAACCATTGCTTTAAACTGTCAGCCATAGCTTCTATCTTTATCCTTTTAGTGCTAATAGACTGTCAATAGATGTTATGCATGTTGTTCTCAAATGAAGACTGGAGACCTTTTTTGTCTGCTCCTTCCTGCAATGTTGAATTTCACAAGTCCACAGGCCAAATCATCTTCCAACGTCATTGGGATCTGCATAATTGACCCACAAAGAAATAGTTGGTCTGACATAATCAAGGCAACAGGGCTTAGCAAATTGTTAATTCATGGAGAACAATAATCATAACCTTGCAGCTATCCCAATATTTTCACTGCATTTGAACTATTCTGTCAAAATACTGAAATCAAGGTTGGTCACTGATAATGGTGATGTTATACTACCTTTATTCCTAATTCAAACAAATCTATACAATAGAAAATCCTGTTTACCTCTTTGTTTATGTGTGGAGGCCACAATTGTTCTCCAGTGACCTTCTCCTCGCTCTTTCTCCTTCTTCCTTTGTCGTCCACCCCCCCACCCCCACCCCCGCTCCCCCGGCCCCCCCATCTCTGAGTGCTTGGGCGCTCTCAGTGATAGATGAGGAGCAGTAGTCCAGCATGGGGACGCAGGCCTGTGTGTAATTACCTGTATGCCCCTCCGATTGAGGCCATTGGCGGAGCTGAGCGTGATGAAGGGAGCGAGGCTCTCTCTCTCCGCGGGTCGACACCTGGCACACTCTGCAGGAATGGATAGTTCATTACGTGCCCCGATACTGTCAGCAAACGGACGTCAGCAGTCACAGGACTGACGCTGAGGCACTTTTGGTGAGAACAAAAGCAAGACTTTGGGCAGAGTAAACAAAGATGTTTACTCAGAGACAGACAGCTTTCATTACCCACCTATTTGGGAGATGCTACTGCCGCTTGCTCGTTATAGTTAGCTTAGCTTATTAACTGTTATGAAATAATGTAATAATTGGTTTTGTGGACACTACAATTAAACATAATCATATATAGAACCAAGCAAAGCTTGCATACACACACACACACACACATATTATATATATATAAATCAGAAGGTTGCTGGTTCAATCCCCAGCACTGACAGTCCATGACCGAGGTATCCTTGAGCAAGACACCTAACCCCCAATTGCTTCCTGGGCGCTGTGGATAGGGCTGCCCACTGCTCCGGGCAAGTGTGCTCACTGCCCCATAGTGTGTGTGTGTTCACTAGTGTGTATGTGATGTTTCACTTCTTGAATGGGTTAAATCTGGAGGTGAAATTTCCCCGTTTGTGGGATTAAAAAGTGTCAGTTGATATATATGTAAGCAAATATACCCTTAGTCTAGTCTTATGAAGGCTAACATAAATGCCAGTTATCTTAGTTAAAATAGCTCACAACAAATTGACACAACATCAACATCTAATCATAGTTTACATTCCGCTGCCCTTATTTGTCATGAAATGGTGCCTGGAGACTTTACAGTCAAATGGAAAAGGAACTCATTTGTGAAACTGTCATTTGGTTAAGCTGGAAGTGTTACAGAGACAGAGTAGAACACTGTTAAACTAAGTTCTGTGCAGGTTCTGAAAACCATAAAATTGAAACCTTTGATATTGGAACAATGGTCAGTGGATAAACACAGTTTCCAACTCTTCCAGCTCTTCATATAGTGGAAAAATGCCCTGACCACCCAAATAATACCTGTTCCATAGTGGTCCTGACCATTGGTGAATGGGGTAAGCTGCACCAATATGATAAATGGACCTGATGAAATGGACATTGGATGAATGAACAGGGATACGAGGTTCCTAATAAGGTGTTTAGTCAGTGAAGATTATACTTACAATGTTAAGATAGATGAATATATTCACAGTAAAAAAAGAAAGAGGGCGATTCAAAATGTTTCTAAGGTTTTAATTGGGGAACTGTGCTTTTTCTCATCTGAACAGTTATTTTTTTTATTTTTACATTTTAATGTAATAATGAAACACACTTAAATTACTTTTTAACCATATGCTATGCTTTTTTTCAGGATGAATGACACAATTTTTGTTTACAGTGTAACTTACCATTCATTTTATTAGGAACATCTAGTTCTGCTGACTAGGTTGCTTTATTAGAAACACATCCTTTGTACTTCTAAACTTCTAATCACTGGTCACTTAAATAGAAACATATTCTTTGTGGTTTCATTCACTGACCACCTTATTAGAAACACCTTGTGTTTCCACTTAGTGGCCACTTCATTAGAAATTATGTTATCCTCCCAATTCTCTTTACAAGATTCTACCTTAAAGGTCCACTATATGGTTGTGGAATTATAGAATGTAGCACATTTTTGGTCATATGCAGATTGCCAAACACAGCGTTCATCACTGGTCAGTTTCTGACCACAGGACTACTGTTTTCCATATATTCAAGTAGTGGACCGTTCCCAACACAGCTTTGACATTGACATGGTAGTGGCATGCTGGAGTACGTGGTACTCATACAACTGTATCAGCCATTGAGTTAGGCAATTGAGTTAGGTTAAGAGTGGTCCACTTCCCAAAAATATCCAGCCTAGAGCAGCTCTGCATTCAGAAACTGAGCACTGATGAAGGGCCAGTGGATGATTAACTTAAACTGTATATACAGACTACATGGCTCTAATAAAATGACAATTAGCTCACTACAGCCATTCATTCAGAAGCAGTTGGACTGTGGTGTTTAAAAGAGAAATAACCAAAGCGTGAACCCCTTGGGAGGTGACTGGGATGTTTAGAGCTAAGTATATTATGACATGTTGAAACATTTAATAGCTTTCTGAATGGACTTTTCCATGGTGCATAAGTGCAGCTTTAGAAAGGATGACTGGCAGGTGATTTAATCTGTCAGGACCTCTGTAGATGATGAAGATGAAACGTCCTTCGGCTCAAGTCCATATCTTCAAGTTTAGCTTTTAAATAACCAAAAAAAATGTAAATATATAATGGTATTTGTTGATGCCTTACTCTTATTATGATTTTACTTGTAGTGGAAGCCAAACAAAGTCTCATCCACAGGTATTTGTCAGATATTATAATTTGTTGATTTGGACATCTGTGACGTATGTAATCACCATGTACAGTATGGTCATAATGCATCACGTGCACACACATGCATGTGTATATACACTATATTTCCAAAAGTATCCGCTCGTCTGCCTTCGCACACATATAAAATTGAGTGAGAGCCCATTTTTAATCCATAGGGTTTAATATGATGTCAGCCCTATATAATATGATGGCAGCTATAACAGCTTCAAGTCTTCTGGGAAGGCTTTTCACGAAGTTTAAGAGTGTGTTTATGGGAATTTGTGACCGTTCTTCCAGAAGCGCATTTGTGAGGTCAGATACTGATGTTGGATGAGAAGGCCTGGCTGACAATCTCCATTCTAACTCAGTTAAGTCTAAGTCAGTTAAACCATACACTTTTGGTGAAAAAGGTACAAAACTGTGACTGGGGCGGTGCCCCTCTTGTCACTGGGGTGGTGCCCTCAATGGCACATCTCAGCACCTTTAGTTAAGGAATAGAATTGTACAAGTAATATTGACTCCACACATCCCATTTGATTGTTCTCCTTTAAAACATTAGGTTATGAAAAGGTACAAATATGTACTTTTCATCTGGGAAAAAACATATTTAAGGTGCATAACTGGACACTAAAACCACTGATGTACCTTTTGAAGATACATTTACATTGTTTGTACCTTGACAGACTGTATCTGCACAGCAACTAAACAGACAGCTTGAGTTCTGAAACTTTTATTGCTACTTGGGCAACAAGAGTGAATGGTAGGTCACTGATGATGTGAACGCAGGGTGACTGTATAATGTGCAGAGAAAGCCATTTGTCAATAGTCCAGAAATACTTGCTGGCTGCTCTTGGTCTGAGCTTATCTGACATGGACTAATGCACAATGAAAATGTGTATTGTGGTCTAATGAGCCCACCTTTCATACGACTTGTGTATGGAAATAATGGGCATCATATTCTCCGAGCCAAATAAGAAAAGGACCATCTAGACTGTTACCATGTAAAGTTGAAAAGCCATGGTCTGTCATGGTACAGATGTGTATCAGGGCACATGACATGAGTAACTTGCAAATCTGTGAAGACACTATCAATGCTGGAAGGTACTTTGAAGCTACATATGCTGCCTTCCAGATGACGTCTTTTTCAGGGACATTAATATTCATTTTAACATGATGACAAGTTTCAACAGCAGAGAGTGCTAGACTATCTGCAGTTTAGAAGTGTCTATCATTAAAAACATGTGGTGCATTAAGAACTGTAAAAAATAATATGCTGATGACTTGTATAACAGAGGATTGGTAAAAAGAATCTGCTTCCAAAACAGGATCAGTTGGCATCTTTAGTTCCCAATCCATTATTAAAATTTATGAATTTCATTTGATGATTGGCCAGAAAAGAAACAGGTATCTCCAGCATGGTAACTTTAGAGGAGAGGTGAAAAATATTCTTAACTTTCAATGTAAGTTGATGTAAAGAGATAGCATTCCAAGTATTTTTTGAGCATTTATGTTGGTCCATTCAGCATAGGTTTCCAACAGTTTAAATAGCAACCGCTGAGCTCAAATGATGAGAAAAAAAAAGAAATTGAGATATTAAGGGTTTTTTTTTTTGGACAGCAATGATATAGTACCTATTGAGTTTAAAGTTTAGAGAGAATCTAATCTCTTGCTCCTCATGAATTTTTCCACTGACATAAAGAGAAAATATTTTCTAAAGTAGACTTTTCTACAGTAAAAATATTATATAGTAAATTTCACTTAATAATATAACTGGTTTTATTATTTCTAGACAAAGGCTGTTGAGTTATTAATATCTGAAACATAAGGAGAAATAGCCAATTACAGTATTTGTCATTATTTCACCAGCTCAAGCACTTTTGATGCTAATTATGAACTGTGAGCCTTCACTCAAACATGATAAGCTTTTTCATCAAGCTAATCATTATCCTAACACAAAGATTGACACTGTGCTGGTGAGATGTACTCATCTCTAAGCATCTATCAATCATGAGCAACTCATCTGTAATAGCATGTTCTATTGCAATAAAATGCTGCATCTATCAATCATGAGCAACTCATCTGTAATAGCATGTTCTATTGCAATAAAATGCTGCATCTATCAATCATGAGCAACTCATCTGTAATAGCATGTTCTATTGCAATAAAATGCTGCATCTATCAATCATGAGCAACTCATCTGTAATAGCATGTTCTATTGCAATAAAATGCTGCATGTTGCTATTTGTGACCAATTCAGGTACACCAATTTCAGGCTAATTTTAAGATGTAGGGTATTTTTCCAGATCAGAAATAAAAGTCATAAACATGAATGTAATTAAGAATACATAGAAATCTAAGATTGAATGTATTACATCAGGACAAAGATAATTTCTTTTAGCATGTAAACCTCAGCCTACAGGAGCCAATGTTTGAGTTTCAGCTGTGCTGTAGGCTGCTGGATATAATTCATTGGGGAAAATGAGAACCACTCCACCCAGGCCTCTGCATAGTGGCATGGTCAGATTGGTTGCTTTGTGTGTTGAGATGCATTAAGGCAAAATAAATTGGATTCTAATTCATTTTTCTCTCCATACCATGGTGTTTCTTAGTGAAACACAGTATTAGGGAAGGTCATTGAGCAATTCTTTGAACAATTATGCTTTCTGCATAATTCAGTTGTTGAGCTGTGAACAAAGCCCTGCATGTACCTCTCTGCTATGAATGTTTTAGGCCAAAATCTTATATCAAAACTGTTGTAAACTGTTATATGTCATCATGCAGTGTATTCATACATTTTATTTTACAAGTTCTGGTCTCACTTTATTTGGATAGTCCACTTCAGATTATCTACAGATACTCAAATTGTTAAACACTCTGTTGAAACTCTAAATAGTGGTTGGGTTAGGGTTAGGATTTGGACCAGGGTTAGGGCTGGGACCAGGGTGAGGGTTAGGTGTAGGTCTTGGGTTGAGGTAAAGGTTAAGGTTAGGATTAGAGTAGGTTTAGAGTTACATGAAATTATGGCCAATTTAGTAATTTAGTTGAATGTAACTTGCAAGTTTATTTTATTTCTACAAAACTCTATCTAAACTCCATCTGAAGTGGACTCTCCAAATAAAGTGTTACCAGAGTTGCTATGATATATCTTTTAGAAACATTAAATGTTTTACAAATTTGGCTCCTATCTTTACTACTGTGGCCAAATCAAAAGCAGAGAATTTCACATGAAAGCACTCTGAATGACTCTGTGTGTATTTCTTTTTATATATTATATGCTGTCATTGCATTATATGCAGCTTTGTACAGCATTCCTCTTAGGAAATGGACAGCGGAATGCTGAGTTTAACTGCCACAAATGATGCCATATGGATTACATATAGGATCACTTACATACTAGCACACATAAAAAACACACCTTAGCAACCACCTGGGATACCATTACAATGGCCTAGCGACACTTTGGCAACCACCTGGGATACCATTACAATGGCCTAGTGACATGTTGGTAACCACCTGGGATACCATTACAATGACCTAGCGACATGTTGGCAACCACCTGGAATACCTTTACAATGGCTTAGCGACACATTGGCAACCACCATGGATACCATTACAATGGCCTAGTGACACATTGGCAACCACCTGAGATACCATTACAATGGCCGAGTGACACATTGGCAACCACCTGAGATACCATTACAATGGCCGAGTACACTTTGGCCACCAACTGGGATAGCATTACAATGGCCTAGTGACACTTTGGCAACCACCGGGGTTACCATTACAATGGCCTAGCGACACTTTGGCAGCCACCTGGGATACCATTACAATGGCCTAGTGACACTTTGACAACCACCTGGGATACCATTACGATGGCCAAGCGACACTTTAGCAACTGGAATGTTGCTTTGGATGGTACCCTGTCAACATCTTGGCAACCACCTGAGATAACAAAGCAACAGCACAGCAAAACCTTAGTAAGCACCCAGGATACCATAGCAATAGCCTAGCAACATCTTAGTAACCATCTAGGGTATCATCCAAAGACCCCCCCCTCCCTTTTTTTTCACTCTTCCATTTAAGCACATGAATTAATATTATATTGGCAATGGTGCATCACCAGTGGCTTGAAACATGGCAGGTTTCAAAGAACTATTGATGCATGTGCAAATAGGAGTCTATTTATGTAAGTCCAGAGCTGAATGACTGAAATGAGAGAATAAATGATGAAAAGGAAAGAAAATTGGGCAAATCAATAAATATTTTATACTGTAATTGGATTTACTTTTTCTAGACAAAGGACTGTTGAGTTTATTACCATTTGAAACATCAGGCAAAAAAGCCAGTTACAGTATTTTCTATTTCAACAGCTTAAACATTTTTGATGCTAATTATAAATTGCGAGCCTTGATGTGATTGCAAGCTTTTTCATCAAGCTCATATTATCATCCTGTCACAAAGACTGAAATAATCCTGGTGAGATGAACTCCCCTCTAAGCATCTAGCGATCAATAAACTAACACTGCCAAAGCTGTAACACAGCCACATAGAAACCCTAAACTTTTTCACCTGTGTCTAATCCCTCATCTACTACTTCTGCATTCAAAAGCCTTTCTGGCTGCACCAAGCAGCAAACCAGCAGAAGGTGGAGTGGACAATTGAACACAGGTAAGCCTAAAATAAATCCCACATGGAAAATTGATATGGCTGCATAAATGCATTGCAATGCCAATGGATCCCACACTTTGTTCGTCCGAGCCTGAGCTTTGCTTTAATTGGCCGCGCTCCCCTGCATCACAATGACTTATCGATTTCAGCTGCGAGCTTGCACTCCAGCTAATCATTTAGCAATTCAAATGTTTCAGGCTGGAATGTGGCATGAGAAAAGAGGCCCTGCGGCCTAGAGGAACTTCACCCTGAGGTGGAAGCGTAGCTTTCATGTTGGCACATTGGAGAAAATAGTAGGCAGAAAGTTGTAGATCCTTCTGGCTGGAACTCATTAGGGATTTTAAGTATCAGTGGTTTTACAAATCGATAAGGCAACTGGAAATGCATCTGCAAAACACTTTGGAGCTGTGTTTGTAAGGCTATGACACCTACACAAGCTTATCATGACAGCTGACATAAGCCTACAACATTTTTACATAAACCCAGACACCTATTGGGATAATGCTGTACAATGGTACTTACTTAAGGGATTAATAAGATCTGCATAAGCATTGAATACCATCTAAAAAAAGAACATCTGTTAAGAAGAAGTTGCATTTATGAACTGCTCATGTTAGTAATCTCACTTCAAGTTTTATGAAGTATATGACATTGTGTAGACATACATTCTAATACTTAGGAATGATGCTTCATTGCAGTGTTATGACTGGAACAAATGTTGGTCTCTTCTGTTTAAGGGCTGTTAAATGCAATACATCTTGCTTCTTAAAGCATCCTATGTCATATTGTGTTTACTGGCATCGTTTGTTATAAATATGCAAGTAATCCATTTTAAATGCCTATGCATTCATAATAAAGTCCCTATGAACATAGACCTCAAACAGTGTTAATGTTGAATGTTGGAGCTTAAATCTTGACACTTAAATTGTAAAAAAAATTAAATAAAAAATAAAATCAGAAAAAAGGTATTACTTTATATTGTCTCATAACTGTTTACTTACACAATAATAATGCATGCAACAAGAACTACTGGTGATGTATTTGCTAGTACAGGCAGATTGCAGTAGCACAGGTTATCCAATTACATAAGCATGTCCTGAAGTCTATATATCTATGCATCTATCTATTTATACATTTTGCTGTAGTAAACCATGAGTTTAGATTTTTTCTTTTTTTCTTCATATTTGTACATACCCCCCCGCGACCCTGATGGAGAAGCGGCTTAGAAAATGGATGGATGGATGGATGGATGGATGGATGAATATTTCTACATGAGTCAGTCTTTAAAGTGTAAACAATGACAGTGAAAAGTGATGTGAAATGCATTATAAATAAATTTTTCATAGTGCTGGTAATAAGAACTGGATATCAGCACTTGTTGTGTCTAAAAGCTACATCACAGGACGTTATTACATGAAACTGTTATTAATATGGGCAGTACCGTGAAGCAGTGGGTAGCGCTGATGCCTCACATGCAAAATTGCCCCTAGGTGTGGTTGTATATGTCTGTCTGTCTGCCCTGCGATGGTCTGGTCTGGTGACCTGTCCAGAATGTATCCTGCTTTCTACCAAATGATGGAATAGGTTCCAGCTCCCCCTGTGACCCAGAAGGATAAGCGGAAAAGAATATGTGTGTGTGTGTGTGTGTGTGTGTGTGTGTGTGTGTGTGTGTGTGTGTGTGTGCATGTTAGTGTTACGAATATTAGGTCTGATGCTTTTTGTTCTGGTGTAAGATTTTGACTTAAACACACATTTATAGTGAAAAGGTAAATGCAGGGCATTATAAAGCATAAAGCATTATAAAGTTTACGCCAAAGAAAATGTACACATTACTGTTTTACCATTGGCAGCATTACATACAAAATGTTAGAACACAGGAGGGGGTTTACAGGTCACTTCATCATTATGTTTGTGCTAGAGATGTTGCACCCCCTAGTTATTGTCATAAACACTAAGTGAATCTTAATTGTTGATACTAAATCCGAGTTTTTACTGTAGGCTATGGCAGCAGAAAGCAGCTAATCAAATCAGCGCTTGCGCAAATTAGCACATTTTTTCAGATTGGTGTAGTCATCGGTGCAGCTGTTGATGCTTTAAGCCCCTATTGTCCCAACAGCCAGCCCTGCAGGAGGGTCCTGGGTTGGGCTGACCCTGCCGAGGACTCTATTTCCACATCTACTGGCCCAGATGATGGGTTTTTCCACACGGCTGCTCTCGGCCACAAATAGAGCGGCGCCAGAGCGGCGTAGGCAGCGGGCGCTGGAATCAGCAGTGAGTCACCTTCTGCCAGGGCCTACTCTCTCTCTCTCTCCCAAACTCTTTCATTCTCTCTCTCTCTCTCTCTCTCTCTCTCTCTCTCTCTATCCATCTCTTGCATTCTCATTCTCATCCCCCACTCGACACCTTTTCCGAAGAAAGTGATGCACAGCTCTGCGCATATCGAAGCTGAGAATATATCACCTCTGAGAGCCGAGATGATGTGCCATGTGTTCCCCCCCAGCACCAAGCCCACCACCAACCCCCAACCTCACCGTGGCTTGTGGTTTTCTCATATAAGCACAGATAGGAGATAGTTGCTGATAGAGGAGGTTGCCACGGTAACCTGTGTCAACATTTACACTGCCCCGAATCAAGTAGAATATCTCTCTAAGTGCAATGCAGTCCCTTACATTCCCCCACAGAGTCGTGGGTTAACAGCTTAAAGTCAACAGCGGGGCCGCAGGTGAATGGCTCCTATTTACCTTGCAATTGTTGTTAAATCCCAGCCGCATATAAAATATAACTGCGAGGGGTTTTGTTGTAACCTTTCCATGTCAAGTTGTGTTCATTAAGTTCAAGAATGTGCAATTTTCTTTCTTTTCCAGGAATGACCTCAGAGGAGCAGTCGTCAGAGAATGCTGAACCACATATAAGATAAAAGACACAGGGAATAAAGAGGCATACAATTAATTCACCTGCAACCTCCGTGTAGAGAATATTGTAACCATGAGGTTTGAATAGAGGTTTGAGAGAAAGTATTGCTAATTTGGTCTCAATTGGTATTGGTTTGCCAAAGTAAACTGTAGGTGCCTAGCAAGAGTATAGTTTGTTTATTTATGGCAACAGAGAATGTTAGACATTTATACCTATAAATTTGGTAATGCATGTCTAGAAAAGTGATATTTTATAATAGTGTTATTTAAATAGTGTTATGTAAAAGATTGGGTAGCTAACCTTTATGTAACTGTGAGGTAGCTAGCTGTAGGAGCTAGATTAGTACCTTTGTAGAAGAGTACTTGGGCACCTAGTCATACTGCCATATAAGTATAGCCAAGTATAATAATAGCTGTCAATTGGTAACAGGGTGTCTTAGAAATTGTTATGTCTGGCATTACCATAGAAATAGATGTAGTGTGGCCATGGAAAAGTGTGTAAAGAAACCAAGGAAATAGGTGTAGCATAATCATGGTAATTTCCATGATGGAAATGGAAGTCAAGTAACCATAGATGTGGGTGTAACACAACCACAGAAATGGGTGTAGCATCACCATGCAAATAGGTGTAGTGTAACAGCATAAATAAGTGCAGTACAACAATGAAAATTGATGTAGCGCAACCATAAAAAAAGTCCAACTTTAGTCCAACTTTATAGATGGATGAAATTAGTTGAGGATGAAACCATGGAAATGGATGTACTGCAACCATGGAAATGGGCGTAGCACAACCTTGAGGATAGGTGAAATGCATCCATGGTAAAGGGTGTAACTCAACCACAAAAAACAAGTGGAGTGTTACCATATAAACGCATAACTGTGGAAAACGGTTAAGCATAACTAATATAAAAGAGGTGTGACATAATCATGGAAATAGTTGTAACATCTTTTGAAATAAGTTTAGCTGAACCGTGGAAAAGAGTGTAAAGGAACCATGGAAATAGGTGTAGTGAACCTAAGAAATGGGTGTAGTGTTACCACTGAAATAAGTGTAACTTAACCATGGAAATAACGTTATGTCACAATGGAAACTCGCATAGCTTAACCATGGAAATTGGTGTAGTGCAACTGTGAAAATAGGTTTGCAGCAACCATGGAAATGGGAGAAGCATTACCATGGAAATATACTATATTGCCAAAAGTAATCACTCACCCAACTAAATTATTAAATTCAGGTGTTCCAATCACTTCCATGGCCAACAGGAGAAAATTCACATAAACACACTCCTAAACCTTGTGGAAAACCTTCCCAGAAGAGTTGAAGCTGTTATAGCTGCAAAGGGTGGGCTTACATCATAATAAACCCTATGGATTAAGAATGGGATCTCACTCAAGTTCATATGCATGTGAAGGCAGACGAGTGAATACTTTTGGAAATATAGTGTAGGAGTACTGCAACCATGGAAATCGGGTAACCATAGATATGGGTGCCACATAACCACAGAAATGGGTGTAACATCACCATGCAAATAGGCAGAAATATGTGCAGCACAACATCGGAAATGACTGTAGCGAAACCATGGAAATGGATGTAGTCCAACTATATAGATGAGTGTATTGTAACCATGGAAATAGGTGTAGATGAAACCATGGAAACGGATGTAGCGCAACCATGGAAATGCAAGCCCAGAAATTGCTGTAGCCGACTGATTCATACACCAATCAGGCATAACATTATGACCACCTCCTTGTTTCTACAATCATTGTTACTATATAGGAGCACTTTGTAGTCCTACAATTAAAGACTGTAGTCCATCTGTTTCTCTGATGCTTTCTTAGCCTCCTTTTACCCATTCCTTCAGTAGTCAGGTGAGGCTCCATGGATCCTCACAGAGTGGGTACTATTTGGGTGGTGGATCATTCTCAGCACTGCAGTAACATTGACGTGATGGTGGTGTCTTATTGTGTGTTGTGCTGGTACGAATGGATCAAACACTCAATGCTGCTGGAGTTTTTAAACACCTCAATATCCACTCACTGTCCACACTATCAGACACAGTACCTGTGCTGTGAGGGTCCATGGGGGTCCTGACCACTGAAGAACAGGGTAAAAGAGGGCTAACAAAGTATTAGAGAAACAGATGGACCACAGTCTGTAACTGTAGAACTACAAAGTGACCCTATACAGTAAGTGGAGCTGATAAAATGGACAATGAGCGTAGAAACAAGGAGGTGGTCATAATGTCATGCCTGATTAGTGCAGTTCTACTTCAGTCCTACTTTTTTTTTTAGCTGTTATCAATCAGACCACGTTCTAATCCCATTTTTATAATGTGGTTTATGACAGCTGGGCAGCAAGTGCAGACTTTGGCTTATTTAACAATTTCCCTGGCAACCCTTTGCATAACTTTAAAAGTAGAGGGCACAAAAACTGACGTCTGGGTTCAATGGGCGAATAGCTTGAAATAACTTGAAATCGTTTTAACACTTTCCCAAAAACAACATAAAAAGCCTGTCATGTGCTTTCCTCAGCCCAAGCTGACAAATCTAGGTAATTAAAAGAGCTGGGCCTTACTCTGTGTTAATGTTTTGACTTGTAATTAGTCTGGATTTCTCTCTTGTTCCTCTCTATCCAAATGTTGACAATATTCCACCCAATTACCCTCCACCCTCTCAAAACAAGATTTAAAGTGGGTTCATCATGCCATAATATGGGTCTTTAATAGATTTGTGCATGTGTGTGTGTACGTGGGTTTTTGTGTACATGAAAATGAAGGCTTTTAATTAAAGTATGTCAAAATTGTGTAGAACCAGCTGAAGTAATTGATGGATGACCATACCATTTACAGAAAAGTTTGACATCATCAATCATACCACGTTGGAGTCCAAACACACACCAGCTCAGGACGCCCGCCCACACGGGCAAGCGGGCAAACTACACTTTTTCAGCAAAATGCCTCCGCCCCGAATTTTCATGGATACTCTTGATTGTTCTTCAGAATCCATCCGACGTGGCACACAATGAACATGCTGATTATAGGCTCGTTTAGCTATTTTTGGAAGAATGATTAATCTGATAAACATCAAATTAATTGGTTTGAAATTTTCCAGGGACATGAATCAAAGGCAGAAGTGGTGAGGAAGTAAATTAAAATCACTTGACTGGAAGAAATGTTAAATTAGCTCGAAACCCGCTGCCGTAACACATTTGACCTTTTTGCCCTATAGCTATGAAAAACTGCCTCCTCACTTTGCAGAATGGGTAACTGTTGCTCCCCCTCTGAAATTTTAGCGACTTGCTACACAGGTGACGTTGACCAGTATGTACCAGAGGGAAAGCTCACAGCCTTCTCGGCCTCCATAGAAGGTCTAATGATTTGTGTAAAAAAAAATGCACCTGTAAGCAAGTCTGTAATCTATTCATCATTCTTGTAGTACATATTGTAGTTATACTCTTGTTTCATTGGTTGAAAATCAGATATTTTTAAATGGATACTGCTGCTCCCGTTGGTTAAGCATACAGGCAGGCCTCCAATGGCCCCTGGGGACCAGTGTTTGGTGGTGCCCTGCTTGCCTACCTTTACTGGATGTTTGGGGAATTCAAATGACATAGCAGGCTTCTTAAGGGTTCTGCAGCACCACAATGGCAACATACCACAGTGTTATAAGCAACAATACAAGACAATAGTGAGACTGCTTACATATTAACAAGCACACAGGTTCAAGTAAATCCAACAACCAATGCAAACTTCAAATTCAAATTCAAATTCAAATTCAATGCAAATTTCAGAAACCATCCATCTGCTCTTGACAAGCAAAGTATTGACCTAAATGAAGATGATATAAATTACAACCCTATTTCCAAAAAAGTTGGGATTCTATGCAGAATGCAAAATAAAATAGGATGCAATGATATACAAATCATGTAAACCATATTTTTAAAGGAAAATACTACCAAGACAACAAATTAAATGTTAAAATGTTTTTTAATGCCAACAACATGCTCCAAAAAGGTTTTTAACAACACTCTATAAGCATTTGTGAACTGAGGAGACCAATTGCTGTAGTTTTGAAAGTGAAATGTTTTATCATTTTTGTTTGGTATAGGATTTCAGCTGCTCAACAGTTTGGGATATCCTTTGTTATATTTTTTCATTTCACAAAGCAGCAAATGATTTCAATGGTGACAGGTCTGGACTGCAGACAGGTCAGTTTAGCACCCAAATTCTTTTAATACAGAGTAATGCTGTTGTAATATGTGCAGAATGTCATTTGGCATTGTCTTGCTGAAATAAGCAAGACCTTCTCTGAAAAAGACGTCATCTGGATGGCAGCATATGTTGCCAAAACTTGTATGTATTATTCAGCATTAATGGTGCCTTCACAGATGTCCACATCACCCACGCCATATGTACTAATGTGCCCCTATACCATCATGAATACTAGCTTTTGAACTGTGCGCTGACAACAAGCTGAGTGGTCCAGAGGACAGTGTCCATTATTTCCTAAATTAATTTTAAATATTGATTTGTTGGACCACAGAACATTTTTCCACTTCCTCTCCATCCATTTTAAATGAGCTTATGCCCAGAGAAGGTGGCTATGTTTCTGGATCCTGTTTATGTATAGTTTCTTCTTTGTGTTTTTGGAATTTCAACTTGCATTTGAGGATGTAGTGACGCACTGTTTTCACAGACAGTGGTTTTCAGAAATGTTCCTGAGCCCATGCAGTGATTTCCACTACAGAATCATGTCTGTTTTTAATAAAGCGCTGCCTGAGGGCCCAAAGATCATGACCAGCAAATACAGCAAATATCTCCAGGTTCTCTGAATCTTTTAATGATATCATGTACTGTAGATGATGAAAAGCAGAAGTTCCAACTTTTTTGGAAATGGGGTTGTAAAATTGGACAGCTGAAATGGATATATTAAAAGATGGAAGAAAGCAGCAAACCTAAAATGCTCAAATTGACAAGCACTCTAGCTCAAGTTTAACCATATTTTCTGTTTCAGTTCTCAGATCCCTACTGACAAGGATGATGCAACCTTTTTTCTTTAACTTGGATGGTTTACATCACACAGCTAATGAAACCCAAAGTAATGGTGGATAGTGGGACAGCTCCTAAGCAGTGATTTAAAGAGAAAATTAATGGGACTTTCAGAAAAGATGGGACAAACGTGTGCTAGGACCATGAGTTACAACAGCTGTGTAGATTTCCTCGTAATTGCCCAAGGGGCCCCCTAATGGCTTGGGCCCTTCAGCACATGTCCATGAACCCCAAGGGATGATCCAGGCCTGCCTTCATGATGAGTCAAACAGAAGTAATAATGCAGTGGATTAACCTAAACTAACACTAATAAAGTTTTGATTTCCAATACAACCAATTTTTTAAAAAACACTTTAGACCTTCTTGAAGTCTTAGCTACATCACTAACTGTGAATATGAGCTGTAGCCTAAGCAGATTTCAGTCAGATGTTAGAAATGAAAAACAGTGACTGGTGCGCTATATGGAAAGAATCACTGTGAAGCTTCTACATACAAAGTCAAATATAAGTTAATGTCTGCTGTAAACATTAAATAAAACATATGAAATGTATACAACAAATGTCAAATGTCTGCATTAAATCTAGAATGGCCAAAACATATTCGTGAGGATTGTTGTTAGCTCAGCACTAACATATCATTAGAAACCTATAGGGGAGCTAGCAGACATTAACATTTTGGGAGACGGCCTTCCAGTAACAGACAGTTAATCACAAATCATCTGATAATATACCTGATGTTGCACTTTGCTGGTTTACAAGTTACTGTTCTTTATGTACTGTTCAAAAGTTTCTCTCAGGCTGTTGTAAAGGTCTGAGTAACTTTCTAAAGATTTTGCTATAGTGAAGCTGGCTAGTTGGTGGTGGTCATCTTAGCTTTACTCACACTTGTGGAACATAATTATTGCTGGCTGGGCCCACCAACCTGTCACCAGGCTCTTCAAATAAAATTCTGGCCAAGTCACTGCTATATGGGGCTGTGTGTAGCTCTGCTTTCATATAAAGATTAGGGTTAGTCCTGATTAAATTGCTGTTAAAAGCCATTTGCCTGGAAAGACGACTCTTCATAACTTCTATTCAGATTAAATGTTCCATGCTAATGGCTAAAATGGAGTAATTGAGTGTATGAGTTACTGGCCTTGCTCCTGGACAATGGACAGTCTCTAGACACTAAAAATAGAAATATCTATTGTAAACATGGCTATTTTCATACCAGTCCCAGCCTGGTCTCTAGGGTAAGATTTTCTGTTTGAATTTTCTGTTCTGGTTCAAAGGAAAAACCCCTTCTGATAATGTATACTGAATATGGGCAGATCTTTTGAAAAGCCACTACTGCTACTGGATTTGTAAGAGTCAGCTGTTTTGAAATATTTTTATTTGCCATGGTGAATGCAGAAGGAAGGCAGATAGTTAGCATTACTGCTAGGAATTATCATCATCATCATCATCATCATCATCATCATCATCATCATCATCAACCATTTAATCCAGGTAGGGTCGTGGTAGCAGTTGGGAGAGTAGATAACCCAGTGGGTTATAGAACAACCCTGGGGTCTCATCTTAGTAGGCTGTGCCTGACATGCCCCTACCAGGAGGTGTCCAGGGAACATCCGGATCAGATGCCTGAACCACCTCAACTTATTCCTCTCAATGTGGAGGAGTAGTGGCTCTACTCTGAGCTCCTCCCAGATGACCGAACTCCTCACCCTTGCAAATAAAGTGTAGCCCACCACCCTGCGAAGAAAGCTTATTTCCAACTCTTGTATTCATAATCTCATTCTTTCGGTCATTACCCAAACCTTATGACCATGGGTGAAAGTTGGGATGAAGACCGTAGCTAGGATGTAGCTACAGTCCAGTACAGTGATGCATTACTGCTGCTGCCTCTCCCAGCTTGGGACCAATCTCATGATCCCTCTTCTCATCACTTGTGAGCAATCTGAATATCTTATTGCATCCACATAACTGTAGGAACTGTCTTGAGATCATCATTAGAGTAGAGAGAAAAACGATCACTCAAGTACAGCAATGATTCATTATTAAGGTGATGAAGTTCAAAGTTAGAGTTAGCAAAGTAATTGCCTGGTTTTCTTGATGCATTACCTCAGTTTATCTCCTTTTTTCTGATTACAGGGTACAAAACTTGTTTCTGAACATAAACAGAATAACAGTTTTCTTCCTGCAGATGCACAAGCTGAGAGAAGCAAGATTTATTAGGGGCAAATCCAGAGTCAGGGTCAAAATGGCCCAGGGTCAGAGAGCCAACACGAATAGATGGAGGGACAAACATAACAAAAAGGAAAACAGGAAAAACACACAATGGAGGCTGGAAGAATGACGTTAAACACCACAATATAAAACAAAGACCAAACAATGTACTACACAAGATTACAAAGATCAGCAACAAACAATGACAAACACAGGGCTAAATGCAATGGGCAAACAAGATACAGGTGGGCAATCACAGGTGAGAACAATCAAGTCTGAAAACAGGGGGGCAGAACCGGGAAGAACTCAATGAAAGCAAAAGCACATGGACAGGACTAGAAGGTAAACAAAAGCACATGGACAGGACTAGAAGGTAAACAAAAGCACATGGACATGAATGGGAGGACTTTTTTTCTGGTTAGTGTACACAGCTTCTTTCTGGTGTCCATCATTTGCTGAATGAAATTAGAACAGCAGTTTTCTTCATGATTTCGTGTTATACTAATGCTAGCTGGATATATTTATTCACCTATAGCTTGGTGGCTAGGTTAACAGTAAGAACTTGATGACACCACAATGATGCTCAATGAGTCTCAATGATGTTGTAGTAAGACCATTTTTATGAATGAAAATATAGAAATTATGTAAAATTTTGAATTCTGCTAAATAGATGAGGCTGAGGGACACAGTGTTACAGAATTATATTACACTGCATAATATGACTAATAACTTTAGAAATTCAAATTTTAGACCACAATGACCCATTCAACAATGACTTGACCAAGCATGCTAACAAGGCTAAAAAAGTATTTGGAACAAAGTAGCCATTCCTTACTAGCAACTGCTTGGATTTCTGACTGAAATATTCCTTCAGCCTAGACCCTTAAAGATAAACAAGCAGCTATTTGTGTGAAAATCAGTTTACAGCCAAGCTTTAGTGGAGTGTACATATCCAGGAGCAGGTCCAAGCATCCATGCCCTGGAGCAGAACCTCTAGAGGAGCTTAGATCTCCAGAGGCAGCATCAGATTTAGCTGCTCGAGCATGTAGCTATACTCCTTTGTGCTTTATGTGTAGATGAGGTCAGGGTGCCTTGACTGTGGATGTGTCCATGTCTTTCCCTCAGTGTAATAAGCATCTGTTACACAGCCTAAGGCAATGTCAGAGGTGCAATGTCTCAATGCACCTTCTTGCTTATGGGCATTGGGCTAGCATGCTAATGCAAACTACACTCGTGCGAATGCTAGCAAAGCTGGAACTGTGCAGCAAAGGAGGCGGTGATCCTTGTGGAGCTTTCAGTTTGTACTTGAACCATCTGTGCAGTCTCTAAATTTACCAACGCTAAACAGTGCATGTTAGTAGATACGCCTTCTTGTGTTGCTAAAGTGGGAGAAATTAATGTAATTACCGGAGTCTGCAGATTAGCGAGTTGTGAGAGCTCAGCAGTGGGGCTAATTAATTTACCTGCCGTGGTTATTGTTCGTTCGATTGCACGTCGGGGATAAAGGAAGCTACATGTATCACTTCTAACATGCTAATGCACTCCTCCATCCTCTCATATTATGCAGATTACCAGAGCTAATCTCTTGTCATGTCTTTGAACGCGAACAGCTCCAATATAAACCCTCCTCTTTTCTGTCCTCTGTCTATTCTGGCTAAGCTGAAGCTTCTGAAGCTCCTGGGCTGGAGTATGTGTGTCAGAAGATTGTACTGACACCTGTACAGCCCTGGAGGGGTGTGGGGGGGTGGGGGGGTGCCCTCCTTAAGCCTTAAGAACAAGGAGCTTTTGACAAGACATTTTGGTAACACTGTATTTGGACAGCCCACTTTAGATGCTTTGTAGATAGCCGTTTTTGAGGTTTTTCAGTTTTTGACAAAATTTGAAAGTGCCTGCTGTCATTTACATTGTTTATAAATTATATCATGATTGGACTAAAAGAAATGACCCAAAATGACTTGGAGAAAATGTCTGGTTCCATTGAATTACATTAAAAGTCAGGTAGGTTTTTTTCCCTCTCCTGTAAAGTTATCAGTTTGAAGATACAATGATTTCCCCCAACAACAGCGATCTGCTAAATTGACCATAATTTTCTTCAACTCTAAACCTGGATCTAATCCTAACCACAAACTTGATCTCAACCCAAAACCTAAACCCAACAATCACCCTAGTCCTAGCCCTAACCCTGGTCTAAATCCTAACCCTAACCCCACCATTGTTTAGAAACAGTTTCAACATATACTTTGTGAACTATTTGAACATATATATATGATCTATAGGGGACTATAGGGGACTATAGTGGACTGTCCAAATAAAGTGAGACTGAATTTATATTCTTAAAAGCCACTTATGCAGTTTTCTTACTTGGGATTTGTTCTTAGGTAAGAAAAGAATCTATGCACACTAGAGTACAAAACACATAATACAATTCAAGAACACGTCATGAACCTGACATAGACTTTTTCTTTGGACCCTTCTCAAGTATAAATTTAATAATAATGTAGAAAGTAAATCTAAACCATATCTGTATGTGAGTTTAAGCATTTGCAGCTTCATAAAGCCTAGCAAAATAAACAGGATGAGCAGATTGTTGTGCTTTTATAGGACAAAAAAGTTTAAAAGGGGCTTATTGCCATGTTATTGAGGTAAGATGACCACCCCTGGTGGATTTTGCATCAATTTTTACCAGATGTACAATTTATGTGTCACTTATTTTTAGTCTTCCCTTCCCGTCTCAAATTCTCTTATTCAGTGTGTTAAAGTACAAAAAACGATTTTTAAAATAAAACGTAGGTGGCTATTTATTGCTTTGTTTACCATGAAATTATTCCACTTCTTTATGAAAAAGCCGTGACCAAAGACAAATGACAACAATAATCTCTAATAAACCCTAACTCAAATTGCGCTTTAATGAGAAAGTTTTGTGATTTTAAGTTACATGCTAAATTATTTAAGGCATTAATATATATATATATATATATATATATATATATATATATATATATATATATATATATATATTCAGCCCTTAAGATATTAATTAAAGTAGTATTAAGCTTAATGTATCTTGTTTATTTCTTTTAACAAGAAGTTGAAATATTTTGTTTAATTCTTTCATTTAAAAGCCTCTGTTAGAATGGGCACAGGAGTCAGACGAACGCGGATAAGAAGACAAATGAGGTTTAATACAGGAGATCGAGTATCAGGGTCAAATACCAAAAAGCACAGGCAACCAAAATCCAAGGCGAAGACAATATCGTGGTCAATAAACAATCCAAAAAAGGCCCAAGTTCAAATACACAAAACCAGCTGGTGAAGGTACAAAAAGGGGGAGATCAAAAGGCCAAAGATCAAAATAACACAGAATTCAGAATAACAAAGTAAATGTTCAGGGAGAAACAATATTTCACCCTGAATCTAGCTGAAGCCCGGGCTTACATACTAACTAACTAGGTCATCCTGCACAGGTGTGTTGGTTTAATAATCAGGAGACTGTGAAAGCTGGTAGTGATGCATGTGATTGTCCAGTGTCATGTGATCTCGCGAAGCATTGTGGGACATTGAGTCCGATTCAGTCCCAGGCATGACAGCCTCATCCAAGAAATGCCGTCTCACATTTTCATGTCACTATTGAAACACAAAGACCTTTAGTTGATGGGCGAGGCCTTATTTCAGTCACACCCCTGCATTTTAAAGCAGAGGTTGAGACTGCATCCCCATAGATATATAGATGCCACGTTGTTTGTTTTTTTTTGATCTGGGGAAATATGTCTGCATGCCCACTGTGTCGCCGAGGTCAATATCTTTTTGTAAACCAATACACGTGTCTTGAGATACAGGAGATATGGAATGTTCTCATGATTAAGGCATCCATAACTTTTATATTACATATTACTCAATTTTCACCCACTTCAATTTTCACGCAATTTTTGCTTTGTTATAACCCTCAGACATTTCTGTGTGGTGATGATTATTTAAACATATGATTTACGTGGAGCTATTTTTGCAATGCACTTTGGATTCCAACAAAATTTAAATGAGGAAGCTGATACATGATGAATATTTAAATTTACATTTATCTGATGCTAACAGGCAGTGATGGGATCTCTCTTGAGCAAAGAGACAGCAGATCAAACACATCACAATCACTATGCTTATAATCTAAATTTTAAAAAGCTGAATATTAATGTTAAAGATGCAAATTCAAGTGTATTTACAATCCAGTGGTAGAGCTCATTCAGAAGGCTACAAAAGCGCAATGCCGATTTCTCTACATTCCCAATTTACTTACACCTGGGCACATATGAAGAGCTATAAATAAATAAAATAACACATAGGTGTCAAAGTTGCACAGATTGCTCTCTTTTGCAGCAGTAAATACATTTAGTCTGCAGCTGATGCTGTAATGACACATGTTTAGCGTGAGCTCTGGTAGATACACACTATTCTCACAGACATCAGCAAGTCCGTGAACGTGTGAATCACTCCTAATCTTAATGCACTCCAGTTTCATGTACGTGGCACATTTTATGTACATATAGCTGTTGCCTTCTGCCCAGTGATGCTGGGATGGACATTAGGAGCTATTCACACACCACTTTTCTGGAATGTGATCTGCTTATAATATTGTGATAATGCAATGCAAAGCAATGAAAGTCTACTTTTTCACAAATGTTGAAAAGTGCATTAAAACAACAGCACATATTTTACATATCTCTGTTGTCGGAAGAAAACCCGTATCTCCAAAAGGTCCATACCTCATCGCAGGAGCATCCCAGCTTGTTCAAAGCTCCATATACTGAGGAGCTCATTGGACATTGTTTCATTACGATCGCTTTGTCCTAGAAAGAGTTATTACAGAATATTCGGGGCCTGTTTTTAGCGAATCTCTCTGTGATATACATACACTTCACACATGATCAACATGAGTGTCGTTTGATGCGTTCTCATCGTTTTGCAATCCAAACCCATTTCGGATTGTAACATTCTTTAAATAGAATAATTCTGGACGGTACCTTTCTTAAACTGCTCTGTAATAGTACCACATGCAATTTGGCAGTGAAGACGACTGCCCAAAAATGGTGGTGCTGTTGATGAACCTGGCTGAACCCAATGTGGCATCTATGAATGTGCATCCCTGCAATTGTATCCCAAGTTAAAAAATGGGTTTTTCAGTCCTGACATGGAACCATTTTGTTAGAATGACCCTTCACCTTACTGGTGAAGGCCTTCTGGTTTAGACCGATATGGCTTGAAAGTGACATTATCAATGTTACTTTCAAAATGAACAGCAGTTAGCTGGCAGGCTACTGAGAGCACTATTCTTGAGACAAAAGGAAAACTTCACACAGCCATGATTAAATTACTTGACAGCATGTAATTTAACAATAAACCCAGAAGTGAAATCATTCTGCACACTCAGTCATTTCCAGGGTTCAGCTCCAAATATTTTGAGGTTGAAGAAATGGATTAGTGCCAGGACGTAAATCAGGTGTGTCATATGCTATTTTCATGTTTCAAAAGCATGACCCACTTGACCCAAGTGTGAAAGCAGCAGAGAAAGAAAGAGCCATTCAAAGAGAAAGAGAGAGAGAGAGAGAACATATAGAGCAATCTACTGATAAAGAACCAATTAAACAGTGACCCAGTCTTGCTGAAGTGGATTGCGAGTGTTAGCGAAATCGATAGGCTGCAGGGGGCGAGGGCATACGCAGTCGCCCCATTGGCTTCAAAAGGAGGGATATCTTAATGGAGTCTGAGATCTAACACTGTCGGCCACTCAATCAGCCGACCGCACAGGCCTGGAGAACATGAGAAGAACTGCTTTGCCAAAAAAAACAAAAAAAACAAAAAACAAAACGTGGCCTAAGCCGTGTTTCCCACCAGAGGAAGGGGATGTTGTTGTGTTTGGCTTTCAGCAGCGAGAAGATCAGACCTAACAAGTGACAAGTTAACTTTCAAGCAGCCTTTCTTCTCCCCCTTTGCAAATATGTGTTGCTGCTTTTGTCAGAGATTTTCTAATCATAGGCAGACACAAAGAGCCCGAGTTTCCTCTTGAGGGAAAATAGAGCTGGGAAAGGAGAGATTATTTTCATAAATTACAAAATGGAAAAATTAGTTTGGTGAAGTAGACTTGTGGCTATTGTTTGGGTGTGGTTTGTCCAGTTTAGGCCTGCCTTTGGTTTGCATGATTTTGTAGGTCAACATGTCATTTCTTGAAGGGTCCAGCTCTCGGAGAACCAAAGGTTCCTTGCATTGCATTGAAATAAAAGACTTTGGTGTATTAACTAAACAAGTCTCAAAATATAAAGCTCTTTGTTGGTCCTATCACAACTACTTAAAATAGTTTCTTATGACCATCCATTCAGCCTATAGTCCACTCATTCATATTATAATTGATTTCAGTCTGGACTTGTCTAGAGGTCATTTCTATACAGTACTTTGCAAAAGTCACAGACCATTTCTCATTTATTTAATTTCCAGTGGTGGACAGTAACTAAGTAAATGTAATTCGTTACTGTACTTAAGTAGTTTTTTTCTGTATCTGTACTTTACTTAAGTATTTCCATTTTGGGCGACTTTTCACTTTCACTCCACTACATTGCAAAGACAAATATCTGACTTTTTACTCCTCTACATTTTGAGAAATCTGTCGTTCCTTTTGGTTTTTGTGCGTATAAAAATGTAACATGTCAAAACAAAAGAAGCGCAAAGCAAGAGCACCAATGATGAACTAACCTAACTTTGTGTAAATAGACCACAATATAGAAATATGTCCACATATGCAGTCGTGACTGGCATGTTTCTTTTTTTCTGAATTCATACAAACACTTTCATCCATCCATCCATCTTCTAAGCCGCTTCTCCGTCAGGGTCGCGGGGGGATGCTGGAGCCTATCCCAGCAGTCATCGGGCGGAAGGCAGGATACACCTTGGACAGGTCGCCAGTCCATCACAGAGCACAAACACTTTCATTTTATAGTAAATTAGTTTATGTTTATGAACAGAGACCTACAGATCAATACAGTAAAGGAAAACTTATTTGTGATCCTGAGTTTAAAGCAAGTTCTTATTCAATTTGTAACTAATTTACAAAGTAATCTTAAGCTGAAACTTGGCTTGTGTGTAAAAAGTGATTTCAGAGCCACTCGGTTCTCCCTGATGGAAACTGTTTACCTTCAGTGTTTTGTGCTCATGATCGTTTTAATAGACATCAGTGTCACTAATTAATGACGTTCTATTAAAAGACTTGTTTACCAAGAGAGACAGTGGAGGATTTTCACCTGAAATGAGTTCATGAAGCAAGTCTTGTTATAAAAATGATAACAGGACATCAGAGCCAGAATTACTCTTTTAGTACTTTTACTTTCAATACTTAAGTACATTTGAAGCTAAATACTTTTGTACTTTTACTCAAGTTGAGGTCTAGAGTAAGGACTTCTAATGTTACTGGAGTAATAATTTACATTGGGTATCTCTATTTTAACTCAAGTACATGATTTGTGTACTTCGTCCACCTCTGTTAATTTCTGGTCAAAGCAACCATTGTGTGTGTGAGATATACATTTAAGGAAAATCAAAAGAAGCAAATAAAAATAAGTAGGAAAAAACAGGAGTCTCAAAAACTGGACTTCAAGAAATTATTAAGAGATACAGAGACCTGGTAGACATTCAAACTGTCCCTATCAGATAAGCAGCACTGGACATTTTTGTCTTTGACAGAGAAGCAAAAAAAACAAAAATCAGGCATATCAAGCTTCAGATTTGAAAAGATCCACAGGTGTTTCTTCTAATGTGAAAAGACAACTCAGTGCTGTGGCTTTGAAATGATGTGTAGATGTCAAGGAGCCCTTTCTGAGAAAAGGAAATGCACAAAAAAGACCAAGTATTGGTCTGGACGTCCAGACTTCAACAACACTGAATGTGTTTGGGATTACCTGGATCATGAGAAGCAGAAAATGCAACCAACTTCTAAGACTGAACTTTAGAGAAGTGGAAAAATATCCCTGCAGATTTCTTTAATGAACTCCTAAAAAGAACAGAAGCTGTAGTAGAGAGTTGGACAGTTTTCAATTCATTTTCAAGATCAAAGTGACGTCTAGAAATGTGATTAAGGGATCAGATTTTCAGTGCATGTAAACTCTTACTCTGATTTCTTTGGTATTTCTCAGTCTGCGCATGTGCGGAACAGATGGCGGTACCGGATATCACTGAGCTGCGTTGCCGTGAGAGGCAGCAAAACAAAATTGAAGTGTTAATTGAAACCAAATCCATGCTTGACGATATGTTGATTTTGTACTATTTCAAGGAAAAATAGGGTTTAAATGATTTGCACATGATTGCAGTTTGATTTTATTTACATTTTGCGCAGCATTTTTTTCCATTTTTATTTCAGTTGGTTTTGCATTTAATCAATTGTAAAATTGGTTGGTGTAGTGTAGTGGGTAACATTTCTGCCTTCTATGCTGTAGATTGGGGTTCAGTCCCCACCTTGGCAAATACCCTACACTATACCAATGAGTCCTTTGGCAAGACTCCTAACACGACCTCTGCCTACCTGTGTAAAAATAATCAAATTGTAAGTCGCTCTGGATAAGAGCATCAGCCAAATGGTGTAAATGTAAATGTAAATCACAACTTTTTTGGAAATTGGGTTTCAAACAGATAAATAATAAAATAAATAAATAAATAAATAACATGACACCCAAAGGTTGTGAGTTTAAAAAAAAAAAGTAGAAAAATTAAATGTGATTATGTAATAATTTGTACGTTTCAGGCCTTCGATACACATCAATAATGTTAACTTTATGCGCTTAATTTATTTTGTTAATAAAATCAGCATGTACAGAATTGATAGAAAACACAGCTGCACATAATATCAACATTTTCCCTAATCTGGTTCATTTTTGGGATCATTTGCATTTGGAGTGTAGGATTTTGCTAAAAACCTCTGGAACAAAGTCAGCTCCATATGGAAGCGACTGAATTTCTGCAGAAGACTAATGGGAAGAAGACTGATCATGTTGACAGTCAAGTCAAGCCAAGAGGCTATTATTGTCATTCCATCTATGTACAAGTACCCAGTGGAGTGAAATTGCGTTCCTCCAGGAACAACACGGTGCAACAAGGAACAAACAGTACGAACTGTGAATGTGCAGACATTGTGTGCAAAACAAAATAAGCTAGAAACAATAAATACGATAAATTAAACATACATTAGGCACAGTAAGCAGACAGGACAGTGCAGCACTGACACAACACATTTCTGGACATGAGGTAGTGAGAATAAGGTGCAGAGATATTTAACATGCTGTGATCTGTGAGTCACGCAGTCAGATAACACAAACACAGCAGTTACTGAGGTAGAAAAACTTGAGTAAACAGTGTAAACACAGTGTTAGCAGCAATGTTGCAGATAGTGCAAGTAGAGCATCAAAAGAGGTGTGAGTGTATGTGTAGAGTGCACGTGTGAGGGGGGCTTTCAGATCAGTCCTTGTGAGTTTGAAAACCTGATCACTTGCAGATCAAAACTGTTGCAGAACCTGGCAGTGATGGCACGGATGCTCCGGTACCTTCTGCCAGTCAGCATCAGTGAAACATTCTGTGTGAGGGATGGATGGGGTCATCCAGAATGGCTTTCTGGATACAACGTGTGGTGTAGATGTCCATGATGGAGAACAGAGAGACCCCCGATGATCTTCTCAGCTGTCCTCACTATACGCTGTAGGGTCTTGCAGTCCAAGGCGGTGCAATTCCTGAACCAGGCGATGATGCAGCTGCTCAGGATGCTCTCTACAGTCCCCCTGCAGAACATGGTGAGGATGGGAGGGGGAGATGAGCCTTGTTCAGTCTCCACAGGAAGTAGAGGCACTGCTGGGCTCTCTTCACTATGGAGTTGGTGTTGAGGGACCAGGTGAGGTTTTCTGTGATGTGGCCACTGAGGAACTTGGTGCTCCTGACGATTTCCACAGCAGAGCCAGTGATGGGGGGTGGTCACCTCACACTCTTCAGAAGTCAACAACCATCTTTTGTTTACATTCAGAGACAGGTTGTTGCTTTTGCACCAGTCTGTTAGCTGCTGCACCACCTCTCTGTATGCTGACTCATCATTCTTGCTGATCAGACCCACCACAGTCGTATCATCAGTGAACTTAATAATGTGGTTTGAGCCTACTTTGTACTACAGTCATGAGTGAGCAGAGTAAACAGCAGTGGACTTAGCACACAGCTCTGAGGGGCACCAGTGCTCAGTATGGTGGTGCTGGAGATGTTATTACCTATGCTGACTAACTGAGGTCTCTCAGTCAGGAAATCCAGGACCCAGTTACAGAGGGAGGCATTCAGGCCCAGCAGGCTCAGTTTACCAATCAGGTGCAGAGGGATGATGCTGTTGAATGCTGAAGTCTATGAACAGCATTCTGACAAAAGTGTCTTTATTGTCCAGGTGGGTGAGAGTCAGGCGGACAGTGGTTGACAGTGGCCAGATCAATGATACAGTAGGGAGCAAAGATGGATGAACGAGGGTGGGGAGGAATGAGACAAAGTGAAGGAGACAGATAGATAGACCAAAAAATGAAAAATAACTCCAAGAGCCTGCACCTTGAGGGCCCTGGCAATCATATAGAAGGATTTTCAAGGCGCCGCAGACAACAGATTGGCAAACAAGGGCTCGGAGTCCAGAGAGGCAGCAACCGTGATTGATTCCCTCAGCTGGACTGATAAGTTTGCTGTGCTCGGCATTCTGCGCAGAACAGAACATGTTTGGGAAGCAAGAAAGAGGAGGAAAAAACAATCTGGGAGTACGATCCATCAGGGTGCAGTGGAATTGGAAGCGAAGCGGCCCTACATGAGCCAGCGGCCGAGGAGAGCCGCTCTCAAAGCCTGATAGATTGCCATTTGGAACGAGGACGCTCCGCTAAACGAATCAGATTCCAGGCAATTTGAGCAGAAACGCTCATTAAAATCACAAAACCCATTCAGCTTTCTGGCAGAACCACTCCTACCTAATCTCCACATTCAAGAAGTTATGATTAAAGCTAGAACAGCCACAGCTGAATGCTTCAGATGCCGAAGCATCCAAAACAAGCTACAGCAGTGTGCAAAAGTTTTGGCGCCCCATTCAAACGACGTTTTGTTGATTTTCTAAGTGAAAATGTGTTGACTTTACAGAGAACATACTTCTGCACATTTTAATGCCTAAGACCCGTTTGCTTGCTGGATAATGACGTGTAAATTGTGACCTGTGCAAAAGTTAAGGCACCTTTTCATAATTTAGGTTATTTTTTGTTTTTTTTTAATCTTTTTTTTTTTATCCAGCATGCTAAACTCAGCAAATAAAGAGAAATTATTTACTAATATTTGCAGGAAAATGCAAGATATTTTCCCCATCAAGCAGTGGTTCCCGCCTTCTGACAGTCCTATACCCTCTCAAACATTAAACTTCCCGCTGCATCCCCCCTCTCACTCCTTACACACCTTTACGCCTATTGTTATGATGCATATGCAAGACATTTGACATTGTGAAATCATTCCAGACAGTGAATCCTCACACCAGATGAATAATTCTGAATAAGTAATGTTAGGTATGGGCATTTGCAATCATGTTAGATATGGACTTTCCTCATTGGTAATCCCTAAAGGCAGCAGCACAGGTAGTGGTCAATATGAGGACACGTACGCATGGGTGAAAAAGTCAGCGGCTATAAATTGAACAGCACATAACAGCAAACAGTGACATCATCTGTTTCCATTATAACAGTGCCACAGCAGACACAGCAGCTCTACAATCATGCCAACAAAATGCTAACAACAAGCGCTGTGAACTAAAGCACAGTTAGCAAAAGTTAGCACAGTTAGTGACCTCAAAAGTAGGAGAGAGTCGACCAAATGAACTGTGATTTCTCCTGAAGGCCAGAGTGAAGCAACTTCTCCAACACAACTGCTTAAACAAATAAATAAATAAAGTGCAAAATACCAGAGAATTAGAACACGGGATTTTTAATTTGCTGGATGTTATAAATATCCCTCTCACTCATCTCTCATGCAGGTATGCCAGTGCACAAAGCTATCAAAAAATCTGGCATTGGTTTACGATTGAACTCAGAATTCAAAAGATCCACTTGTAGCAGTTCCAGTTCTGTGGTTCAGGAGAGTTTGTGGTGTTTTTATCTGAGAGAAACTTGCGTAATTGCGCTTTCTGCTAATGAAATGAAATGAAAACGAAATGAAGCGTAGATGTCAAACATCAGGATATTTTTTAGGTTCTCCCAACATCATTTGACGTACCCCTGGGAGTATGCAAACCTCAGTTTGAGAACTGCTGCCATAGAGGATGTTTTAACTTATTTTTATATTTCTGAAAATCAACAGAACATCTAATTTGACTGGGAGTGTTTAAATGTTTGCTTTCATCTATAAATACTGTGTTGTGCATTTGCACATTATGCTAAATGGCACTCAACAAGGGCTGCAATGATCTGGAAAGTCTATGACTAATTGTTAAACTGCAGATTTGACCCCTGCACATGGATTTCAGTCATTTGCCATGTGCATAGCTGTGTTGCTGAGTAACTAGACTTCTAGACTTCTGAATTGAAGAATCCAAACGCAACCTTAACCAGAGGACCAGCCGTATGTCTGGAGAAGTGAAGTTTATTCGTTTGCGCGCAGGTACCAGACACCTAGCTAGCCTGTAAGACACTGGGCTGATGCAGTTTTATAGCAGGACTGATGCCAAGATTAGGCTCAGCCTATACATAACAAGTCGTGACAGACATGACCATGTAGGGATAAACCAGAATAGACAGAAGAATGTTCTTAATACAGTCACAGTACAGGCACACACAATACTGAATATAATGGCATATAATGCAACACAAAACACATTACAGAGCAATACAATTCTACAATAACAAGACTTATTATTGGTCTCGAGGTCATGTTCTCTTATGTCTGTTCACAGAACTCTGAATTAATACAAATATGACAATAAGTCTTTTTTATAAACACACAACAACAATAATAAGACAATATAATAGAAATAATATTAAAACGCATATTTTACATCTGAACTGTGAAAGCTATGGGTCAGTTGGGGATTTTTCCACCAGTTGATTCCAGAGTTATCTACCATATGTAAGACATGGTTTCACATAAAGGTCAGTTTCAGTTAATCTCACACATCTGACTTGCATAAATGGTTCTTCAAAGAACCATCCATCCAAAAGTGGCTCTTCTATGGCACTGATCCAAAGAATACACTGCTGGGAATGTTATTTTTTGAAGTACCAGTCAAGAGAGTTTTGTTTTTTTGTTATATTTTACCCATTTTTAAATTACAGTGGAGACATCAAAGGTATGAAATAACATACATGTGCACAGCTCCTCATGAAGATCTCCCAGGCTGGCATTAAGAAGATTCACAAATTATGAAACTGTGTTGGTTGCTAAAAATGAATGATTCACCCATATATTCCTAGGTATTATCTAAAATATTGTTGAGAAAAATCCTGAAAAAGTATGTGTCAGATTCACGGTGTGTTCTTAAACCACAGAACCATGCACACCTTTGTGCTCTTGAGTGTGTAGATTCTGTTCTTACCTAAGACCAAATCCAAAACTGGATCTGTGTTAAGTGGGTTTTAAGTAGAAATGTCTTCATACGTACAGTTGATGATTGATTTTAATTGTGTTTTCTCTCTGCTTGTTTCTTTTAGAAATATGTATGGATATCAGTCTTACTGTACTTGTATTCATCAGAGAAGCATGAGAAACAGCCCTGGATTTTCCAGCATGTAAATGTAAGCTTTTAGATCAAAATATCTTTGATTGTGAGTTGATTCTCAGCAATTGCCTCATATTTTATATATCAATAAGAACACATAAGCCTAATGAACCAATGTGAATGGGAAGAAGAACATTCTAGAATAGTGAGGGAGAGAATATTCTATGACAGTGTGGATGGGAGGGCATCCTAAAAGAGTGTCAAAACATTTTAGAACATTTATGAATATTGAAACGTGGGAACAGCACGAGTGGGGTAGAACATTATAGAACATTGTGAATGAAGGAGAACATTCTAGAGCTGTTTCAATGGTGGACAAGATTTTAAAACTGTTAATGAAAGAGAACATTCAAGAACAGTAAAAAGTGGGGAGAACAGTATAGAACTGTCTAGAACTGTGAGAATAGGAGAGAACATTCTTAAACTGTGAAAGGAGAAAAAGATTTTAGACGATTGTGAAAGGGAGAACATTCTAAAACAGTTTAAATGGGGATATACATTCTAGATGATTATGAATGTAGGACAACTTTCTAAGACAGCACAAATATAGAGAAAATTCTAGAAATATGTAAATGGGAAAAATAACATTCTAGAAGAGTGTCAATAGTGGGCAAGATCTTAAAACAGTGAATGTGATAACAACTTATGTGATAACAATCTGCTGGACTATGCTCAGGATCTTCTATGAGTCTGTGGTGGTGAGTGCTATCCTCTATGCTGTTGCATGCTGGGGAAGCAGGCTGAGGGTGGCAGATGCCAACAGACTCAACAAATTGATCCGAAAGGCCGGTGATGTTGTGGGTGTGGAGCTGGACTCGCTGACGACCGTGTCGGAGAGGAGGATGCTGTCTAAACTGCGGGCCATTATGAACAATGGCTCCCACCCACTCTACGATACGGTGATGAGACACAAGAGCTCATTCAGCTCAAGACTCATTCTACCAAAATGCACCACAAAGCGCCACAGGAAGTCATTCTTACCTGTGGCCATCAAACTCTATAACTCCTCCCTCAGTGTGTGATTCACAACTCAATACCAAACTGTTCATATGTGCAATAACAACAATTGTGTGTGCAATAACTCAAGAGGGACACTAACTTAATTGAAATAATTTAAATAATCGTAACTGCTTTATACCTGATGTTTCATATTACTATCACAATCACCGCCACCTTACTATATTCTTGAGTACTTAAATCTGGTGTACATACTGTAAATTCTCTATATTGTCTTAAATTATTAGTAAAGTTTTTATTTTTACATAAATGGCTGCAACTGTAAGAACTACAATTTCCCCCTGGGATCAATAAAGGAATCTGAATCTGAATCTGAACTTAGATCAGCATACATTGGGGAGAGTCCAGATCAGTGGAAACATGAAACAACATTCTAGGACACTGTGTAAGGGGAGAACATTCAAGAATAACATGAATAGGAAGACAACATTCTAGAGCAGTACAAGACAAAATTCTAGAATTCTAGTGTGTGAATGAGGAAAAGGTTTAGAACACTGTGAAAGGGAGAACATTCTAAAACAGATTCAATTGGGAAGTATGAATGTAGGACAAATGCAAATAACATTCTAGATTGACATAAATGGGAAGAGAACATTCTAGAAGAGCGTCAGCAGTGGATGAGATTTAAAACTGTGAATGTGTGAGAACATTCTAGATGAATTGAGAGAAAGTCTAGAACAGTGAGAGTAGAAGAAAACATTCTAGAACACAACGAATGGGGAGAACATTCTAGAAGAGTGTGAATGGAGAAGAATTTTCTTAAACAGCATGAACTGGGGAGAACAGTCTCAAACAGGGTATCAGAAAATATGTATGAGAACATTTTAGATTAGCAGGAGAAAAATCAAGGAGAAACATCTAGAACAGTGGGAATAGGAGAGAACATTCTAGAACTGTGAATGGGGAGGAAGCATGTGTTGTCTTTCTGTGTCACAGTTTCGCAGCATTGTGTGATGGAGAAGACCTTGTTAAATGGAACTGCCCATAACTAAATGTATCTTGAAGTTTCTGAGCACACACTACATCTGGTGTTTCCAAACTTTTGGCTGGCGCTGTTGCAAAACGTAACACCAAATGCCACATTTGAGCCCAAGCAAATGGACTATTGCACGAAAATGTGTCGCCATGGACACTCTGGAGCGGCTTCAGGCAGCTGGAATGGGGCCAGGAATTTGTATAGCAGCCGCCTCTGAAAAAAAATCGACGACACACTGGTGCAAACAAACGCAAACAATTAGGGGACAGGCAGGGGACGCTAGGGACAGGAGGCAGTAGTATCTCCAGGAATGAAGGAAAGGAAGGTGTTTCAGAGCATTCATTATGCTCCCGGGTGACAGGGTCGGATCATGTGTGTGTGTGAGAGTGAGAGAGAGACAGAAAGAGAGAGAGAGAGAGAGAGAGAGAGAGGAAGAGAGAAAAAGTGTGTTATCTGTAGAAGCTCATTAGCTCAGACAGGGCGAACTGTAGCATACAGGGTAACACACGTTAGCAGACGCTCATTATGGGGTGTCGGAGACGGGCCAGCTAGGGCTGAGGCATATATCACTGTGACATCGCTGTCAATGGGCGACAATGGAAACACGCCGAGTGTCTACCTTCAGCTCCTCCGCCTCTGTAACGACTGACATTTCCTTGGCACCTCCTATAATTCCAGTATGACAGGATCATATTGCCAGATACCCTAAGAGAGCCGGGCTGAGGGGGCGTGAGACCTGGCTTTTCATCCGATGAGACAGCCATGGCAAATAAACACATATCTGCCACCAGTCAGGGCCTCGTGAAGCTGGCAAGGGGCAGCGGATGATGTTCGCTGAGAGAAGACTGCAACTCAAGATGCTTTCATGTGCTGTCAGAACAACCGACCTACAGAAGTATCCAGGCTCTAGCTCGTCCAACATTCCTTCCAAAATCAAGGTACCAAAGGCCAAAGCGCTACGACCCAGTAAACACTGACCGATGCAAATGCTGGGTTGATCTGAGATGCTGAGAGACTCCATTCAATGTTCTTCTCCATTCAAACTGTTTTAGAATGACCATCCCTTTCATTCTCTTCTAGATTGTCCTCCCAATTCACAATCAGCTAGACGTTTTCTAACCTTTGCACTGTTCTCTGAATCCACATTGCTCTCACACTGTTTTCCCCTATTTACTCTACTCCAGAAGGTTACCTACCCATTATCAGTGTTTTAGAATGTTCTCCAGCATTTACGCTCATTTAGAACGTTTTTTTTTCCACTTCATGCTGTTCTAGATTGTTCTCCATTCACAATGTTGTAGTAAGTTTTTCCGATCCATAGTATTCTAGAACACTCTGTCTTGTTCCCTGTTCTAAGGTGTTGTACCCCCATTTAAAGCATGTAGATATTCTTCTGCATTAACACTCTCTCTTCTAGATGGTTCTTCCACTTCACACTGCTCTTGAATTTTCTCCCCTATTTATACTTTTCTGGAATGTTATCTGACCTTTCCTAATGGTTCGGGATGTTCTCCAGATTTTACTCACTTCTAAAAAACGTTTTTCCAGATTCACTCTGTTCTAGAATGTTGTGTTGTCTTCCCTGTTCCCTGTTCTACACCCCCTCCCCCATTCACAAGGATGTAGACGTTCTTCTAAATTCACATTGCTCTAGGCTCTTCTCCCAATTCATACTGCCCTTAAATGTTCTCCCTTATTTACACTATTCTAGAATTTGATCTACCCACCCCCAATGTTCCAGAAAGTTTTCCTTCAAAGGATTTTTTTTTTCAGTTCATGCTGTTCTAGAGTGTTCTCCATTCGCATTGTTGTAGAATGTTCTTCCAACTCACATTGTTCTAGAATGTTGTCTTTTCTTCCCTGTTCTTGAGTGTTGTAACCCATTTAGAAGGATATATATGTTCTTCTATATTGACCCTGTTCTAGACTGTTCTCACAATTCACACTGGTCTTGAGTGTTACCCCCTTTTTACACTATTGTAAAACGTTACCGACCCATTCCCAATGTTTCAGAATGTTCTCGTCTATTCACACCATTCTTTCATACTGTTCTAGAATGTTCCCTCAATCATCTAGATGGTCCCCAACCCTCACAGTATTGTATACTGTTATCCCAATTCACACTGGTCTTAAATGTTCTCCCCTGTTTACACTATTCCAGAGTGTTATCTACCCATTCCCAGTGTTTTAGAATGTTCTCCTCCATTTATGCTCCTCTAATTTTTTTCCCCGTTCGCACTGCTTTACATTGTTCTCCATTCACAATGTTGCAGAAAGTTTTCCTGATCCACACTGTTCTAGAATGTTGTGCCTTATTCCCTGTTCTGGAGTGATCCCCCCCCCACCTCGTAAAGATGTAGATGTTCTTTTACATCAACACTGTTCTACCCTTTTCTCCCAATTCACACTGCTTTTAAATGTTCTCTGTTTACACTATTCCATAATGTTATCTACCCATTCCCAATGATTTAAAATGTTCTCTGCCATTCACCCTCTTCTAGAATTTCTGTTTTCCAGTTAACGCTGTTTACATTTGCGACATTTACATTTGCGACATTTTGGCTGATGCTCTTACCCAGAGCGACAATTTGATCATTTTACACAGGCAGGCCAAGGTGGTGTTAGGAGTCTTGCCCAAGGACTCTTATTGGTATAGTGTAGGGTGCTGCCCAGGTGGGGACTGAACCCCAGTCTACAGTGTAGAAGGCAGAGGTGTTACCCACTACACTATCCCAACCTACACTATCTGTTCTAGAGTGTTCTCTGTTTCTTCTACACTGACGTTGTTTACTGATGTTGTTTACTGAAAGAAGACTGCATTCAACCTACTTTTATGTATCAGTACTACCCTTAAGTGCAATCTTCCAAACTAAATGTACCAGAGCTCCTCGACTCAACAAACACCAAACAAAAGGTCTACCATACCTGTCAGATTGCTGGGAGACTTTTATGTAGCAAGTTGCAACTAATCCTTAGGCTTTTTTCAAATGTAAAACTCGAAACTACAGCATCTTTGTTGTTGTCTGCAATTCACTGCTATACAAACAGTTTCTCCAGTCAGGTTTGTTCTAATCAAACTGGATGGCACTGATACATTGAATAATTTCCTAAAGAGCTGGAATAGAATGGAATCATTATGAAGGGGTATAAGGGGTCAAGCCAGGAGCAAAAGAAAGGATCTGACGGCCCTTTTGTCCTGAGATTCACTGCGGTTCACTCAACGTGTCCATGGCGACCTGCCGTGTGACCGTCCAATGGGATTGCAGGCATGCCTGTGAGGGAGCCAATTAAAACGGGCCATGGCACCATGCCTATAGGAAGTGGGCCAATTAGGCTGATGGAAGCAGTGTGAGAAAGGAAGAGGTGTGTGTGCGTGCAAACAGGGTACATTAGACCACTCGACAGACCCAGCAGGGTTTAAACTGACAACACACGGCTCCCGAAAAAGGCCCCCACGGCTTTCCAGAAGACAATAGCCGAAGTGAGATGCCTATTGTGCTCGTGCTAGCATATTTCTCCACTCCCTTTCTTTCTACTTCGCCTCCATTCTCTCGCTCCGCCGGTCGTACTCCGTCACAGAGCAGAGTGCGTGCCAGGGCCTGATAATTAGCAGGAAGACTCGGGCCTGTAAAACAAAAGTGCTTCGCCTCCTCCTTGCTCGGTTCCACCAGTGCAGCCCTGGTGAGTCGCTACCGTGGGTGTCTCCCCCTCTGATGTATTATTCATTCGAGCTTTTTTTTTCTTCCTCTTCTTCTTCTTTCCTTTTACCTCTAATGACGTGAAGAGACTCGGGAAAATGCTCATTAAGCTGTCATTGAATATAGATCAGACCTTAAAAACACGGCGAAGGAAGACAGAGAAAAAAGAGAGAGAGAGAGATAAAAAAACGAGAGAAAGGTGAAGGGATGCGTGGGTGGCAGAAGAAAGGAGAGATTTTGGAGGGGAAGGAGGGAAAGTTAAGGAGAGAAAAGAGCATGTAGCTAAAGCTCGGCTGCGGTCATAAAACACGCGGCCGGAATTAAAGGAGCATTTTTTAAAATGATTACTTCGTGATGTGTGAGATTACAGATGCTTCTCGACTAGTTATGCCTTAATTAATTACAGCCTCCACCCAGAAAGAGGAAGATTAAGCAGCTTTAGAGTGCCACCCCCCACCACCCCCCCCCCTCCACCCCCGCACACATTTCCCTGCTGACCTCAAAGGGTCCAGTAATCCGAAGGAATCTTAATTCCGAATCGGCACTTTAATTAAACCATCCCTTCTTGTTCATTCATTTATTTATTTATTTATTCATGTATTTATTTATTTTGTTTCTTTTGACACCCGAGACGGAGTTTGTGCCCCGTCAAACTGGCAAAGTCGAGTCCTGAACGCACCTGGAGGCGTGATGAATTATGCATTTTTCCATCTCTCTCTTTTCTTACAATATTCGTCTTTTAATGAAATCGGGTAGGGCGAGAGGACGCATATTACGGATAACCAGAGTTCCATGAGGAAAAAGGAGTTAAAAAGCTGTCTTTCTGTTCATTTATTATTTTATTCTTTTTTTTTTTTCTTTGTGCCACTGTAAGAAAGGGCCGACTCTTTTCGTTAAGTCTCCCAAGGTCAGTCAAAATTGCTGACAGGTGACTTAAATTAATGAAGACTTATTTTCTCCGGCAGATATCATTAAGTCTGACCATGAGGGATGTTTAGTAGGTGCGGGAGAATGGAGCTTTTTCTCCCTACCCTGCTACGTTAGGGTCAAGGCAAGAGGGGAAAAAAAACTACACCTGCATCTGATTTCTTCTCTAACACCTGCCTTAAAAATGTGAGGCGCAAGGTCGGTCCGTCTTCGTTTTCGCGAGCTGCACTCGCCTTTCAGCGTCATTATACCAAACAACCTAGCGCCAATTATTTCACTCTGTAAAAACATGCATTGTAAACAACAGCAGTACCTGAAAAAAGTAGACTTTCTAGCTGCTCGGAGCTCCGTCTTGCTCTGAAAGCGAGAATTTGGCAAAGCATCAAATTTACACCAATTTCCATTAGCTACTTATGTAAATGTAACCCATCAGACAAGACATGTTGGTGTCTGAAGTTTGCTTCTTTAGTTTTTCGCTGGAACTCAAGACTAATGTTGTTAACAAGTAATGGATGCTATTGATCTCTGCCATTGGAAGCTGCCTAGTGAAAAAAAATAAACATAGTAGTAAAGTAGTGAAAAATAGTAGTAGCCTGAATTTGGTCCATTTGTCCATTTTCACAGAATACTGTGTCATATAGCAGACGCCACGTAAGCAAGTCTACATGAATGTGAACAAATAAATGCAATGTTAATGCATGTGAATGAGACTTATTCATTCACTTAGCATTATGCTAACTTCTAATTGCTAAGTAATTGAAAAGAATTTCAAGAGTCCTTTTGTAAAGATAATGGATATACAGTTGTGCACAAACATTCGAACACCCAGGTCAAATTGTATGTTTTGCTGATATAGAGAAAATAAACACACACACACACACACACACACACACACACACACACACACACACACACATATATATATATATATATATATATATTTATTTATTTATATGCAGATTTTAATGCTCGACTTCCACAGTTCCCCTTAACTGCCATTTCTTAATAACATTTTGGACGGTGGAAAGCATACGAGCTGGAAGCATACTGATATTTATAGCTTTCTCTGCTTTGTAGGCATCGATTAGGTTCATTTTTAGATCCTCAGGAAGCTGCTTTGATGAGCTCATAGTTGTTGAGTAATAGTTGAGTAATAAGTTTTGAAGAGTAATTTCATTGATTCTGCTCAGGAATTGTCATCAGCCAGCTCTAATGAGTCAATTAAAGCCTAATGAACTAATTAAGTTCTATGGCTTTTTAAATTTGCACATGCCACTATTACTATTTTCTTTTTTGTCTGTCTTTTATAGGTTCATCACATGCATAGTAATAGTACATTAACTTTGCATAAAAGTGCATTATTTTTTTTGTTTTTTTTGCATAGAATTATCCATCCTTCCATTTTCTAAGCCGCATAGAATGATTTATTTATTTATTTATTTATTTAAATACTGAAAACAGGAATCCCAACTGTCTGAGAAGGTAAATACATCATGAACGTTACATTCATCATTCATATCACTCGCGGCCATATAATTTGCTGTCAAGCTTGTTGCTAAACATATCATTGTTTTCTATGAGACGGCCATATATCTCCTCACTTTGTGGCATGTTCAGGTTGAAAACACAGCAATTCCCATCTCTGATGACTTCCCACTTCCAGGTCCAACGTAGCTTCCATTGCTTTTTAGCTACATTAGCATCATGTTTCAAGTGCAAAACTAAAGCTCAAACTTTACACCCCATATTATGGCTGGTTGGGAACATCTGGGGAAAAATGACATTTTTGGGAAAGGGATTGGGGTTTTTCACCAACATTTAAGACTGTAGAATGAGCGACCAGGCCTTCCCCCTCACACCTGCTTCTGTGAAGGAATTTTTCAGAGGTGCATTAAAGATCAGATTAGATGCTAGTGTAATCATTATGCGAGCTGAATGAGACACCGGCAATTATTTAATGAGTGAAGTGCGTTTCATCCTCCATTGCCTCCGCTTGAATCCCAATGATTGTATTAGACCACTTTTATTGTTATGAAGTGTAAATGGCCTCCTAGAAATATCATTAGATATGAGTGAGTGGACGTGGAGCAAAGGTTTATTGCTTCCTCACCGTAAATCAGCTGCTATTCATATTTTAGGGAGCAAGTAATAAAACCATCAGGGCACAGATATGCGTAAATGTATATATGTATTAATGACTCATTCTTATTACTAGTTTTGACCGGCCTGTTCGAAAACCAATAAAAACAATTGTTCTGGAAAAGGATGGGGTAACCCTTTTATTAGAATGTCCTCTTGAGGACTTTAAATATTCATATAAATATTCATGCATAACTTGCTCATGAATCCTGCATGGACATTTACGAATGCTTATGTGCACAACTGGAAGCACTGCTGCCCACACATGCCTATACTGCCCGCAGTTATCTTCATAAGCGTGCATAAATTTCTATATATCATTTATAAGCTGATTCCGCATGCATTATATATGTTTTATAAAGTCTGAAGAGTGCATACATCAACGTTCTTATCTTTGAGATGTGCAATTATTGTCGTTATTTGAATGTAATCATGCAATTATATAATTAATGACAGTGATATAAAAAAGTACATTTCCATTACATTTCCATTCTATATATACATGTTTATGTCTGCATTTTTGACTATTTCTGGTTGATTTTAATGAAATGGGAAAGACATACTTTCTTCCAGCAAAGCACTGGACTTATAATAAATGCTTTAAAGTGATCTACTTGACTAAATTCAAATGCTAATGGCATTATCAATATATTTCCTCTTCCACTTAGGAACACAAATGCAGTATTGAATGAAAATTTATCAGCATAATTTCAGTGGAATTTCTATGTTTGTTTCAAAGTGTTATGAATAAGAACCATTTCTTGCTCTATCAGTAGTTATTCGAGGGCACAGAGCCTCAAGAGGCCTGAGGAGGCAAGAAATTGGAGTTGGCTGGCACAGTTTTCACTCTTTGCTGTATATCCTAGACATTCCAAACGTTAGATTGACCCAACTAGAGATGAATGAAAGCTGAGACAACTCTGCTAAAATAGACATTTTCACTGTCCCAAAAATATTTCTAGGGATCATTGCATTCATGATTAAATTTGTACCAACCAGCGCCAACATAGGGATGGTTGGGAAATCACTCAAAAGCTAGAGTTTCAGAGTAAAGTCATGTCATCTTAGCTTTTAATTTGAATCACACCATAGCCACACATACAAACATTTAGTGGCAACCACATATGTTAGGAGTGTTTTATTTATTTTAGCATTGACTTAAAGTGGTTGCTATAGAATCCCCACTGGAAGCTAGGGCATTGCTAGGTGGCTGCTAAGGTATTCTAGGTGGTTGCAAGAGTGTGGATAGGTTGTTGATATTGTATTCCAAGTGGTTGCTAGGTAGTTACTTTGGTATCCCAAATGGATGCTTGGGTATTGCTAGTGAACATGTTACCATGATGTATAACATGAGTGATCACTGTATGCAAACTGTAGAATGAGGTTCTACTCAGTAAACAGACACATCATTCACATTCAGATGGAATGTTCCAGAGAAAAACTCGGCAGAACAGTAAGAAAGAGAAATGGAAGTAGAAGAGGAATACAAATGGGATAAGAATGGTCAGTGATCTCTGATTTTTGCATACTACTGTAACAAAAGCTTTCTAACCTTCATAGCCATGTTTATCATACTTAATGAATGGTATACATTGTTAGCAATGTATTCATAGGCTCCTATTGACACGGGCATCATAGAAAGTATGAAATTCTTGATGAATTCCCTCCACATGCCATAACGGCAGTGTTCTGTGTTTTAGATCTAGATTTAGAGCTATGATACGTGAAGTGTCTCAGCTTCGTACAATGAAGTCCAGCGTTTCTTTCTCCTTCTTTTTCTCTTCTACTTCTCATTCTTCTTCTACAGATCCAAACATCTACAAATCACAGTTCAACTTTCATTTTTGCCCATTATAGAAACCTCACAGATCGGAAAATATGTCTTCAAACAGAAGCATTCCAGATAAAAGAGAATCACAGTAAAGGTTACAAATGGTTCCATATAGCACTTCTTTTCCCGTAAAGTGAAGCCTCCACAGTTAAAAGCTGCTTTTTTGTTGCACCAAGCTCTCAACTGGCCACTCAAAACCACAGTCTAAATCAGATTAGAAGGTGCGGTGACTTGCTCCCTTTGGGCGGGATGTGGGGGGTGGGGGTGGGGGGGTTTGATGGAGGGGGGGTGTTCAGTGAGGTTATTGCTTCTGTCCCCTCTACATAAAGCTCTTCACCAAAAAAGTAAAAGCCCCTGGAGGACAGCTGCAAGAGACAGTCCCCTGCTAACCGGTGATTGTCATTGCAGCCACAAGGTCCATTATGACACAAGCCTAAAAACCACTTAGACACATTAGTGCATGAGGAGAGGATGAAGGCCTGGAGATGGCCCACCTGTCCCACCGGGGGTCCAAGCACCTTTTGCCTACATCTCCCAGGCGTCTTTGTTGATTACAATGACTTCATTTAATTTCCCTTTCCAGCACAGAATGGAGAGTGGATGTGGACAATTTGTTCATTTCTGTAAGTTGTAATATAATGTTCTCATGTGGGAGCACAGATCAAGAGAGGAACAAGAGAGAACGCATTAACCAAGAAGTCGAGAGTTATTACTGTAGTTTTGCTGGTTTTAAATAGAATTACCTAATTAAGAATGTAGCTGCTTTCAGTTTGTTTTGTGTATCAACAAGTTTTGTAACTTTTTTTCTATTTGTGTCCATGGCAGATTATATGATAACAGACACATGAACAATGACATGTAATGGATGTTTCATTCTTCAAAACATGTAACGACATCTTCTGTTGTACTATTATACTACTATATCTATCTATCTATCTATCTATCTATCTATCTATCTATACACAAACACATGCACACACACAGTATATCTCTACAAATACATACTGTAGAAAATCTATTTCCCTACATACTTTGCCCACCAAGCAGGTCTTATTTGGGTGGTGGATCATTCTCAGTGACACTGATGTGGTGGAGGTGTTAATGTGTGTTGCGCTGGTCTGAGTGGATCAGACACAGCAGTGCTGCTGGAGTTTTTAAACACCTCACTGTCACTGCTGGACTAAAAACAGTCCACCAACCAAAAATATCCAGCCAACAGCTTATATTAATATTGCTAATGAAGTAGCCTGCTACTTTCTCTCAGTTCTGAATGTGCCGTTTCTGCTAACCCTGGTTTAAAACCAGAAGCAGTGTGACCAGTAAAACATTTCTATGATAGTTTTGTTTTCAAGCAGTTTTGACTTGCCATTGGAAAATGTTGTGCAAACTTTATTTTCTACATGGTTCTGGCGATGACACAGATGCTGACATAGTCAAAACGCTAATGCTGGAGACGCTTTAATGGTCCTTTGTAAAATAGTTCCCCACTGCAGGGATGAATGCCCAATCATCTGTGGATGCTCCCCACACTTTGACAATGATTTAAAAAAAAACTGTACTCAAAAAAAGTTATATTTCAACACATTTTTGGTATTAACTGTTTTCAGTTTTGAGCCACTTTGAGCTTTATGGTCTCTTAAGGATTTCCGAGCTCCATGGGCACTTGCCTTTATATTCTGGTTAGTTGCAGCGGTCATGTAAGTAGAAGATAAAAAAATGAAACAATTCTGGATAGGGTTGATTTAATGGCTCAGGTATTGTTATAACCATTACCTGAGCCATTAAAATGTGCCTGGTTCAGCTATGATTATGGTTCTTTGAGTGGGGTGGACATCCTTAGTAAATATATACTTAAACATGAAGCTAGAAGTGTAATGATGTAAATTGATAGCGGTATGCAAATGTTTTAACACCCCTGTCAAGTTACATGATCTACAGAAAACAACCTAAAAAAATGGGCAGTTGTTCAGCAAATTCCGACGCATGATTTCTGTTTATATGTGCAGTTTAACATATCGGAAAAAACATAAAAAATAAAAGTACTTTGTTGACTTTTGCACTGACCACAATTTCTCTCCAATATGTTAAACACTTATTATATATGAAGGACGTGTTAGCTTTCTTCCACTTAGAGAAAATCAACAGAATGTTATTTGACCAAGGGTGCTCACACTTTTGCGTATCATAGTAAATTCAATATTTATTCTCTTTTATAAGGTTTTAGGTTACACTTTCAATCTCTGTCCATTTGGTTTAACGTTAAACAATGAATAAAACATGCAAACTTGTAAAGGAGGGTTTTTTTTTTTTTTTTGCAAAACAGAACTATCAACAACTTAATCAAATTCATATCATGAAACATGTCCTGTCAACTCTCTGTCAATAAACATGTCCTGTCAACTGTCAACTGTCCTGTCAATAAACATGTGGCATTGATTGACATCACAATTTCTCTAAATTTTTCCCTGAATTTAGAAAAGATTTAGTAATGTGTTTTATCACTGGAGATAGCTGAGAGTCATACTGGTTAGCCTTCATTCTGATGTTTTGAAGTAGTCACCGGTACTTAGTATGTATGCCACCTGCTGTGTGTGATGCCAGCTCAGGGGTATCACCCCCACTGTCGCTTTCGTAGAGTGTCCCAAACCGGACTGGAATTACAGGTACTGCGAGGCTCTGATAAGCTCCTGAGAGGCATGCTTTTAAAGGGGTTGAAGAGGGGTCACCAGCAACGGGCTTTATCAGAAAATGGACCGGTGGATGTCTGCCCTAGACTTTGCATGCCGTCCACTCTCCTGACTGATAAGGATGGGGGAACCAGTCCCACAGGGGCTATTCAGAAGCCAAGGGGTACTGTTCAGCTTGACTAGACCAGATTTAGAGTCAGGTGAGAGACTAGGTAAGACTAAGACCCAGCAGCAGCTAGGAAAATACAGATGTGGACTAATTTAGTGCAGGTTTAAAGTTTTTTGTTTTTTCTTTTTCCTCTGCTTCTAGCATAAAATTCCCTAAAGCATCATAGCCTCAAGCTAATCTTAACTGGTCGAGAGAGAGCTTTGGAATTATATATCATGTTATATTTGCCCTATCATTTTATTAAAGTCTATGGATATGATGCTTTTGGGACACCCCGAGCCTTAATGTCTACAAGGGCTTGATTACAAAGTATGAGAGATGCTGTGTGAAATTGGATTTGTAATATTGTTCCAGACGTTTATGAACCTTGGATGGCCTATTCTGGTTTTGAATCATTGCATGACTTGCAATCACATGGTGCTGAGCAGAGGTGGGTGATAATTAGTTACATTTACTGGAGATATTATAGAGGAGGTGAGATGTAGGATTAGAAAAGTGCATTTACTGAAAAAAATCCAGTGATTGCACAGCTTTAGCAGCTGCATGGTGCTTGAGAGGGTGTTGCTATGGTTTTCCAGGTGGGTGCTAGGGGCTTACAAGGTATTTACTATGGTTGCCCACATGGTTAATCGGGTGTTGTCAATGGGCTTTTATCAACATGGCATAACTTGGGTGCACAAACCTTTGTACCCCATTCATTCCTGTTTGACATAGAACAATAACTGTACAAAAACCAGATGTCAAATCAAAAAGCTCTACACTAGCACACCATTCTCGATCAGACCAAACGTTCCAGACCAAAGGGTGTTGATATCTCAATGATTTAGCAGATAAATATCCAACGGAAAAACAGTAAGAAGAAAATCGCTCCTGTCGGAACACATTTTTTGTCGTGTTTCATTTTTTTAAATGTAATTTTATGTTGTGCTTAAACTTTACATTGAATGGTGATTGGAAGAAAAGCAATGACCCAAAATTACTTGGAAAGATATCTGGTTAGATTGACTTACAAGAAAAATAGTGTATGTTTTTTCCTTCACCTGTAAAGTTGTCATTTTGGAGATACAATAGTGGTGCACTGTAACGAGGAGCGATGTTGAGGCGGACGCATGTGTGGAGACTTATTATCAGAATCAGGGTCAAGACAGTCCAGGTTCAGGTAGCCAACATGAAGAGAAGGAGGGAGAGACATGACAAGGAACAAAGAAGTCCAAATACTTAACAAAAACTCTTCAAATCATACATATACTACGCACACAAGCCTTACATCAAACAGTACAATCAAACAAAGACCAGCAAACACAAGGGGCAAACACAGGGTTTAAATATGAACAAGGATAATGAGGGACAGGTGGAAAACAGGTGGGAACAATCAGGGCAGAGTCACTATACAAGGGTTATTTATTCATTACCAAATAAATGACTAAATAAGTACCAAAACACGTGGACTAGACCAAAACACGAACACATGGACAGGACTGGGAGGGGAAGATTGTGACATGCACATTGTTTTGCAGTGTGCGATCACAAAAAATTCATAAGGAAAGTGAAAATGAATGGAAAACGAGTTTCCATAGTTTAAGTTAAAAAAATCTGAAAATATATAGACCACACAAACTGTCACCATCACATAACCAGCTACCATCAGTTCTTCAGCATTTCATCTTTAAGAGAAGAAAATGAAGCTCCACTCTTGCTTTAGATCTGAGAAAAAATAAATGAATAAATAAAAAATCTGATTATCCTTCCACTGGGCGAGGTCATCTTAAGACTATGGGTCTGAAAGCACATGAAGTTGTCAAGAGGTCATTACTAAGAAAAGAATGTAGCTTAATACCAACATAAAAAATGACATTGCATTTCGTTTTTGAGACTTCGGTTAGTTATATGTCCTCTGATCATTTTTGGTCTCACTTTATTAGGAAAGTCCACAAAAGCCCCCCATCGATTATCTACAGATGTTCAAATTGTTTAAAAATGATCTGTTCAAACTCAGTTGATTCTAAACAGTGCTGGGGTTAGGGTTAGGAGTTGGACCAGGGTTAGGGTTAGGACCAGGGTTGGGTTTAGGTTTTGAGTTGAGGTTAAGTTTAGGGTTAGGATTAGAGCCAAAGGTTCTTTAGAGCTAAAGAAAATTATTGTTCATTAAGTAGAAATTTAGTTGAATGTAACTTGAAAGTAAATTGAGAATCTACAAAGCATCTAAAGTGAACTGTCCAAATAAAGTGTTGCCTCATTTTTCCTGGAAATGAAAATGAATAACTTGTGTTTAATTGCCATTTTGACTGAAAATTAAATAAATGAAGGGTGGTCTCTGTGCTAAACTTTTAGATGACCATTTTTCTCGCTTCATCCTCTGGAAATGAACAATGGATTTCATTTCCATGCCTTTAAGAATCATGAATAGAAACAGGCTCTAGAAACACCTCTACATGCCTAAATGCATTGAGTAGTGGCCATGTGATTGGCTGATTAGCTATTTGTGTTAACAAGGAATTGAGCCCCTATAAAGGTGGCTGGTGAGTGTATATATATATATATATATATATATATATATATGTATGTATATGTGAGTGTGTGTGTGTGATTGTCTGTCTGCCCTGCGATGGACTGGTGACCAGGGTTTTTCCTGCCTTCCGCCCAATGGCCCTGGGATAGGCTCCAGCACCTCCCACCCCCCCAGCCCCATATATATATATACAGTACTGTGTGAAAGTTTTAGGCATCTAAGCAAATTTAACAATTTACCTCAGCAGTGAGTTTCTCACAATATACATTAGTCATATTCATAATTCAAATAAACGTAAAAACAATAAAAAGTAACACGAATTTCTTGGGTCCATATTTCTCCTTGACACCTTCACAGCCGCCACAGAGACTTGTTAATATCATCAATTACATCATAAGCACAAATTACTGAAGCACTGATTGGTCAAACCAGGAGCTGCTTTTTAACTACATATAATACTGGGCTTCCTCGAGGAGAGGCTTGGAAATGGGTAAACAAACATACTAACATCCAGAAAATCTTTATTATCATTATCATAATCTTTATCATTATTACTAAATATTCTATTTTGTTTATTCAAATATTAACACTTGTCTCAGCAAATAAACATGAACTACACAAATAAATAGATTTTGAAAATGTGTCTTGGGTGCCTAAGACTTTCGCATCATACTATATGCACACATACATATATATACATACATACAAGGACAGTTTTAGCCATTTATATTTATTGACTAATTCTCTGTTTAGGGGTGAATTTCATTGTGTTCTGTTGGTTATAAAACTGGCTGTCTTTGCTGTTGCTCACACCTCTCACTTTGGAGCTTTAGTGTTTTATTTTAGACCAAAATGATTACAAAATGAGAAGAACAGAGCCTAAAAAACTTCAGTTAACTGATAAACTTTATTTCTCCAGATGATGTTGGATGTACTAAGAAGGTCCTCTAGAGTTCTAGAAGTTACTTTTTTTCCTTGCTGTTTTTTTACTAGGTTACTTTTGCTTCCACTTCAGTTATTATTTCTTTGAGGTTACAGTACTTTACTCTAAACCAATACTCAAGAATACTCTCCCCACCTTTTCTGACCACAAAACGCAACTCAATAAAACACCCACAAAAAGAACTCTGCCTCCCCGGACTTCACTTTTCTTATTGTTTTCCAATGGAAGGTGAACCAGAGTTGTTTTTTTTGTTCTTTTAGTTTTTTCTTCACTTCTGGCAAATGAAAATGGCCATTTCTCTTCGCTTTCACAGGTTACGTGATAAACTGTGGCCGGCCGCAGAGTGATCAATCTGGACCCCGCTGGGATCTTTCTCGGAAGAACAATCACTGAGACCCCACACAACACCTCCCCGCTTGACCCACCCACCACCACAGCCCCCGACTGCACACCCCTGGCCAATCACAGCAGGGCTGAGCAGTGTACAGTGATTGCTGCAAGTGCACGGACGGCTGCACTCACAACAATTACTCAAAGACAAACACCAGCCGTTTGTTCGCCCGGTGGAACACACAGTGCCTGTCAGAAGTTTTGGTCCACCTAGCTTTTCAAAATGTTTATGATACTAATGAGCATCTTTATTTCTTTCGCAATAACTTATTAAGCTGCTTAGATGTCACCTCTGTTCAAACTTGAAAAACCTGAATGAAAATCCAACCTTGGAAATAATGATGACACTCAAATCTTTTGGTTGTTGAACCCTTAGAAATGTAGATTTGTTACTGGTGCATCGCTACTTTGCACATACAGGGGTGTCCAAAATAATGGAAACTGCAAAAAAATACTCATGCTCACTGGCCGTTTTATCAGAAACACCTACCATATCGTCAGTTTCAGAACAAAACCAGAAAATATTCAAAGCATATTAATGTAATATGACGTTTCTTAAAGTGATGCATGTTTGCTCTATTGCTATTCGTCCATTCATCATGAAATGTTGACACAGTATAAACAATAGCTGGCATTTTCAAATTAGAAATAAAAAGGTGAAAAAAATGGAGATGCACTGTTTCATTCTGATAGTAACACTGTGCATATTGTTGGTTTAAAATTACTGGCTGTAGCCCATTTGTTGCTGTACAGCCCTCCTGTACACCACCCTTCAATTAAAAGGGATCACTACAGCACCACCACTGACCAGATATTACTTGTGTACAGGACCATCCTCAGCACTGCAGTGACACTGGCATGGTATTGCGCATTAGTACAACTTTATCAGACAACAGATGTTCCTGGTGTTTTTAAACACAGTATACACTCATTGACCACCTTATTAGACTCACCTGTTGCACTTTGTAGGTCTTTAGTGAGACAGCAGCTCATTTGTTGATGCACAATTTGTGTCATCTTCTAGCCCAAGGGTCACCAATTTAATCCATAAAGGTTGCAGGCTTTCATGTCTATCAAGTAGATGCACAACAGATTCACCAGAATCACTTGGTCTTAGTCTTCAAACAACTGAGTAGTTTTGTTAGAATGAAAACCTACAGCCACACCAGACTTTTATTGAAAAATTAGTGACTCCTTCACGTGCCCTTCACCAGTGGTCAGTTTCTGACCACAAAGCCATGCCTGGCTGTATGGTTTTGGAAAGTGGATTATGCTCAGCGTGGTACTGACATGTTTTTGCTGGGCCTGTAATATGAACATCATGAGAAATTGTGGGTTAAATATTGATGAGAATGTAGACTTATTAGAATGTTATGGTGCTGTTTGGTCCTTATTTATACCTCTAGGTGAAAAAATAAGACAGAGTAACACTTAAAGAGATATTAGATATATCTGGAGATACTGGTTGTGAATCAGAGAATGCTTCATAACTGTGGTGTAAAAACCAATAGCTGTTTCACAACAGAAATTTAGTAGATGTTTATTCATGCTTACTTGAAAAGTAACAGCCAGAAAATTCAAAGCTAAAAAGAAGACAAGATGTCAATAAAGGATTGACTGGCAATCCAACGACAGATCAATAATATACTAACAAAGGAATAGGCAACAGTGAAAAAAGAATGGAAAATACCATGGAGAGATGATCAAAACAAAGCATAGTATATCTAGAGACCATTTTGAACATTTATTTGGTACATTTTAATAAAGTTTTTGTTGTAACCGTAGCATTGGTTAATGGTGTAAATGGTGTAAATGACCTCAGACTTCGCACTGATGCACATAACCCTTTTGGTCTCTCAGGGAAAGTTGTAAAATGGCTTAGATCATATTTAATGAATAGACGATTCTTGGTTTCATTGGGAAATAATTAATAGAAAAGTTAATATTTCTTGTGGAGTCCCTCAAGGTTCAGTTTTGGGGCCAATGCTTTTCTCTTCGTACATGTTACCTGTAGATGTCATTAGGAAACAAATACCAATTTTGATAGCTATGTTGATGACTTGGGCTTGCCAGCTGCATGTCAGGTATTTTTCAGCGGATGTCACAACATTTTCTGCTACACAAAAAAACGGAAACACTGATACTAAAACTCAGAGGGAAATGCTTCATGAGAAATTCTGCTCTTTAGCTTCATATTCCAAATTTGAAGTACGAAACCTGGATGTAATCTTAGACTATAAACTCTTGTTTATCCTGCATGTAATACATCACTAAAGTAGCATTTTATCATTTGAAAAACATTGCTATAATTGCCCTTTCTATCTCAGAGTGATGCAGAGAACCTTCTTCATGCATTTGTAGCAAGCTACAAGGCTGTATTTATTATTGAGAAAACAATACATTCTCTACCCTTCATTACAAAACGCAGTAGCATGAATCCTAAGAAAGAAAGAACTACACTGTCTACATGTATCTTTTAGGACAGAGTTTAAAATTCTGCTATAAAGTTGTTAAGTCTCTAAATGACCTTAATGCACCTACATACCTCACTGAAGGTCTGTCTGTTTATGTTTCAGCGCATGATCTTAAATCAGCAGATAATGACCTTCTGCAAATACTTTCCTTAAAATACAGAAAATGTGGAGAGATTTTTTCAGGTATTCTGGTTCTAAAGTGTGGAACTCAATTCCAAATTCTAATAGACAGTCCAGCCCAGTGCTCAAATGTAAGAGACATTTACAAACATATTTTTTAACTTAGTCTTAAATTGAAATGATACGTCTCTTTGGTATTTATCTTTTCTTTACTGTGATAGGTCACTATCCAAAATTATTTTAAATTAAAACTCATAGTTCCTTCTCTTACTGTTCACTGTTATTACCTGTCTGTAAAGCACATTGAGCTGTCTCCAGTACAAAAAGTGCTCCATAAATAAAGATTTTTTTCTGAATTGCAGATTTTCCTATGATTATATTGTGTTCCATTTGACTCAAGACAGTTTAACTCCCAATGGCAAATATGAAGAACAGCATTGACAGCTAAATCAAATCTAACATGCTGATTGTGGCTCGTGCTGTCAGGTAGAAGAAAGAATGGAGTCAGCTTGGAACGTTGTAATCCGCCTGATGGATCCCACCTCCACACTTCTCAAGTGAAGCCTCACTTCTAATTAAAAGAAAATGAGCGGTGGGACAGGGCTGGTGGTCTACAGCGGCGTGATCGTGTGATGAGTTGGACTCTGAGATGGCGATATGTGCAGCATTCTCCACTCCATTAGTGAGCTAACCATGTCCTCAGGCTTTATTTGATCATACAGAAGCTGGAATAATCAGAGTGTGCTCATAAATATACCTCTGAACATCTGTGTGTGACCACCCACTCAAGTATGTATGGATTTGCATGGAAGCATGTTCACATTCCTTCTCTCACACCGCATGTTACAGTGTGATTGATGTGATTTCAGAGCCGCGGTGCTTTCTTAACTGTAACTCCAGCGCAGAGGAAAAATGTGTTAATTTGTCTTTGTGAGAAATGTGCTGTGGGCCAACAACACAACCAGCCAAACAACTTCATTTCAGTCATGAGTGTTAGATGATGTGAATGCCTGATTGCCGCTTACTTACATACTTATTTATGTATTTATTTATGCCTCTTTCCTTGTATTCATTTTAACGAACCAAGTATTCTATCACAGGCTTATGCTGCAGTGTTTTACAGCCAAAAGAAAAAAAAAAACAAAACATGCATATCACAGTGTCTGAACAAAACCTTGTATCTCCATTTTTGTCATTTTTCAGTTTTTAACATAATTTGAAAATACCTGTTGTCCTGTACATTGCGTGTATATTTCTTGAAGAATGGACCAACAGAAACAGCCCAAAATTGCTTGGAAAAAGTTCTGGTTCCATTGACTTACATTAAAAGTAAAGTGTGTTTTTACCTTCTCCTGTAAAGTTAGCATTTTGGAGATACAAGGTTTTCTTCCAACAGCAGCGGTATCTTTGTCTCCTATAATGCAATCACAAAGACATCCAGAAGATCCCTTTCTAAGTTAATCCCCTTTAAATGCAAGTTTATTACATGATCATTAATCTTAACAATTAATACACATTAATTACTATCAATTACTCAGTAATTACTTGAAGTGATTTGTTTGTTGTGTGGTTATGAGTTTGAATTTGTTCTAGGGGAAAAAAAATAAATGAAACAAAAAAATGTGGCCTATGCAAAAGTTATGCTACATTTGATACTTTTACATTATTTTAAACTAACATAAATTGTCCTCTAAAATTATTTGTAGATAAATATATGACTTAAGCTCATTTTTTGTAGCAGATAAGTCACTTGAATTAAGGAAATATGGAATTTAACCAGGGTGTTCAAAGCTTTCAATACAACTGTGATCAATTTACATCTGATTTCCCAAATTTTCATTCACAACCATATCACTACATTTCTTGATAAATTTGGCAATACTTTTTCCAGCTAGCCCACTGTGAATGCTTTGTAGATGCTTAGAGTCTTGAATAAGATGAGCCTTTAGTAAATGGGATGTTTCTTTTTAAAACCATGAGTTCTTTGTAGGACCATTACATGTTCAAATGGTTCTTTGTATGGTAAAATAGTTAATTAGATTGATAGATAATGTGTTGTGTATGGATATATATATATATATATATATATATATAATCTTGCTGTAGTTGGATCAAAACTTTGTATCTCCAAAATGGTAATTTTACAGGAGAAGGAAAAAACCTACTTTACTTTTAATGCAAGTCAATGGAACCAGATGTTTTTCCATGTAATTTTGGGCTGTTTTTTTTGGTCCATTCATCATGAAATTTACACAGAATATAAAGGTGCTATATAGAGCCATTTTCAAAAAGATATTATGTAGAACCATACACAACATATTCATCAACCTGAAGAACCCTTGCAAAGAACCGTTTAAGCATGAAACAGTTGTATGCAGAATTTTGGAGCAGAACTTAGAAGCTTTAACTTGCTTCCAATTCCTAGTACACCACACACTTGTAAGTACAGCAGTGCCCATGTCAAAGTGCTTCCCCAGAGCAAGAGACCCTAAAGGTGGCATTAACCAGCTTCTACCCAGCAGTGACAATATTCCACCACATATCCCTCGGCTGTGATCAGGTGCACATATAGATTTCAATACACACAAAGATACTTATGCCTGCCATTTATGCCTTTTAAGTAAGCATGTGTAATTACATAGTTATTAAGTAGCAATTACATTTACATGGATTTACATTTTGTATTCGCATGTTTGATGACTGGCGACCTGTCCAGGGTGTATCCTGCCTTCTGCCCGAAGACTGCTGGGATAGGCTCCAGCACCCCCCGCGACCCTGACGGAGAAGCGGCTTGGAACATGGATGGATGGATGGATGGATGGATGGATGGATGGATTTGCATGTTTGAGACAAATGCTGAACCTCTTTTATGTGTTATGATGTTAAACAATGGCTAACAACAGCAAAACCCTAAAATAGGAAGTTGCTTTCCACAAATAAATGCTGTACGCACAACAACTTGTTATCTAAATTCAAATCATAAAAGATCTCAACAAACACCAATGGACTGTACATTTAGAATCTTCATCAGTGCCTGTGTTTACATGCAAGATGTTTTCCAATCCCATTGAATACATTCCTATGACGGATTCAGACTGTGGTGTTTATATGCTCACTGTATTCAACAGTCTGATGGAAAATCTTCGTTTACTCACTACAAGTAATCCGATGCAAAATGACACTTATGCATGGAGTAGCACTTAGAGTAAACGTTACCATGACAGCGAACATCACATGAGGTCCAGTCGGAGTGAGATGAGCTTCCAGTTGGCGTGCTTGTGAAAAACGTCCTTCACATGTACTTATTAAGGAAGCGGTGAGAGGTAGACGTCATGTTCTGAGACGCATAAGCTGGACATCCGTCCCACCACTGTCTTTTAAAGATCAGAGCATAAACTTTGTCTCCTCTGCAGACCAGTTTCTGCTCTGCTATGTTGACTGTTACAAACTTTTGCCAGACCCAGTTTACACATTCCGATTGGAATGTAATTGGATTCAGGCGTTTACATGGCTATTATTCTTCTTTTTAATGGATTATTTACTGGAGTACCCACCTCCTTCTATCAGATAGTAATTGTATTCTGAATGGCTTTATTCAGACTAGACTATTCCGATTGAGGTGTTTACATGGACGTATTCTATTCTGATTGAGCTATTAGTTGGATTTTTAATGGATTATTAGGTCGCATGTAAACGTGGCTATTGACAGAAGACTGTGACTGGTTCATCCCTGCTTTGCTTTTTGGGCATTCAACTGACAGAACATGTACACTTGCATTTAAAGCAATGTTTCAATCCACATCAAGTATGAATGGGTGCATCTTATGTAAGCATAGACATCCCTTACAGGGGTTTAACCATAGAGATTTTAAGTTGCAGAAAATTTTCATTTTTCTCCGTGTTTAATCCAGCCAGTTTGGGAATGTAGTGTGGGTGGATTTTTTTTTTATTGTTGTGTGTTGTCTTTTTGCTTGATTCAATTTATATGTGCACTGCAGCTGTGGAAAAAGGTTGGAAAATGACAATGAATCACCTATTGTATGTGAATTGATCCTTTGTTGAATAGTTGGCAAGGACACACAGAAATGTGCAATGAAAGGACTGGTAGAAGTATGCAGAGTTCAGTGGCATCTCATGAAATATCTCAAGAAAAAAAGAGATTTCTGTAAGGAGACACTGACAACTAATTATGATTATACAAATGAGTGGCTAATTTACATTAACTGTCCAACTTTATATCCATGTATACGTGTATGTATATGTAATGTAACTGTGCAAATATTGCTCATATTTCTTATTTAGTTGTGAAAATAAACATTTTATATGTAGGACTTCTCATTAATGCCTGCAAGTTTGTATTGTCGCAGTACAGCTATTATTTGTCAAGGTGTTTACTTTGGTTAAAACCTCATGGTTTACCTGCACGCTATCCTGCTACATTAGGTTTGACCCCAATAACTTTAGTTTGCTGGCGCTTCATAGGTCTTACTTTATTTCTCTCCCCCTGCATCAGATGGGATAAGGCCAGTGTAAATTGATGTGCTCGACTGTAACATTTCTCATTCAAGCTTTCAAATGCCGGCCGGGCTGAGCCATGATGCAAAAGCCCGCTTCTCCGGGTGGTCATTGTTAAACCAATACCGGGAGTCCATTCCCCAGCTCTACTGCAATATGTGGCAACAATTGCCTGGTTTTCCGATGCTATTAGCTGAAAGCTGCCTTTTAGGGAAAAAAATTCTAACGTTGGCTGCCTGAACTTTTGGTGGAAACAGGAAATTGCTCTCAAATGTCACAAGCTTCTTTGTGTCTGCTGCGAGAAAGAATCAGAATTCGGACGCTGGTGGCCGGGGCTATTTTTGGGATTTTCCCCCGTCAGGGAGATGACGACAGGCCGGCGCTTTTCATTACTGCGGCAGAGCCACTTTGTCTACCTGTTCTGCTGCTCTCTGATCGCTCTGTCAATCAGAGCCAAGCCGCTGAGCCGTGGGTCCCTGGGGGAGGAGGCTGAACTCATCAGAATTTCTTGCGTTGCAATGTGATTGTGATGCGGATTGATCTCAGGGAGCTTTCCTGCAGGAAAAAGAATTGATACATGAAGTTTCAGAGGGACACTGTGCTCTATGCATGGCAGATGAATGAATTAAAGTTTAGGGGACATGAGTGGGTTTTGGTTGGACAAATTAAGATCTGAGACCCAATAGAGAACAAGCCTTTTTATTTTGAAAATGACAGACTAGGTAAGAGTAATAACACTCACCTTGCAAAGAGCTAACTTGCATTTCCAGTCTTTAGATGCTTTATTAAAAACACCAAGCTTTTATTTCCACTTACTGGCTTCTTTACTTAGGAAAAGCTACCTTGTACTTCCACTGACTGGCAACTTCCTTAACTTCTTTATCCCTACCTTGGATTTCCACTGGTCACTTTATCAGGAACACTTACCTGGTATTTCCATTCGCTGGCCACTTTATTAGAAGCACATACATTGTACTTCCACTAACTGGCCACTGTACTACAAACTCCTCCCTTGTACTTCCACTGACAGACCACTTTATTAGAAATACCCACCTTGTACTTCTATTAAATGGCCTCTTTTCTACAAATACCGACCTTCTGCTTCCCTTTGCTGTCCACTTTTAGGAACACCTACACTGTACTTCCACTCACTGGCCACTTTATTAGAAATCCATACATTGTACTTACTTTAACAGGCTACTTAGTCAGAAGCACATACCACTTATGGCCACTTATTAGAAACAAATACCATGTACTTTCACTAACAGGGCACTTTAATTGAAACACATACCATGTCATTCCATGAACTGGATGCTTTAGAGACATCTACCATGTAGTTCCACTAACTGGCCACATTATTAGGAACTCGTACCCAATACTTCCACTGACTGGCCACATTATTAGAAACACTCACCTTGTACCTCCATTAACTGGTCTCTTTAGTAGAAACACTAACCTTGTACTTCCCCTCACTGTCTAATTTTTTGGAAATGTATAATGTGTACATCCATTAACTGGTTACGTTGTCAGAAACATCTACCTTGTATTTCCACTAACTGGAGACTTCATTAGAAACACCAGGTACTTCTGCTGAATTTATACTTTATTAGAAACATATATTGTACTTCGCCACTCTGACCACTTTATTACAAGCATCTCCCTTAAAATTCCCCTCACTGGTCACTTAATTTGAAACATTGATCTTGTACTGTAATACGTAATACACCATTTATCACTGGTCACAACCCCTGTTGGCCAGATATTATTAGGGGAGTGGATCAGCCAATATATAGCCAATAGCATCACTGTATTCTGGCCATTGATAAAGGGCTGATGGCAAGCAATGCATTCCTAATAGTGTCTGGTATAGTTGTAAGCAACTGTTAATTAAACTTCATATATTATTTCAAACCCACTAATACGTTTTAGACCTGATTGTATGACATCACTTCAAACTCAGAATGAACTGTAAAGTGTTTATTTTCCAGCCAAGTTGTATCTTGAGCAATCAAGCGGTCTTACCATGGACTGTGGTCCCTTTGCCAGTGTCTCCAGCTACCGCCGATTGACGCGCTCGAGCTGCACGCGTGGTGGCTCTGCGTTAGTGCTTAAACGTTCAACAGATGGCAATGCTTCAGTGGATGAAGTAATGAGCCACTTGGGGAAGCCAAAAGCAACATGCAAGTGCTCATCTGCCCATTGTGTGTTTGATCGTAACAGTTTTACTTTCACCGCCGCTGCTCAAGCAAAAACAGAGAAGGTGCCAATATAACTGGCAAAGAAAGAGAGGCAGAGAGAAGAGCTCCAGTACTCCAATGAACAAACCCCATAGCAACCAGTCCACGGAGCAGGAAGTCAACATTGCACCCAGTTACCTAATATTGACTGTACTCGTCTAATTACAGAGCAGTGCAGTGAACTTTTAATGAATAACCACTTGCTATATTACATTATGTAACCGTGAAGTGGCAGTGAAACCAGTTGTCAGTTCATGGAATCATATGCATGTTCATATTCAGTCTAAAATAATATATTGCGTTTTAATAAGTGATATTCTTGGAGACCCTATTGCACCAGTGTTTAAATAATTGTCCCCAAACCCTCTCAAAACTATATAACAAGGGGTGGATGCACATGTTGAAATTAAATTATGTGAGGCTCTGGTCTGCCATGTGGCATACTTTTACACTGTGCACCGATCAGGCATGACATTCTGACCACCTCCTTGTTTCTACGCTCATTGTCCATTTCATCAGCTCCACTTACTATATTGTGCACTTTGTAGTTGTATAGTTACAGACTGTAGTCCATCTGTTTCTCTGATACTTTGTTAGCCCCTTTTACCCTGTTCTTCAGTGGTCAGGACCCCCACTGGACCCTCACAGAGCAGATAATATTTGGGTGGTGGATCATTTTCAGCACTGCAGTAAGAGTGACATGGTTTTGGTGTGTTAGTGTGATCCTGAGTGGATCAGACACAGCAGTGCTGCTGGAGTTTTAAACACCTCAGTGTCACTGCTGGACTGAGAGTAGTCAACCAACCAAAAAATATCCAGCTAAAAGCATGTTGTGGGCAGTGTCCTGTGACCACTGATGAAGGTCTAGACACAAACTGTGCAGCAGCAGATGAGCTATCGTCTCTGACTTTACATCTACAAGGTGGACCAACAAGGTAATAGAGTGGACAGTAAGCGTACAGTGTTTAACAACTCCAGCCACACTGCTGTGTCTGATCTACTCGTACCAGCACAACACACATTAACACACCACCACCACGTCAGTGTTACTGCAGTGCTGAGAATGATCCACCATCCAAATAGTACCTGCTCTGGGCGGGCCCATGGGGGTCCTGACCACTGAAGAACAGGGTAAAAGGGGTCTAACAAAGTATCAGAGAAACAGATGGACTACAGTCTGTAACTGTGGAACTACAAAGTGCACCTGTATAGTAAGTGGAACTGATCAAATGGACAATGAGCATAGAAACAAGGAGGTGGTCATAATGTCATGCCTGACTGGTGTATATATATTGTTCATCCTTTCAATAGTTTCTGAAACGTATGGAATTTCTGTCTTTACATGCCGAAGCTGTTCTGACGGTTTGACGCTGCCCAGCACTTCACTAAGACCCTTTATGTAGTTGTTGCCTTTAATTATAAGTCTGTAAATATGTAGCATAGAAATGGTCAAAACATGCAAACATACGTGGAGAATAAACCTGTGTAAACATCTCTTCCAACTACCATAATGAGCTGCCTTACTCCACAAGTTCCTAACCAGAATTAACTCTGAAAAATAATTATACTGAAAATGAATTTCAAATTCAATTTTAAACACCAACTCCATGTTCAAATTGGCAAATAGGGGGAGCAAATCTAGACCACACCAAACATTGGCCTTGGGGATGAGAGAACACCATAACAAGGTCACTGAACAAATTTTGGCTGCCTGGCCAAGGATCTGGGTTGCCAGACCCTCTCGGAAATATGATGCAACAAAATTAATTTTTTCCCCAGTAATTTATGCTCTTAGCTCAACCTTCCTGATTAAGATTAATGAGTTGTGTTACGGACAAATCCTGTAGAGATGTAGCCCATATTCCTCCCTGCTCCTCAATCAAATTTCATTTTCTCTTTCTCTCACAGCGAGAGTGGGATTAACATTCTCTACATGATATCTGACCAAGGTGATCATTCATTTACACTAAAAGTCAAAGGTTTGGACGCACTTCTCATTATTATTATTATTATTATTATTATTATTATTATTATTATTATTATTATTACACATATTAGAAAAGTAGACAAACCGTAATAAAGTAATACATATCAAAATGTCTAAGTGAAGATATTAGCTACTCTTTGCACTATATGAAGATTTCACAATAAATGGGCCAGTAGAAATGATCAAAAATGATTGAAATATTAAGTGACCCTTATTAGTCTCATAATGGGGAAATTTTACCTTCGCAATCCAATCAGTGAAACACCACATACACACTAGTGAAGACACACACTAGGGGGCAGTGAGCACACTTGCCCGGAGCGGTGGGAGACCTATCCGCAGCACCTGGGGAGCAGCTTGTCTTGCTCAAGGGCAGTTACTATGGTATCCCAGATGGTTCCTAGGGCATTTCAAGGCTGTTGATATCCCAAAAGGTTGCTAAGGTGTTGATAGATGGTTGCTATGGTAACTCAAGTTGTAGGTAAGGGGTGGCTAAGTGGTTGCTATAGTATCCCAAATGCTTGAGGTAGGTTGTTGATAGGAGGTTGCTTTGGTATCCCACAAGGTTAATAGGGAATTGCTAGGTGTTTGCTTTGGAATCCCAGGTGGTTCCTAGGGTGTTGCTAGGTTGTTGCTTTGGTTCCTCACATGGTTAATAGAGTGTTACTAATGAACCTGACATGACATGTTGAGAGCACAAACTTTTATTATATAAAATACATTCCAATAATTTTCTGATCAAAAAGTATACAAGAACATCATTTCCAATCAGAAAGAACATTCAGAGCAAACATATTCAAAAAACTGTGGATGGAAATCTGGCATGAAATAAGAAGAATCATATTGGAAAACAAACTTTTGACAAGTGTTGTCTGTATGAAATGTTAAATCAGTTTTGAGAACACCAAGCCAAAAAACAAAGCTAGGCAAATTTAGGATCATCAGTTGAGGTGACCACTCTGTTTCCAGGGTATGTCCTCTTTTTGGGACCTAAAAAATGTTATGGAATGGCAGGGAGGCGGACCCAAGTGCAGAGGGGAAAACCCATGAGAAAGAGTCTTTAAATTAAAATTAATTTATTGAGGCAATGTAGTGCGAATTTGGTGATCGCCCACATTGGGGTTGAGGTGACCCAGCACCAGGCCTGGAAAAACACCTCAACGAATGAGGAAATAAAAAGGTGCTAAAAAGGCTCAAGCCTTCTTTTGGTTTTTACGTAGTTGTGGGACAATTTCCCTCTTTTGTTTTCCCAGCCCTCTTTCCTTTTCTTCAAATACCCACCTGGGCTAAGTACAGTTCTGGTCACTCTTCTAAAAAGGTGAGACAAAAGGTCTGCTGTTTGCCACAGCCTTAAGTAGATGAGTCCACAGGTGTGTCAGGTTGGGTGAAATCAGCTCAAGGGCTTCTGGCAATTGGAGTCCCCTGAAGTTATGGCACCTCATCGCTGTTGCCCTCTGCTGGCAGCTGGCAGCGCAGGCTGGGCCCTTACAGAGTCTGAATTGTCTAAACTAAAATATCTAAAAGATCACTCTTTATTTGTAGTTAAGTAGCAAATTATTGGTGGATGCATATTCCAACCAATGAGAGTATATGTCATGTATATTTAATTTATTCAATCAGTGGTACATTATATATATATATATATGTATGAGGGTGACTAAAGTGTTATCAAAGCCATTTGAAAGTTCTACTTGAATGACAAGTCTTCAGTAGTGAATATCGTACCAACATCCGGCACAGTGCCTCAGCCCTTACTACTATGGATGTTTCAAAAGGGTCTAATGAGGAAAAGTTATTGACTGCATAAAAACAATAAATGAATGCATGAATTAATAACTACAGCAGCCCTAGTCGTGTTGTTGAGGTTAAGGTTTGGCCGTAGAACTATAAGCTTATCATTTGACTGTTTAAATGTATTCAGTGTGTTCATCCTCAAATAGCCCCAGCAGAGAGATGCTAAAGCAGCAAGATGTGGTGGAAACATTTCATAATTCACCACGGTTCTGCCTGAGCGAATCTTTTGATAGCCCCAGTAACTCAACATTTAATTAACATAGCTATATCAGTGTAACCAAATCAAAGACAAAAATATGCAAATGGGGCCTCAGATATGCTATTGGGGGCAACGTGTTCCCTCATTACCAGATTACACAGGCAGATGACGGCTGTCCATCTAGCCAGTGGTTTATGCAAATGCTGCATATTTTTTCAGAAGTCAGGGAGCCTGGCGGTGAAATGATGACAAGAATTAATCAATCTCCATCACTTTCAACTGTGACAACAAACAGAAAAGTTTTCATATTAATGTGTCTTCCGTGGCAGGCGACTGGAAGACGAGAGGAGACGGCGTGAGTAGAGAATGTCCTCAGATAAGCTGCAAGCAATAAGGTTTCTCAGTGATTGAGTCTACACAGACATGTTTTGTACTGAGGTGGTGATGTGGCATGTTACAAAGATCTGCTTTTAACTTGCAATGAGATTACGTTTTTCAATTAAGAGGATGAAGAATTATTCTTCAAAAGGTGCCTCACTCATCTTCAGCAGAACAGAGGGTCACATTAGAAGTATCAAAAGTTACATTAAAAAGTACACGTTGGATTTACAAAAGACTCATTGGTGAACCATATATTTAATTTACTGCTGAGGGAAGTGGTGGGAGATATGCTGACCTCTTAGATACCTCAGACAGAGCTTTAGGTAGCAAGACTTGCAGACAGATGCCTGATGAATCATTATTATCATTATTATTTTTATTATTAGTTTAAAGCAGAATGTCTCTTCTGTTTTGGACTTCATGCTTCTTTATGGATTAATCATGTTATATCTGATTGTGTCCATCCATCTTGTTGCTGGCCATTCTTGTTCCATCAGGCTCCTCAAGAAGAGGGATGAAGACTGAATCTGAATCTCATGTGAAATCATAGGTTTATCTTTTTATCCATCTGCACATATGGAAACCTTATTGTACATATTGTACTTTCTGTACCCCTTTATTGCACGTCTTTCACATCTGGACGCTCCACACCTACACTTTATTTACCAATATATGCATATATTGATTCAGTGTTGACATTAAATGCTGTTACCTGTGCCTCCTTGTACAGTCATTATTGCACTGCATTTTTCATCTCAGGTCCGTCCATATATATATTTATTCTTCTTTTATCTGTTCAAACATAATTTGCTTTTCCAGTCAGTTAGTTCTTCTCAGAATATGTCCAAAATCTGTCTTCAATTGTAATCAATTGGATTTATGGAGTTATGTTAATCGGTTATTGTGAAAAGTAAGTTGGGGGGGGGGGGGGGGGGGGGGGGTGGGGGGTTGTAGAGAGTTGGTAGTGGCAGTATAAACAGATTGTGTATTCTACTGTATCTACCAGCCACTTTATTAGGTGCATCATTCTCACACTTGGCAGGACCCACTTTTACTTTTTGAATACTCTGAATTCTTTTGCGGCATGGATTGAACAAGGTTCTGGAGTTTCTGTTGCCCTTCATTTCAGCCTAATTGCATTGCATAATTGCAGTGGATCTGTTGGCTGCATATCTCTTACTTTACCACGTCCCAAAGAAGCTCTATTGGATTCAGAGCTGGTGACCATCTGCATGTTGCAGTAAAATCAAGAAATCAATAGACCAGGCAATGTTTTCCCATTTTAAGCTCTACAGTGTGTGTGAGCTTGTGCCCACTGTGGCACAGGAATTGACCACAGTGGGCTCTTCTGCTGTTGTAGTCCGTCCTCCTCAAGGACTATTGCATTGTGTGTTTAGGAATGCTTTTAAAAAGGGTGATTATTTATGCAACTGCTGCCTTCCTGACAACTTGAACATTTCTTGCCTTTCTCTACTAACCACTGTACTACAGTGCATCCGGAAAGTATTCACAGCGCTTCACTTTTTCCACATTTTGTTTTGTTACAGCCTTATTCCAAATTGAATTATATTAATCTTTTTCCTCAAAATTCTACACAAAATACCCCATTGTGACCATGTGAAAAAAGTTTTCTCGAGAGTTTTGAAAATTTATTAAAATTAAAAAACAAAGAAATCATATTTACATAAGTATTCACAGCCTTTGCCATGAAGCTCAAAATTGAGCTCAGGTGCATCCTGTTTCCACTGATCATCCTTGAGATGTTTCTACAGCTTAAATGGAGTCCACCTGTGGTTGATTGGACATGATTTGGAAAGGCACACACCTGTCTATATAAGGTCCCACAGTTGACTGCATGTCAGAGCGCAAACACCAAGCATGAAGTCAAAGGAATTGTCTGTAGACCTCCGAGACAAAATTGTCTCGAGGCACAAATCTGGGGAAGGATACAGAAAAATTACTGCTGCGTTGAAGGTCCCAATGAGCACAGTGGCCTCCATCATTCGTAAATGGAAGAAGTTCGGAACCACCAGGACTCTTCCTAGAGCTGGCCGGCCGTCTAAATTGAGCGATCGGGGGAGAAGGGCCTTGGTCAGGGAGGTGACCAAGAACCCAATGATCACTCTGTCAGAGCTCCAGCGTTCCTCCGTGGAGAGAGGAGAACCTTGCAGAAGGACAACCATCTCTGCAGCAATCCACCAATCAGGCCTGTATGGCAGAGTGGCCAGGCGAAAGCCACTCCTTAGTAAAAGGCACAAGGCAGCCCGTCTGGAATTTGCAAAAAGGCACCTGAAGGACTCTCAGACCATGAGAAACAAAATTCTCTGGTCTGATGAGACAAAGATTGAACTCTTTGGTGTGAATGCCAGGCGTCATGTTTGGAGGAAACCAGGCACTGCTCATCACGAGGCCAATACCATCCCTACAGTCAAGCATGGTGGTGGCAGCATCATGCTATGGGGATGTTTCTCAGCAGCAGGAACTGGCAGACTAGTCAGGATAGAGGGAAAGATGAATGCCGCAATGTACAGAGACATCCTGGATAAAAACCTGCTCCAGAGCGCTCTTGACCTCAGACTGGGGCGACGGTTCATTTTTCAGCAGGACAACGATCCGAAGCACACAGCCAAGATCTCAAAGCAGTGGCTTCAGGACCACTCTGTGAATGTCCTGGAGTGGCCCAGCCAGAGCCCAGACTTGAATCCGATTGAACATCTCTGGAGAGATCTGAAAATGGCTGTGCACAGACGTCTCCCATCCAACCTGATGGAGCTTCAGAGGTACTGCAAAGAAGAATGGGCAAAACTGCCTAAAGATAGGTGTGCCAAGCTTGTGGCATCATATTCAAAAAGACTTGAGGCTGTAGTTGCTGCCAAAGGTGGTTCTACAAAGTATTAAGCAAAGGCTGTGAATACTTATGTAAATATGATTTCTTTGTTTTTTAATTTTAATAAATTTTCAAAACTCTCGAGAAAACGTTTTTCACATGGTCACAATGGGGTATTTTGTGTAGAATTTAGAGGAAAAAGATTAATTTAATTCAATTTGGAATAAGGCTGTAACAAAACAAAATGTGGAAAAAGTGAAGCGCTGTGAATACTTTCCGGATGCACTGTATCTGTACTAAATCATCTAGATCATGTTTTGAAGTTTTGTGAACAAGATCTGAAGCTCTTGACCTGTGTCTGCATGATTGTATGCACTTTCCATGGAAGTTTATATAAAGTTTTATTTTTATATTTTCATTTTATATTAAAAAAGATAGCTGGAGTCTTCAAATTACAGCAAAAAAAGGAACACAAGGTTTTGTTGCAAAAGTGATTATATACATACAAGATTATTGTAGATTACTTTCAGTCATGCTATGGCTATATCTCTATGGATTTAATACCATAGTTTCGCAAGAATCTATGCAGGAAAGAAATTCAATGTCCTCCTGGCGTATGACTTTCCATTTCTCATCCTACATTAAACCAATTTACAAATGTAAGCAGAGAATTATGGAGAGCTTCCTAAGCTGAGTTATTGCACTACAAATCCACAGTCTACAGCATAAAACAAGCTCCTGAGGGAGAGAAAATGTGCAAGCGTCTAGTTTTCCTCTTCATCAAAGTAAAGAGGGGATTTTGGGCAGCAAATTGTATTATCATAGCAGATAAGCATCCCACTTACAATCATAATGTGCAGAATGCACATGAATACAAATGCACTTTTGCTCAGTTTCCTAGAATGTTCTTCTAGCACTCACCGCTGCAGGTTCATCAGCAAATGAAGCAGAGAAAAACAAACAGTCACGTTTGGCTGGAACTAAAGCAACTGTAGCGCTTTGTCTCTCACACTGCTGTACCAACAAAGAAAGTTTATTCCAAACAGTAGCCAACACTTTTAATCCAGTGCTGGGAACAGATCACTACAAACAGGGCAGAGTGATTTGTTTACTTTCAACAGATGTTCATAGTTTTGGGCCAGCTCCAACGCAATTAAAATCAAACCCGGAACTGACTTTGGGAGGGAATAACTCGACTTTAGAGGACTTTCATGAAAGCACCACTAGTTTTCCAAAGCAGATTTTGCCTACTGCTACTAATTGTTATGATGTGACTGGAACCCAGACGCTCGCGGATGAAAGGTTACACGATTTATTTGTTTAGCTAGTGGCCAAAGAAACAAAAAGGGGCAAAACACAAAGGAGCAGTCAAAGTACAGTCTAAAAGTAAAATAATGAATCCACACAATCAGCAAAAGTACCAAAAGGGAAAGGCAACAGACGTAGTCAGAAACACGATTCTAAACGGTCAAAAATCACGGTAAGACAAGCAATAGCAAGAAGAATGCGCTCAGTAAGTTAACAAGAAAACAATACCTCGCACTGACTGATTGTCAGAGCCGGGCTTAAATACTCAGCTCTAATGAGGCACAGGTGACATTCCTCAAAAGTCTGGGGATTGTGAGCGCAGATAGGTGCGCGTGCCTGAGTCCGGAGTCACATGATCTCCCAGGGTGTTCTGGGAGTTGGAGTTCACTCGACGAGCTGAATGCGTGACACTAATTCCTATTTTCAACCATATTAAGCATTTTAAATATTAAATAAAAAATTTTAAATATTTACACACTATATATGTGTATGTGTGTGTGTGTGTGTTTTTGTTTTTTCTTTTTTTTTTTTAGTGCTCACTGAAAAAATACAATTTCAATGGTTGCAAAAATGAAAAAGAATAAGGTTACTTTCACCATTTTTTTCTCCATAAGTACAGTCATATATAAAAGTTTGAACATCCCTGGACAAATTGCGTGTTATCTGCACATTTTAGTACACCTTTTTTATTCATTTATTTAACATATTGAAAATAAATATTCAAAAAATATGCCAACCATTTAACAAAGAGCACATTTTAATTTATTAAATTAAGGCCCCTGCCCTTTAGACATGACATTAACATTATCCTAAGAACTAAGGGGCCTAGCACAAACCAAGAGAAATATCCCATTATCCCTCCTCTACCAAACTTTACAGTTTGGCAGTACCACATGCATTCCAGTAGGTAGTGTTTACCTAGGCATCCATCAAACCTAGGCTGTTCACACAGCAGGTAAAAGTGGCCCAAATCCCATCTTTTTCTCCGTATGTGACATAGATGTGTCATGTGAGGCAATGCGACTCAGTCTGAACAGCCATATTGGAATTCATGCAATTTTTACATCAGTCCGACTTAACATTTGTCATAATTTCATGCTGCTGAGACTCATAAATATTTAGGCTGATGTTTCTGTACCAAAAAATGAGAAGTAATGTATCGCAACCGCTTTGTGTTTTTCGAATGAAACACCCCAGAGGAGACCGAGGCTGCAGTGTCAAAAACGTTTAAAGAATCCAAAACCACGGATCAAAGAAGTGCCTGTGGCTGAATAACGTGCCCCTTTTACAGTGAACCTAAACACAATGTGGAACACCATTAAACCTTTATAATCTCTCCTGTGATGCTGGCAAAGACCAAATTTAGAGCTCTGCGCTCCCAGGCGCTCGCTGGCCTTCATAATCGTTTACCACTGGATGAGCCACGTGAAGCATTGTTCTTTTGCATATGCAAAAAAAAGAAAATCAGATTTGGGCCACTTTTACCTGCTGCATAAATATAGCCCTAGATTCATCCATCAGACTGCTGGTTAATGATTCATCACTCCAGACAACACATTTCCACTGCTCCAGTGGCAACAAGCTTTACACCACTCCAGCCGACACTTGGCATTGCACATAGTGACATTGCACATCTTAGGCTTAGGCTTACCTTTCTGTGGCTGATGCTTCCGTTTTCACGCAGGAAACAGCACGTTTTTGTGGCATTCTCTGACATGTTTAAAGTCACTGAGCTCTTCTGTATCTATTCTATTGCTGAAGCTTGTCTATGGACATTGCATGACTCTGTGCATGATTTTGCACACCTGTTAGCAATGAGTGTGGCTGAATCTGAATCACCTGAACTTAATAATTAGAAGGGTCCACATACTTTTGGCCACACAGTGTATAATGTTTTAATGGTAGCAGCACAATTTATCTGCTTTAGCCAGTTGCCAGCTACTTTTTACTTTAATCCATGCATTATTTTCTGTTCTTTCCCAGGTGTATACATCACCCATATAGTGCATTCAGGGTTTGAAACTCTATGTGTGTGTGTAGCATAGTTCTAACACCTGCTGCTACCCATAGGCATGATATACTGCAAGGTGTCAACTGGTGAAATTACTGTAGCGGCTGTTAGATTTAACACCTGGCTCAGTTCACAAGAATGATGTAGCCCATCAGCATACAAAGGAAGAACTTTTAACTTCCCCAATGTTCCTACTTGCTTACACAGAGTCGCTGGGATGAGTCAGATTTGTGTGGAACGGGGAGGGGATGGTGCTTTTAAATCGTGGCTTTTTAGATATGTTTTAGTCTGGATTTCATCTCAATACTGTGGGAGTTTAATCTCATTCCAATTGCCATGTCCTCAGGCAGAATTCTCCCCTCTTGTCAAGAATCTGAAACAACAGAAATTAGGACAGAGTGAAGATTTAATGTCTTTTCTTCAAAGGGTTGCTCTATTTGTGGGGGTGTTTTAGAGCGTGTGTGTGTGTGTGTGTGTGTGCGCATCTGGAAGTGTGTATATGTGTGTGCTGGGGGTGTAGTCCTGCTCTAGTCCATTATACAGAGATTATTTTATCTTATTTGTGTGGTTCTGGCCAGGCTGGCCGCAGGGCTGAGGGGGCTTTTATGGACTAATCCTCCACAAAGCTGGTAATAACCTGTCAGTTCAGCCTCAGCCAAAGAGCCTCTCTCTCTCTCTCTCTCTCTCTCTCTCTCTCTCTCTCTTTCTCTTTCTCTCTCTCTCCCTCTCTCTCTCTCCCCTCACTGATCTCAATCTGTACAAGATGGCCAGCGATGGCTGTGGGCAGAGAAAATAGGACAGAGGTAATGCCAGGCTGAGCTCGGCCACGGCTTTGGGAGAAATATAGACAGAGGCCCTATTCCTCCAGCTTCATCTCTGAAGATGAAGACATCTTATAGTGCTGTGTGAAAGTAACAGACCTTCATTGAATTTATCTCCAAGTACAAGTTATTCATTTTTCAGGGGATATTTGTGAGGAGATCAGATGTAAGATAATCTACTTGCATGAGGAAAGTCAAAGGAAATTTGGGGGGGGGAAAGAGAAATGAGAACCGTGGAAAAAAAGAATCTCTAGTTTCCAAAACTACAGCTCACCAAATTTTGAAGCTAGACAGAGAAAACTCCTAACAACCATACAATATACTGTAGACCATCAAAACTGTAATCATCAGTTAAACAGCTTTCTTTAAAACAACATTACGTAGAATTTAGGGATTTGGAGACCTTCCTGGTGGAAACATGTAATTGTACCCAACATGAATTTTTTAGTTCTGTAAAGTTGAGGTCAAGACTCTGTGCAGGCCGGTCAGGTTCTTCCACACCAAACTCGCTCATCCATGTCTTTATGGACCTTGCTTTGTGCACTGGTACGCAGTCATGTTGGAACAGGAAGGGGTCATCCCCAAACTGTTCCCACAAAGGTGGAAGCATGAAATTTTTCAAAATCTCTTGGTCTGCTGAAGCGTTAAGAGTCCAAATCTAGACTCGTCCATTGGATTACCAGACGGAGAAGCGTGATTCATCACTCCAGAGGACACGTATCCACTGCTCTAGAGTCCAGTGGCGGCGCTTTACACCACTGCATTTGACGCTTTGCATTGCGCTTCGTGATGTAAGGCTTGAATGCAGCTGCTCGACCATGGAAACTCATTCCATGAAGCTCTTTATGCTGTTTTTGAGCTAATCTGAAGGCCACATGAAGTTTGGACGTCTGTAGTGATTGACTCTGCAGAAAGTTGGCGTCCTCTGTGCACTATACACCTCAGCATCCGCTGACCCCCGCTCTGTCATTTTATGTGGCTGACCACCTCGTGGCGGAGTTGCTGTCATTCCCAATCACTTCCACTTTGTTATAATACCACTGACAGTTGGCTGTGGAATATTTAGCAGTGGGGAAATTTTACTGAGCTCCTGAGAGCGACCCACTCTTTCACAAGCATTTGCCGAAGCAGTCTGCAGGCCTAGGTACTTGGTTTTACACACCTGTGGTCATGGAAGCGATTGGAACACCTGAATTAAATGACCTAAATGAGTGAGTGAATACCTTTGGCAATGTATTGTATGTCCTAAACTCAGTAAATAAATATGTCATGCACTAACATTTGCAAAAAAATGTCATTTGATTAAGGGAGCTCACATTTTATCACAACACCCTTTATGACAGAAAGTTTGTTACATAACTTGGTGCATAATTATTATAATTAAAATGAGCAAGATTCTGATTATGGACAACAAAATCTAACCTCCTCTACAGATATAAATTTCATGTAAGAAACAGCATGAAATGGGCTCTTGGGCTATCGTGCAAGAAAGAGACCATAATTATATTTTGTATCGAGGCCCTAAAACCAATTCACACACTAAAGTAAACAGAGTTTTGAAATCAGATTTATGCATCAGTATATTAGGCTTGACACCATTAACAAGACACTGCTTCTCTCTTGTTGACACATCAATAAGCATTGATGAGCTCTATGACAGCTCACAGATATATCTCTGCTGTCGGAACGAAACCTTGCATCTCCATTTTTGCCGTTTTTCAGTTTTTGACATAATCTGAAAATGTCTGTTGTGCTTTATATTGTATGTACATTTCAGAAAAATTGGACCAAACAAACTGGCCCAAAATTACTTTTAAAAAATTATGGTTCCATTGACTTGCATGTTTTTCCTTCTCCTGTAAAGTTACCATTTTGGAGATATGAGGTTTTGTTCCGACAACAGCGATATGCTGTGCTGTTTGCAAAATTCCTGTTATTGCTGAAAAGGTCAGACTAGATTTAATGATCCCTGTGATATTTGTAACATTAACCTTCCATCAAATGCAAAATTAATTATTTCCTGATCCCCTAAAAAAGTGACTGTGTAAACACCCAAAACTTGACTGAGTTATAAACAAGCTTACCATCTGGAAAATGCCTCCCTCATGTGATCCGGTCTGTAGAGTGAATTTTGATGAGTCTTGTATTGTAAAGTGTTGCAAATTATGCAATATGAAGACCTGAAGTCTGACCTGAACCATTTTAGGTTGCCTGACAGATTAGTTTCAAATATCCTTAGCAGATATGGCCTTTTCATGCTATGTATAAGATATATAAGGTGTGATTCAAAGCAAGCACCTGACAAAATGAACAGAAATATTGAAACAATTAATCTTGATAATTATATCAAGACTCCTGAGTCTGTTTTACAAAAGCCGTCAAATTCCAATGATAATTCCTTCATTCTGTAAATCAAGGGGTGTTGATGTGGTATTGGCTTGAATGATAACCACTATAAATGTCAATGAACAAATAGCGGAGAGTCTAAAGGCAGACAGCTCTAAATAACTATGAAACTACATGCTAGGAAAACGTGGCTTGGAAGTTCAAAAAGGGTAAACCAGAACAAGTCAGATAACAATCTAGCACATCCCAAACTGGATGTATTTTAATGAAGACCACACTTTGTTCACGTATGATAGAAATTTGTGAGATGACCTTTACATTTTTCATGAAAAATTATGAAAAGCAAGAAAACTATCATAATATATATGAGAGAACAACAACAATGCTTTTATGGCTACAGTCATGAATTTCTAAATGGGAAATAAAATAGTCTATCATATAAATGTGAGGCGGGGTGTAATTTCATATGGTTTTATAGGTTTTCCTTATTTTTTTAATCAATAATAATAATAATAATAATAATAATAATAATAATAATAATATTGTAGAACAGTAGCACTTTTCATGCTGGTGTTTTAAAGACTGGTGAAAAAGTTTAAGAGTAATACCAAAAATTCTAAGCACTTATTTTGAAACCATTAAAGGAAATGACACAGATTAATGAACAGATACGTACCAAGAGACATAGAGCTTTACTTAAATAATCAAAGTTAAATAGATATATTTTTAGATGCTTCTTAAAAGTGAGCACCGAGCTTGACCATCTAAGAAAAGGTGGAAGTTCCAAAGTTTAGAAGCAGAATAACTGAACAAGGCTTCTCCACATTTTCTGTATTTTCTGGAAATTATTTGCAGAAGGTCAGTATCTGCAGATCTAAGATGATGTGCTGGAACATAAACAGGCAGACCCTCTGTGATGTAAGCAGTGCTTTAAGGTCAGCTAGAGCTTTAAAAAAAATGTGGCAATAATGTTTAAATCCATCCTGAATGATGCAGGTAGCCAGTGTAGTTTTAAAATGGGTGTGATTGGTGCTGTGTTTAAACTATTCTACAACTGATTTAAACTATTCTACAACTGATGCCTGTATATAGTTTTATGTAAAACACACACATATATATATATATATATATATATATATATATATATATATATATATATATGCATATGTACACACACACACACACAAACTTACTTGAGCAACACCCCATGCTTAATCCATAGGGTTCAAAACGATGTCGGCCCACCCTTTGCAGCTATAACAGCTTCAACTCTTCAGGGAAGGCTTTCCACAAGGTTTAGGAGTGTGTTTATGGGAATTTTTGACCATTCTTCCAGAAGTGCATTCATGAGGTCAGACACTGATGTTGGACAAGAAGACCTGGCTTGCAATCGCCACTCTAATTCATCCCAAAGGTGTTCTATCGGGTTGAGGTCAGGCCATTCAAGTTCTTCCACAACAAACCACTGCATTTGATGATTTGCATTGTGCTTTGTGATGTAAGGCTTAAATGCAGCTGCTCGGCCTTAGAAATCCATTCCACAAAGCTCTCTATGCACTGTTCATGAACTAATCTGAAGGCCACTCTAGTGATTGACTCTGCAGACAGTCCGTCACCTCAGCTTACTATACGCCTCAGCATCTGCTGAACCTGTGCTGTCATTTTACTTGGCCTACCACTTCGTGGCTGAGTTGCTGTCATTCCCAATCGCTTCCACTTTGTCATAATACCACTGACAGTTGACTGTGGAATATTTAGTAGTGAGGACATTTCATGACTGGACTTGCTGCACAGGTGGCATCCTACCATGGTGCAATGCTGGAATTCACTGATCTCATGAGAGCGACCCATTCTTTCACACATGTTTGTAGAAGCAGTCTGTATGCCTAGGCACTTGGTTTTATTCACCTCTGGCCAATGGAGATTGCATACATAAAGGGCTATGGCTCATGTTTGTTCACAGTCATTGATGTATCTATTTCCACACTAAATGTTAGAAGTCACAAATGAAAGCAATGATTATGGAGCAGAGCCAGGATAGTGCAGCGTCAGCAGAACGACATAACACATTCACTTTCTGTATCCTGGATTTGGCTATAAAATCACAGCCCACCACCCGGGCTTGAACATAAAGATAATTCTCAATAGTGACATGTGGAAAATGGGAAATACATAATTCAGTATTTTCAATGAAGCACATAAAGCTCAGTGTGTGCAAACAGGGACACAAGTTCTCCCATGCCTTTGGGGTTTGGCACCGAAGCGAACCCATAGCTTTCTCAACGCCAGCTGCTAATTATTCAGCAATTCGAAACAGTGTTTTGTATTCAAATAACTGAATAATTGTTGTTTCTTGAACAAACTTTCAGCTAATGATATTTATTCTGAGCTCTCAATGAGAAACTTTTTATCGCCTTTCCTAGTCATCTTCTGCCCTTACCCTAGCAGATGTTTTCATTATACATGCTTTGCGTGGCAGAAATTCTCTTTATTGTCAAAGCAGGATGAAATTTCATATTTCATTCCATGTGGAAAAAAAAAGACCTTGAGAAAACATGTTTATTCGGAGGGACCGCCGAGTGCCTTGGAGGCAGGGACTTGTAATGGAGTGATTATTCAAGAATAATCAGCTTCCATGCTTGCATATGAAAACCAGCGCCCAGAGCCGCAAATAAAAAATTCACGTCTCAACATTTTTTTAATGTATGTTTATACATACATCCAGAAACCAAACTCCCGTAGTTATCAGACTGCAGTGTAGTGCGTGTTTTCTATCCAGATATTAGGATACTTATCTCATGTTCAAGCTGCACAACAAATGCTGGACGCGTCTGCGCTTGTATTCACCACTATGTGTGTGCGCATTGGCTGCTGGGTGTATCTGTGTGTGCCTTTGGAGGGCTTCACAGCCTGGCCGTGTAATCCATCTAACCTTTGCAGCAAATCCCACACCTGTGATTGACATGACTGTCTATGAAACTGCCTTGTACCAGTGCACTGTAATATTCAGTGTCATTATTGCACTGTCTGCCTGCGCTGGCCACCGGCTGCTGGACTATGTGGGGCACATAAAGAGATGGGGAACCTGAAGTGCGATGTGGGTTGCTTTATTGTAGGGCGACTTAAAATAGCCATGCTGGCATTAAAAAAAGACTTATTGGCTGCTCCTCTTGGTCGGCCATATTGCCGGCTCGGGGAAGAACCTGAAGCAAAACTGCAATGAAACGATTATTACATGTGTGGAATGCTTGTTCTGCACTTACTGAACACAGTAGATTCTGTCTGAGAACAAATTGTATTCAACAAATACAATCCATGATATAGCACTTACTGTACAGTTCAGTTTAACTAATATCCTCTTATCATGCTTAATGAACCCTGGAAACTGACATCACACTCATTGTCCATATTATTAGAAACACTTTCCTCATACTTCACCTCACTGGCCATTTTTTTAGGAACATCTACCTCATATGTTCATTCACTGGCCACTTTATTACAAACACCTACCTTGTACTTCCCCTCACTGGCCACTTTATTAGAAACACCTACCTTGTACTTCCCCTCACTGGCCATTTTTTAAGAACATCTACCTCATACTTCCCCTCACTGGCCACTTTATTAGAAACACCTACGTTGTACTTCCCCTCACTGGCCATTTTTTAAGAACATCTACCTCATACTTCCCCTCACTGGCCACTTTATTAGAAACACCTACCTTGTACTTCCCCTCACTGGCCACTTTATTAGAAACACCTACCTTGTACTTCCCCTCACTGGCCATTTTTTAAGAACATCTACCTCATACTTCCCGTCACTGGCCACTTTATTAGAAACACCTACCTTGTACTTTCCCTCACTAACCACTTTATTGGAAACACCTATCTCAAACTTCCTCTTGCTGGCCACTTTATTGGAAACACCAACTTTGTATGCCCACTCGCTGGGCACTTTATTTAATGTCCTGGCATAACACTCTATAAAGTGTTATACTGCATTGCGACATGCGTGTGGTTATGTGTACAATTATACTGATTTAAATAAATAAATAAAACTATATATAAGCATATACCTGGTGTTATAAGACGTTACGTATGCCACGTAACACCTTTGAAAAATGGATTCATAGGAAATGGATTCATACTGAAATACCTACCTTTTACTTCCAGTAGCTGGCCACTTTATTAGAAACACCTACCTTATAATTCTACTAACTGGCCTCTGTTAGAAGCACTTACTTTGTACTTCAACTGACTGGCCACTTTATTAGAAACACTTACTTTGTAATTCTACTAACTGGCCTCTTTATTAGAAGCCCTTGCTTTGAAGTTCCACTCACTGACTACTTTATTAGAAACACTTACCTTGTTCACTCATTAACTGACCACCTCTATTAGAAACACCTACTTTGTAGTTCCACTCACTGGCTACTTTATTAGATCTACCTACCTTTCAGGTACCCTAATTAGGTGTACAATAAGGGTCTGTAGCCCATCAGTGGTCATGCACAGCAAAGGTGTTTCTAGGATTTGAGTTCTGGGGCTTAGGCCAAAACATCTGGAGTTTGTAGGGAGGTCTTCCTTTGACAGAAGAACATAGTTGATATTTTACCATCCATACACACCAGAGCTCAAGGCGTATTTGTTAACAAAGTAAATTATATCACATTATATTACATTTGCATACATCTGCTAATTAATGTCTATTTTTAACTCTCTCTATTTGTAACTTCTCTCTGGCCAGCCTCCTTTCATATCCACTTCATATCCACTCTATTTTTATAATACAGTTCAGCTTTGTTAGTTAGCCCTGTTGGGAAATAACAATATTGGTGTCAACTTCCAAGCATGCCAGGGAGATGTGCGTGTGCAGAAAGAAAGACATACTGAACAACTGATCCTTTGCATAAAGCAAATAATAACAATATTATAATAACAATAACCAACATTTCAGGAAGTGTGGTGGCTGTTTGGCTACATTAGGGAATTGGCGAAATCTGAGGACTTGGTTTTGCTGGAGTTCTGGGTTTCTACGTAAAGAAGTACTTTAGAAGGCCATATTACCCTGACCCCTCACCCTTCTCACCCCCACAACATAAACACACCTTGCTTAAAGGTTCGTAGGCCTAAGAGACATGATTAAGGAGAAGATGGAGTGGTCCTGGATGCGCATACTTTGTCACAGTAAATGATAATTCATAGGGCACAATCCTCCTTCCTACTTTAGTCATTTTAAAAATCTATTTCACATTATCCATTATGTTTTTTATGGTCTCCTCTGTCCCGGTCTTCATCTGTTTTCTTGCCCTGTGTTGTAGCCCTGTGCTCTTTAGCCATGTGCTTGTGTTTTTGTTTTGGTTCTTGTGCTCCGCCCTTTCCCCACCTTCACTATTAGTATCCTCACCTGTCCTTAGTCTCTGTTTCCTCCCTCTTCCAGGTGTTCCTCATTCGTTGTAGTCCTTATCAAGCCCTTTGTTTCAGTCAGTGATGGGCCCAGTCCCATTTCTTCTTTTTACCCCTACTCCTTGTTTTCGAGTGTTTACTCCTTGTTTTCTGTAGTGACAGCAGAGGAGGGTAAAGTTCAGCTCCTCACTGCTGAGCTTTAGTTACATTTAGGGCATCATATGCTTTAAAGGTGCTTTTAAAGGGGTTAAAGACGATTATTTAATATCACCCACTCCTAATTCTTTGGTTATACAAAGCTGATACATTAACATGCTATTAACGATTTTATATTTTATTATGCTTATTACAAAGAAAATGACGACATTAAACTAAGAGAATACAGTAGCTATCTTAATCTTTTAATGGAGAAAATATATTTGGAGGGCCATGTAGCCCTAATACTTCGCCCTCTATCTCAACAAAAATGGGGAGTCCTTAACCCTAGACGTGGACGAGCAAAACAGAGGGCTAAGGGCTACATGGTAGGGGCAAGGGGTGAAATGGGATTGGGCCTTGGTCTGGCCTACTTGTCACTTTGTCACATGTAGTGTCGGTGTGCCTACCTTGTGTTTTGTTTGCTTTGTTTAGACCTTGTAGTTTGTTTCTTTGTATTTTGCTAGTTTTTGTTTATTAAAGTCTGCTCACACATATACTCAGCCGCCTTGCTTATTCCACACGACAGTGTGTTTCTAATGTAATCGTAATTCTGAAGATTTTGTTTTATCGACTCTTTGCAAGCATTCCATGAAAACCAGTGTTTCAGTAAATTACCAGCAAAAAAAAACAAAACAAAAACACAATTGGATACTAGACTCACAGGGCCAGATATGATCTTGTAACGGAGCAACCTTGAGAAACTTTGGGCTAAATTTGGTTGGGATAAAAACCAAATAAAATAAAAAAAACTTATAAGAAGCAAACTAAGTGTGAAGCTTGTAGGCCAATGTAACACATTATAGAATTCTAGCTCAAAGCAGGGGACAATGGTGTGCCCATCAACATTGTTTGATAGACAGCAAGCCTGTCGTTAGCCCATGGATGGACTGTAAGTTAGCACTGAAAAAGTTCCCCTGAAAACCTTCTACTTAGCATTTAAATATGTCTTGTGTGTGCAGAGAACACATTATATGTAGCACAAATAACAGCTGTGCTAGATAATGATAGCATTTTGCTAAGCTAGCTTGTTTTGCTTGTGGTGTTGATTAGAGTAGAGCTAGAGTAGAAAGGGTCTTGAAGAATCTAGGTTCTAGGTTTTATGGGATGCGTACCTCTATTAGGAGCCAATTTCACAGCAGTCCAGCACCAAAAGTTTAACAATTTGTTCCCAGATGTTCTCATTATTGAATCCCCCAGTAAGATTCTGTTCAGCTGCTGGGCAGTTTCTGCTTAATCCCTGAACAAATGGCCTTAGCGATGTCCATGATGCACAACCCTTTACCCTGTTCATTACAGAGCCACTGCTGTCCAGATGATTTGAGTGGTAGACTATTCTTAACATGTCATTAGCACAAGAGTATCAGACACAGCACTGTTTCTAGAATATTAACAAAAGTCAGTGTCACTGCAAGATCCCAGAAATATCCAGCCAAGTATAGTCCTGTCATCAGAAAATGACCATTAATGAGGGTCTAAAGGATGATGACCACAAACTCTGTATCAACAGATGGGCTACAGTCTCTGTAAGTCAGCAAAATTGAGTCACAAGTTAGGTGTTTCTAATAAAGTAGCCAATGAATGTGTAAACAAAGAACTGCACATTTCTTTCATTCTAATTGTCTGTATTGTATATTAATTCTTGTGTTTGAATTCCCATGGTTTACTTTCCAATCTCAGCTGCTGTGTTCATTGTCACAAAGCCCATTACCCATTAGACAGCACTTGCAGAGAAGAGGTTTGTTGTTGTGTTTGGAAACATAGGTAAACATAACAGAACTCTATTAGGAAGGAGAGGCATTGACCTTCACCCCGAACGCCATCTGACAAAGCCATATCCACTCTGCTGACTGCATGAAAGAGTTATTCTCGCCAAACAACACCTTTTGAACCAGAGCACGTGTACGAGGGAAAGTGAGGGAGAGGGAGTATGTGTGTTCGTGTGCATGGCTGTATTTTTAGTACAAATCCCCAACATGCATCATAGCTAATTGTTGTGAGCAGATGAAAAGGCAGGCGAGCGATGGCAGCTTGTCGCCGGTAAATACAGTGCTCAGCCCAGTCCTCCCACTCGCATCGTTCCAGAGTGGGTCAGGGTTAGCCCGGACTGGAGAGAGGAGAGAGAGTGCATGTGCTGCAGGGGTAGATGGTGGATGGGAAAGGACGGGAGGCTGGGAGGATAGAGGGGCTATAAGAAGGACCTTTGTGGTTAGTGCAGGCATGAGAGGCAAAAAATAGAAGCGGCGTGAGAAGAAAGGTGAGAGTGGAGAAAAGGAGAGAAGATAGAGATAGAAAGTCATGCAATATCCATAGAAAAAACACTGGCAGCAAAATGGCTCGTTCTGAAGAGCTCAGCAACTTTAAACATGGTGCATGGGATGCCGCAAGTGAGTTTGTGAAATTTCTGCCCTGGTCAACTGTAAGTGCTATTATTGTGATGTGGATGTGTCCAGAAGCAATAACAGATCAGCCACAAAGTGATGGGCCACAGTGTGGTGTGGTCAAGTGTTATCCTCTGTTGCATCACTCACAACAGAGTTTCAAACTGCCTCTAGAAGTAACATCAGCACAAGAACTATGTGTTGGGAGCTTTTTGAAAAGAGATTCCACAGCTGAGCAGATTCACCCAAGCCTAAGATCATTACATGAATATTATACTGACTGGAGTGGTGTATTTAACACAAATGGAAGTTTTAGCGAAAGTTCTGCTAGGAAGACTCAGTTGCATCATTCATTCATTGGTCCTGACCAATCACTGGTTTGTCTAGGGGTAGCCTGCCATCTCGATCCAGCAGGATCAGCAAGGGTCTCGACGCTCCAAGACCTGGACCGAGGACGGGCCTAAGCCAAACGATCTTTAATTTCTAATTCTAATAATTTAATTTCTTTCAACTTGTAAAATTCCACTGAAGATATAAAAAACCATGGCACCCCCATTTTGAGCCCCACCTTCACAAGATGTTAGTGTATTTTAGCCATCTCACACTCAAGCTGTTTCCACTCCAAAAACCTATGTTCCCACCCACGTTTAGCTGTCCCCAGATGTTCTTAACATGAGATTACATCTAGCCCTGCAAGCCTAGAAGAAACAAACAGAGAGAGTATAGGTCAAGGGGGAGGGATAAGTACAGGGAGTCTAATGAGGGGAAAAGCATTAGCTTACCATTAGGAGCTTAGGATGCTTACAGTAGTAGAGCATATGCATCATGAATTAGAATTAGCACTTCATAATGTGAAGTTTTGCACTCTATGAACTGACAATAGGACAAAAAAAGTAAGCAACTGCTGCTGTGCTCCCACAAAGTCTGACCTCTAATACCAGTAACAGATGAGCTTTCATGGACTGACAGAAGTCAAATCTTCTAGCTATCATACAGCAAAAAAGAAGACATAGAAGGCCTTTGCTATCAAGAGTCTATGCACTTCACCTACTAGCAAACAGAATGCTAATCAATAAGCCTTTCACTGTAGCAGACCTGCTATCAGTGGCAGCTGTGATTCAACCATAAGCTGACATAAACTCACCAGTCCACATCGCAAGACGTGCAGCAAAGTAAAATAATTTTTTTTTCAATCAAGCCATTGATTTTTTTTTTCTCTTCTATAGCAAGCTAGCTAAAGAGCCAGCTACCTATTCAATTACAGCAGGCCGCTGGCTGCACTAGTATTACCTGCAAGTTTGAGTGTGTAATGATGTTGGGATTACACGTAACTGAAGCATGACATCTATTTCTATTGCTTTGTTTTCTTGAAGCCTGGACAAATCCTCAAATTTTCATCTTTATCTTGTGCTTTCTACATAGTAACTTCAACATCCTCTGCATAAAAAGCACAATCTCAGTCTGATTTAGATTTACAGATGTGCTAGTCTTTTTGCTGCTTTATGGGATTAAAAATATATGTTGGTAAGACTTTACTGCAGGGCAATGTTCATAAAGTATGTCATCTTGACATCAAAGTTGAGAAAAAACTGCTTTTATGGCAGAAAATTGCCTTTGGAATAAACCTATACACTATGGCCATACACCAAAGTATGTGGACACTCTTCCTATTTATTGAGTTCAAGTGTATTAGCTATAGCCAGAGCTAACAAGCATATAAAATCAAACCATGCAACCTCTATGGACAAACATCGGTAGTACTATGGGTCAAATTGAAGAGCCCCATGACTTTTAATGTGACGCTATCATAAGATGCCACCTTTGCCAAAAAGACTTCTGCACCAGTGAACTGTAAGGGTTATTGTCAAATGGTTATGTCTAGGATCAACAACAGTTCAGCCACACAGCTGTAGACCACACAAACACACAGAGTGGGACAGCTAAGAACTGTACGTGAGGTGCACCATGGCTGAGCAGCTGTGCACACGCCTAAGACCACTATGCGCAATGCCAAGCGTCGGCTGGTAGTGAAAAGTACTGAGTGATTGAGTAGCTGAATTCTGAAGCAATGATAATTTGTTCTCTTGAATGATGAATCATGCTTCTGGCATCTGGCAAGTCTGATGGTTGTATCTAAGTTTGGTAAATCTTAGGTGAATGCCACCTACTGGAATGCATAATGCCAACATTAAGGTTTGGTTTTTGGATGAAAAAACATCTGGGTCATTGGGTGGTAAACAGGAATCACCTTAGACAGGTCACGAGTCCATCGCAGAGCCCCTTAGTTCCAGTGAAGGGTAATGCTACTGCTACAGCATACAAAGACATTTTAGACAAATCTGTAGTTTTAACTTTGTGACAACTATCTGGGGCAAGCCCTTTCCTGCAGCATTAGCAGGACCCTTAACAAAGCATTAACTTTGCACAAAGTGAGGTCAGTGCCTGATGCTAGTTGTTCTTGTCCTACATCTGAAATCATCTTGTAGAAAGCCTTCCCAGAAGAGTGGAAGCTGTTAAAGCTGCAAGGGGCGGGAAACTCCATGGTTTGGAATGGGATGTTCAACAATCTCAAATAGATGTGATGATGAAGTCAACCCTTATAATCTAAGGATTGTCTAACGAAAGTTAGAAGTGAACTTTTTTCATTTTAATGCTGTCTCATTAGCATGACAGGTGCATTTCCATGTCTAACCACCGTGACCTGGAAAACATCCATTACTTTGTGTACAAATACAACGAGTGCACTATTCCAAACAGGATGCGTTTGCTGGAAGGATGTATTGTTCAGAGCCTGAAACAGCTGTGCCAAAAGCGTGCTTTACAGCGATACTCCCTCTGACATTTTAAAGATTTTCAGCCATTACTCTGGCCCACAGTAGGCACACTCTTTGGCCTGTTCACAAGCAGCAGTCCTCCCTCTCCCAGGCACCCAGCAAGGGTCCATTAGAATGAGGAAGAGGTTCAACCTGCCCACAAGACCCTCCTCCGGCAAGTGGGCCCATGTTCATTTTATCATTCTTTCAGATAGTGTATGGGGAGATGGATGCCTCTAAGAGGCCATGTGTGCCAGGGAGTCCTATTGTCTTTGTCTGGCTTATAAATGAGTCCAATCTTTCCCACCTCAACCCCATGATCTCCTCACAAGAGAGAGACAGAGAGAGAAAGCATATTCACGGTCAATCTGACCTGTTCCAGGAGGTACCAAAGGTGAACATTTTAACCATTTTTGCTATTTGCATATCTTTGCAAGCATAATACACCTGAATATCTGGACAAGAATATGCTTATTTATTATTTTTAATTATTATTCCAGCTTCTTCCCAATTTAATCACTGAGTTTCCATCTGCTTGCTAACTTTACTCCATCGTATGATGCTACCAAGCTGGAAAGGTGAAGACTTCCAAGCACATCTTCCAAATCATGTGAAGCAGCATCACATCTTTTCAAATTGTGGCTAATGCAGAGGTACTGGACAGTTCAACATGCTTGGAGGAACAACTAGGCTCTTTTAGGTCAATGTTGGGAGCTTGTTGACTGGTTGATGGATTTCCTGTATTTAAATTCTCCCGTTGAAAACGCTAATATAATGTTAGTGTACACTCTCAGAAGAAAGCTCACTGGGGCAGTCACTGGGGCAGTACCCCTTTTGTCATTGGGGTAGTACCCTTAAGGGTTCATCTCATTACCTTTTGTAAGGGAACATAATGGTACCAAACTAAACAAAGAGAGAATCAGGGGTCAAATGCAGTGAACAGGCCCAGAACTCAGGTATTGAACACAGGTAGCAACACAGAGACTTCATAAACTCACAGTGAAAACAAAGGGGTTATATGTAGTAGTGTTAATGTCTTTGGAATGAGCTACAGGTGTGTGGGTGAGGTGGAGAGTGGGCAGAACCAGGGAGAGTAAATCTAGTTGATTTCGCTCACAAGAGTCAGAATGTCCATCACTAGGATGAAAATACTAACTGCCACTACTATTATGTCATCAAGCAGGTGCCTGCATTGGCTAGTATTGGCTTCGAGACATGGGAGGTGGGAGGAAGTCACAAAATAATGCGACTCAAAACATGACTCAAAACAAGTCACAGACTCAAGTGAAGTCAAGTCTCAAAATTAGGCAGTAGAAATTTGGGTAAAATTTTACTTAAACTCTATATACAATAAACATAACCATGCCATAAACATTATATAGGCTGTGATAAGCTATCAAACTATATGGAATCTGGTATGGAAATTAGCCACAATGGTAACATGACACTCTTATTTCACTGAACAAAATCTCCCATGGTGACACAACATCTGCCACAATATGGTTGTGACATACCTGTTGTGCATTAGGGTTCAAGTAAAGCTTTTACCAACTTTTGCATATTGGTAACCACTGCTTGCATTATGTACATGGGACCATTAGGGAGATAGTTCAAACATGGTAGATGCTGAAATAGGTCAGGCTAACTAAACAAGCCAACTCCAGCAGCTAGCTACAAAGCTCTACAACACAAAAAACACAATTACAACTTCACAAGTCAGAAATAAGGCCATCCAAAGGCAGTAAAAGTCAGCGAAGAACACGGGCACACATGCACAGCGCTGAGAGCTAGAGCCTGGTCTGTGTTTTGACAGTGCAGACGGCCATGTGCCCCAGCCCTTGCTGGATAATTGGCTCGTCTGTTGCCATGAAAGCGCTATTAGGCTTCTGCTCTCGATTGGTCCTGGGGCACCGGGCTCTACGGTTCTGCCTGTCAACCCCTCATCTCTGGGTCAAATGTTGACCCCCCCGTCCCCTCCATCCTCCAACCTCCATTTTCCATCCTCTATTCCCCCTATCATTAACCTCCCAGTGGCCTACTGGAACATCCACGTATGTGATCCATGGAGAGGGGGCTGGACAGCAGGCGCCGCTGAAAAGAGGCACGGCCACAGAAGGGAACGGAGAGCCCTGCTGAGAGCACTATTGATCTGGCTGGATTAGGAGCCCTTGTCTGCAGGGGCATCTTCCTCAGCTGACAGATTATTACAGGCTTTTCTGGGATTTGGGCATCGGCAAAGACTCCCAGCACAATAACCGCGTATGGCCCAGACATATCTAATATCATAGCCATAAGCTTCAGAAAGAGATGGGTGGAAAAGGCATTCGGGAAGAGGCAATCCTCATTTTTCTTCCCTTTCCTTTTGTTTCTCTCTCTCTCTCTCTCTCTCTCTCTCTCTCTCTCTCTCTGAATGTTCATTCCTACACTCCCAGTAACGCAACAGTTCTTCTTTAATTTCCGAACAGGACAAGTGGGGGTTTACAAAATAGATTGACTCGCTTTATTAGTTCGGTGTGGCTCAATTCATTTATGAGTCCTGGAACTCTGCCTATTAAATATTTCATATGGCACCGCTGTGATGCCGGTTGAAGTCATGGGCATAAAGTTGAACAGGGAGCTATCATAGCTCTATCCATGTCTATCCAGATGCTGATGAAGTAATAAGCTTGGGGGTCTCTTCCCTCTATCTCTTTCACTGGCCCTCTGGTTCTAGGCCTCCGAGCAATATGAGGGTGCCAGCCAGCAGCACCGGCTGCGGGTGGCAGTTTGGTGCCAAACATGACTTATAACGTAATTAAGCCACGGTTCCGCGGTGACAAGGCAACTCGGGCAAAGCAGAGGCAGCAGGAATTATGAGGTGTAAACGCAATGAGGTCCCCTCGTTTGGGATGCTTCCTTTTTTAATATATGTTCATATTGGACAACAGCGTAGAGAGAGCAGAGTATAATAACTCTACTAAAGAAAATATGAGGCTGGGAGGAAGGGAGGGGATGAAGGAGGGCAAGAGAGACAGCAAGAATTGGAGAGGTGCAGTGGGAGGACAAAGAGGGGGTAAAGTCTAGGCAAGGTTAGGTCTGGCTGCATCCACTGGTTATTACACTGCCTGCATGTCATATCAAAATGATCATACATGTGAGTTAGCGATCTAAAGGATGCGCACAAGTACAAGCTAAAAGTTGAATGTTGCATTATTACAAGAAGTAATTTCAGAATCAGTTCCAGCACCAACTTTTGGGTTTGAAGCAACTGAAGGTAGGCAGTTCTTTACTTTTATAAATATAAGTGCATAACTGCAGTGACACTGATGTGGTAGTGTTGGTTTGTTAGAGTGCGTGTGTGTGTGTGTGTGTGTGTATATATATATGCTTTTTTTCCAATGTAATTTTTTGGGCTTCATGATGCAAACGAATCCAATGGCTCCTGAGGGTGGAGCTCAATGTAAGGGGCAATAGTACACTAGTCAACATTGTCCAACATGCAAGAAGCCTGTCATTACCCCATTGATGTAACATAAGAACACTTTGCATGCTGTAAAAATAAATATAACCTCTTACAATTGGAAAATAATTCTATTCACTAACATGAGTGTTTATCTAACTAGCTTGTTTGTTATTGCCTGTAGTCTGGACGTTAAAAGTATATATTTAAATAAAATAGAGGTTAGTTTAGCAGTGATAGCACAGATTTCACATAATGGCACCATGCATAGGGCTTTGAAAATACATTTTTTGTGTCTTAAAGAACAATCTCACTTCTGAATACTAAACAAGGAAACAAATTGAGGAAAATGATTATTGTATGTAACTTATTCAGACCATCTTTACACCTTTAACTATGGGGGAATGTACCAAGTTCACAAACTACCATTTACACTAGAAGCACTTTGAAACTAAACTCACTGATTGCCTCTATGTCTTAACTACAAAGTACCTTAATGAAAGAACTTGATATGACTTTGCAAGGGGAAATAGGACCATCCAGCAAAAGAAGGCAGTATTAGCCCCGACTAGGAGTCTGTGCAGAAAGAACATGTAGGGTGAGAAAAACTCCCTCTCCCTAACTCACTCTACGATGATGTGCTTCAGGGTACGCTGGCCGAATAACGAGCTGATCATGACTATTTAAAACAGTCAGTTGGGGGAATTGAGGTACTGAAGTATCAAACCACCAGTCATAATGAATTTACAAACGACCTGCTCGGAAAGTCGGCTAGTTCAGCCATCGCCCCCCCAGGGCCAGTTCGAGACGCTTCTGCCTGCATCGGTCACTGGAAAGACGGCGTTTGGGTGATTTACAACAGCCGCTTAAGCGTGAACAGTCTTTAACAGACACAAGTGCTGTGAGCGAGCCGCCCTCTTTGGAGTAAGGCTGGGCTTCTTCCTCCAAGTGGCTTCACTTCTGATTAGTTTGCTGTTTGGTCAGTGAGATCTCAAGAAAAAGGGGATATTTGTGTGGTCAAGCAAGGCTTTAGTGTTTTAATTTCCTTTTTGGTTATTTTTAGAAGCCTGCAGATTTTATCCTTCAAGCAATTTAAATGCACCACTTAAGGAAAAAAAAAACCTTCATGCCTTGCCCCCCCCCTCATTCCAATTCTCTGTCCATCTCTCTCTTGCTCGCTCTCTCTCGCTCTCTTCGAGACCTTTCTATGTGCCTTGTTAAATTCATTTTAAGCCTCCTCCTCAGTACGTGCAGTTCTGTTCATTTCATAAGGTCATATCGTCCATCTGAACAAGTGACAAAATGAATCATTTGGGAAAATGATCAATGTGACCCTCGCGAACAGAATCGTTTAACATTTTATGTTCCTGTGTCTTTTATGATTCACATTTACACGCCGTGTCAACCCTTCACAAAACTTAGAGTGTGTAGAAACCTGATGATTCAGTTACTTCAATCATTTGCAAGTGAGCATTGAGCGGAAGTGTGGGAGTAGGGCCACAGCAGAGAGAGAGAGAGAGAGAGAGAGAGAGAGAGAGAGGGGTACTATGAAAGACAAAAAATAGACAGAGGGATAAACCGAGAAAGAGAGAGCTATGAGACAGGAAGAGGAGAGAAAGAGAGGTCGAGGGTGAGGGGAGAGGGAAAAGCAGAAACGGGAGAAAGAGTGAGGGGAGAAGGAGAAAAAAGAACAAGGGGTATGAAGAAAAAGACAGTGAGGGGTGTGACAGAGAGAGAGAGGAAGAGAGATGAGAGAGGTACTATGAAACACATTAAAGAGACAGAGGGATAAACTGAGAAAGAGAGAGCTATGAGACAGAGGAGAGAGAAAGAGAGGTCGAGAGTGAGGAGAGAGAGAAAGACAGAAAGGGGGGAAAGAGTGAGGGGAGAAGGAGAAAAAAGAACAAGACATATAAAGAAAAAGAGAGTGAGTGCTGTGACAGAGAGAGAGAGATGAGAGAAAGGAAGATAGAGACAGTGAAAGAGTGTGAAAAGTGAGACAGAAGTGAGATACTCAGAGGTAAAAGTGCAGGAAAGAGAGGAAAAGTAGGTGTGAAATAGTGAGATGGGGAGAAAAAGAGTGAGAGAGGGTGAAATACTAATGGACTAAGTAAGGGAGAAACAAGAGACACTGTGAAAGAAAGAGAAAAAAGACAGAGATACTGAGAGAGAAAAGAAAGATTGAGAGAGAAAGAAAGAGGAATCGAAGATCCTGACAGAGAAAGATAAAGGTAAGAGCTGCTGAGAAAGAGAGAAAAAGAGAAAAGACAGATGGTAAGTGAGAAATAGAAAGAAGAGAGATATTAAGGGACAGAGAGAACAGAGGGATACCAAGAGAGAGAAAAAGAGGAAGAGATGAAAAAATAGACTGAGAGTAAATGAAAGAGAAGAGAGAGATACTGAGAGTTAGAGACAGAGACAGAGAGAGATACTGTGAAAGAGAGAAAGGAGACAGAGGGATAAAAAGAGCAAGAGAGCTATGAGACAAAAAGATGGGTTGAAACTGAGGTGAGAGAATGAGACAAAGAAGACGAAGAGGGAGGAGAGAAGGAGAAAAAAGAGCAGCGGATAGAAAGAAAAAGAGTGAGAGGTGAAAGAGAAAGAGGTTGAAAGTAAGGACAGAAAGGAAGAAATAGAGAAAAATGGTGAAAAGAAGTGAGATACTACGAGAGATACTGAATGAGAGATGAGAAAGTTTAATTGAGAGAGACACTGTGAGAAATAAAGTGCTGGAAAATGAAAAAGTGAGACAATGACAGAGAGAAAAAAGTAAGGAAGTTTGAAATAGTGAGATTGGGGAGAAAAAGAGTGAGAGAAAGAGTAAAAGGTAAAATAATAAGCAAGGGAAATACTCACAGAGGAGAAATAAATAAGAGAGAAACAAGAGACAGTGTGAAAGAAAGAGGAAAAAGAGGGAGCTATACTAAGAGAGAAAAGAAAAAGATTGAGAGAGAAAGAAAAGGGAATAGTAGATCCTGAAAGAGAAAGATGAGAGTAATACTCAAAGACAGAAAACGCGAAAAGACAGATGGTAAAAAAGAAATAGAAAGAAGAGAGAAGAGGAAGGACTAAGTTACTGAGTTAATAAGATACTAAGTTAGAGAGAGGAGAGAGAGATACTGAGTTAGAGAGGGAAGAGAGATACTGAGTTAAAGAGAGGAGAGAGGTACTGAGAGTTAAAGAGAGAGATACTGAGTTAGAGAGAGGAGAGAGATACTGAGTTAAACAGAGGAGAGAGATACTGAGAGTTAAAGAGAGAGATACTGAGTTAAAGAGAGGAGAGAGATACTGAGTTAAAGAGAGGAGAGAGATACTGAGTCAGAGAGAGGAGAGAGATACTGAGTTAGAGAGAGGAGAGAGATACCGAGTTAGAGAGAGGAGAGAGAGAGGTACTGAGAGTTAAAGAGAGAGATACTGAGTTAGAGAGAGGAGAGAGATACTGAGTTAAACAGAGGAGAGAGATACTGAGTTAGAGAGAGGAGAGAGAGAGATACTGACAGTTAAAGAGAGAGATACTGAGTTAGAGAGAGGAGAGAGGTACTGAGAGTTAAAGAGAGAGATACTGAGTTAGAGAGAGAGGAGAGAGAGAGGTACTGAGAGTTAAAGAGAGAGATACTGAGTTAGAGAGAGGAGAGAGAGAGGTACTGAGAGTTAAAGAGAGAGATACTGAGTTAGAGAGAGGAGAGAGATACTGAGTTAAAGAGAGGAGAGAGATACTGAGTTAGAGAGAGGAGAGAGAGAGAGGTACTGAGAGTTAAAGAGAGAGATACTGAGTTAGAGAGAGATGAGAGAGATACTGAGAGTTAAAGAGAGAGATACTGAGTTAGAGAGAGGAGAGAGAGAGGTACTGAGAGTTAAAGAGAGAGATACTGAGTTAGAGAGAGGAGAGAGATGCTGAGTTAAAGAGAGGAGAGAGATACCGAGTTAGAGAGAGGAGAGAGAGAGGTACTGAGAGTTAAAGAGAGAGATACTGAGTTAGAGAGAGGAGAGAGAGAGGTACTGAGAGTTAAAGAGAGAGATACTGAGTTAGAGAGAGGAGAGAGAGAGGTACTGAGAGTTAAAGAGAGAGATACTGAGTTAGAGAGAGATGAGAGAGATACTGAGAGTTAAAGAGAGAGATACTGAGTTAGAGAGAGGAGAGAGATACTGAGTTAGAGAGGGAAGAGAGAGATACTGAGAGTTAAAGAGAGAGATACTGAGTTAGAGAGAGGAGAGAGATACTGAGTTAGAGAGGGAAGAGAGAGAGGTACTGAGAGTTAAAGAGAGAGATACTGAGTTAGAGAGAGGAGAGAGATACTGAGTTAAAGAGAGGAGAGAGATACTGAGTTAGAGAGAGGAGAGAGATACTGAGTTAGAGAGAGGAGAGAGAGGTACTGAGAGTTAAAGAGAGAGATACTGAGTTAGAGAGAGGAGAGAGATACTGAGTTAGAGAGAGGAGAGAGATACTGAGTTAGAGAGGGAAGAGAGAGAGGTACTGAGAGTTAAAGAGAGAGATACTGAGTTAGAGAGAGGAGAGAGATACTGAGTTAAAGAGAGGAGAGAGATACTGAGTTAGAGAGAGGAGAGAGATACTGAGTTAGAGAGAGGAGAGAGAGAGATACTGACAGTTAAAGAGAGAGATACTGAGTTAGAGAGAGGAGAGAGGTACTGAGAGTTAAAGAGAGAGATACTGAGTTAGAGAGAGGAGAGAGAGAGGTACTGAGAGTTAAAGAGAGAGATACTGAGTTAGAGAGAGGAGAGAGAGAGGTACTGAGAGTTAAAGAGAGAGATACTGAGTTAGAGAGAGGAGAGAGATACTGAGTTAGAGAGGGAAGAGAGATACTGAGTTAGAGAGAGGAGAGAGAGAGGTACTGAGAGTTAAAGAGAGAGATACTGAGTTAGAGAGAGGAGAGAGATACTGAGTTAAAGAGAGGAGAGAGATACTGAGTTAGAGAGAGGAGAGAGAGAGAGGTACTGAGAGTTAAAGAGAGAGATACTGAGTTAGAGAGAGATGAGAGAGATACTGAGAGTTAAAGAGAGAGATACTGAGTTAGAGAGAGGAGAGAGAGAGGTACTGAGAGTTAAAGAGAGAGATACTGAGTTAGAGAGAGGAGAGAGAGAGGTACTGAGAGTTAAAGAGAGAGATACTGAGTTAGAGAGAGGAGAGAGATACTGAGTTAAAGAGAGGAGAGAGATACCGAGTTAGAGAGAGGAGAGAGAGAGGTACTGAGAGTTAAAGAGAGAGATACTGAGTTAGAGAGAGGAGAGAGAGAGGTACTGAGAGTTAAAGAGAGAGATACTGAGTTAGAGAGAGGAGAGAGAGAGGTACTGAGAGTTAAAGAGAGAGATACTGAGTTAGAGAGAGGAGAGAGAGAGGTACTGAGAGTTAAAGAGAGAGATACTGAGTTAGAGAGAGGAGAGAGAGAGGTACTGAGAGTTAAAGAGAGAGATACTGAGTTAGAGAGAGATGAGAGAGATACTGAGTTAGAGAGAGGAGAGAGAGATACTGAGTTAGAGAGAGATGAGAGAGATACTGAGTTAGAGAGAGATGAGAGAGATACTGAGTTAGAGAGAGGAGAGAGAGAGGTACTGAGAGTTAAAGAGAGAGATACTGAGTTAGAGAGAGGAGAGAGATACTGAGTTAGAGAGGGAAGAGAGATACTGAGTTAGAGAGAGGAGAGAGAGAGGTACTGAGAGTTAAAGAGAGAGATACTGAGTTAGAGAGAGGAGAGAGATACTGAGTTAAAGAGAGGAGAGAGATACTGAGTTAGAGAGAGGAGAGAGATACTGAGTTAGAGAGAGGAGAGAGATACTGAGTTAGAGAGAGGAGAGAGATACTGAGTTAGAGAGAGGAGAGAGAGAGGTACTGAGAGTTAAAGAGAGAGATACTGAGTTAGAGAGAGGAGAGAGATACTGAGTTAAAGAGAGGAGAGAGATACTGAGTTAGAGAGAGGAGAGAGATACTGAGTTAGAGAGAGGAGAGAGAGAGGTACTGAGAGTTAAAGAGAGAGATACTGAGTTAGAGAGAGGAGAGAGATACTGAGTTAGAGAGAGGAGAGAGATACTGAGTTAAAGAGAGGAGAGAGATACCGAGTTAGAGAGAGGAGAGAGAGAGAGGTACTGAGAGTTAAAGAGAGAGATACTGAGTTAGAGAGAGATGAGACAGATACAGAGCATTAAAGAGAGAGATACTTAGAGAAAGAGAAGAGAGATCCTGAGAGTTAAAGGGAGAGAGGAGAAAGAGATTCTTAGAGAGAGTAGAGAAAGCTTCTTAGAGATAGTTGAGGTTCTTAGAGAGAGAGAGAGAGAGAGAGAGAGAGAGAGAGAGAGAGAGAGAGAGAGAGTTAGAGAGAGGATAGAAAGATTCTTCGAGAGAGGAGAGCTTTTTAGAAAGCAGAGAGAAATTCTTAGAGAGAGGAGAGACTCTTAAATAGCAGAGAGAAAGATTCTTAGAGAGAAGAGCGAGATTCTGAGAGTTAAAGAGAGAGAAGAGATAAATTCTTAAAGAGAGGAGAGATTTTTAGAGAGCAGAGAGAGACATTCTTACAGAGAGGAGAGAGAAATTCTAAGAGAGCAGAGAGAGACATTCTTACAGAGAGGGACAGAATTGAATATTGAGAGAGATGGAGCGCATACTAAGAAGGAAGTTGAAGATGAATTTTACAAGGAGGAGTCTTGGTTCTCTAGTTAAGTTTTGGGACTTTTCATAAAAACTTTAGACTGGAATCCAGTGTGTGTGTGTGTGTGTGTGTGTGTGTGTGTGTGTGTGTGTGTGTGTGTGTGTGTGTGTCTCAGCCTGCTGTGTGAGGTTGCCAGCCACATAAGGACCGCAGACTCCTTTCTGGCTCAGGCCTCTTGCAGGCAGTCCCTTGAGTCCTCCAGTCCGCTCTGCTTCAAATGGACACCCAGCAGGACCCACAAAACGGCCCCCGGCCAGCGCTCTGTAGTCCCCTCACTTGCAGCCTCTTCTCCCCTCACTACTGTGCTCCAAAGAGACTGAGAGAGGCTACATCTGTCCCTTCTGGGTGGGAGTGCCTGACTCTTCACATCAAGAGCTCCCTCGTGGGCCCAAGACCCCAGCCACTCATGCCACTCGCTCTCCAGCAGACGGGGCTCTGCCAAGCACTTCTGCTATCTCACTCTCTTGCCCACAACCCACACGGCCAGCGCTTAATTTGTGGAGTTAGTGACCAGAGTGAGTTCTGATTTCAGGCCACCTGTGCTCCAGGGCCTCCAGTTGTACAGCATGAGACATCCAGATTTAGGCTGAATTAAAGGAAGTAACACACACACACACACACACATACACACACACACAAAAAAGCAGTGATTTACCTCAATAAACGCATCCTCACTCAGCAAATACCTTAAACCTTCACATGACGACATTTACTATGCAGCTAACATGCAGGAAAGCAGAGCAGCCGTTGAACATGCCTCACTGGCTGAACATTGCATCCCAAACCACACACTTCTGCACTTCACTTTGCTCTAAAGAGTGCACTTGCGACTGGATTTGCACAATTTTAACATACTATTTAGTATGCTAGTATGTGGTTATATATACAGGGTGACACAAAAATTGACATCATTTCGTCAATGATGTTCTCCCTCAAATCTCAAATTCTAACAGAATGTGTAAAAACTAGCCAAGCTTCAATTTCAATGTTGTTGTTTTTTTTCAGGTTGGAGAATGGCGTTCACTAGAAATTAGGCATTTTGTATATTAGAATATGCTCGAACACAGTCAAACAAGAGTGTGCAGCGTGCATTTTTGAGAAAATTCAATAAAAATGCACCAACAGGAAAGCAGATTTGGACATGACACAAACACAGTGTGTTTGGCAGGAGCTGGACTACCGACTTGACGTGTGTCGTGTCATGGCAGTGCACATATTGAACACTTGTGAAGCTGTGAAAATCTACATCCCTCTGAATTTCTTGTTTGACTTTGGATAAATTAACCTTGTATTGTTCAACATGCAGCCAATTTAATTTTGTTTGCCTCAGACATGTAGTTTCTCAGATATTCACATCTTAAATGATGTCAATTTTTTTGGGACACCCTGTATATATATATATCTCATAGGGGCCCTACATTGCTAAGACCGCCTCTGACAAAGTCAGGCTCTGAGAGCCTCTGCTTGAGCTGGCCGATAGATTCCAGCCTCAGCCCCTCGTCCAGCACCGCACCCAAACCCAGCTTTCTATTTACCGCCGGATTACCGCTTTTGTATGTTTCGAATTTGATGGCTGCTCCTTTCAGTTCCCCAGCACAGCGTCCCTGCGATAAGACAGATATGGCTTTCTAATCTTTCCCCCCCTGCCTAAATCCCTTCTAAATCTGTTACTTTTCTCTCCTTCGCTCACTCCTGCTTGCTTTTTTAAACCCCCATCCTCACTTGCTGCCACCGGTGCTGCTGCCACCTCCCATCATTTCTACTAAAGATTAGAGTGTTTCGCGATGCTGCTGCTGCAGCTGGGAAGTTGTAGAAAGATGGTGTGACCACAGAGGCCATATTTCTGACAGCCTTTGACTCAATTTCATTTGTGAAAACATGTCGCTTTGCTGACACGTGGCTAAATAAGGTGGGAATTGGAAGTTATAAATCATTTGGAATGAAAATAACATTAAACTGGAAGCTACCATTCACAGACTCTTATAACCCTTACGTTCAGTACAGTGCAAAAGGAGCACAGAGACCAAACTACTGTTTTGGTTCATGTCCAGCCAAAATGGTCAAAAAGTGCAAATAGGTCAGGAAGGCAGTCAATAAGTCAAGAGGCGAACTTGATTTTAACAGAAAATTACACGGACGCCTGAACATCAAAAGATAAGTTGAAGTTCAGTATTTAGTGCATCCACCCTTTGCTTTCATTACAGCTTCCATTCTGTTGATTTGTGGGTCAGAGCACAGGTCAAGCAGTTGCTTTCTCTTCGGTTTGCTTTTACAAACATTTTGCCTTTATTCACTCATTTATTTTTATAATATCTATCTCTCTCTCTCTCTCTCTCTCTCTCTCTCTATATATATATATATATATATATATATATATATATATATATACACACATACACTACATTTTGATGTCACCATTGAAACACAGAGTTTTAGTCAATGGATGGGGCCTTATTTTGGCCATGCCCCTTCACTTTAGAGCAGGAAGTGAGATGGCATCCCTGTCCCTCATCTGAGTGGAACTTTACAGACTGTCAATACTGAAAGACATATTTTCATCAGGAAATTGTTTTACGTTTTAATGAAAAAAATATTATAATTTCACGTGTTCACAACTGTTCAAAGCTGTGTTTGCAAGTCTGGCTAGTGGCTCAAAATAAACCAAACTTGTCACCAAAACAGTCACTGCTGAAACATTTAGTAAGGCTCCAGTACTTTTATGATTTTTTGTCAGTATCAGAGTGCAATGTTCAATTGTTTACTTTAATATAGTAAACATAATTCAGAATTCAGTTATCAATCATATATGTTTGTGGTAACTGTTTATAACTCCAATTCAAAAAAGTTGGGACACTGTGTAAAATGTAAATAAATGTGAATAAAACCAGAAAGCAATGATTTGCAAACCTCACAAACCCATATTTTACATACAATAGTATATAAAACACATATCAGATGTTGAAAGTGAGAAAAAATATTAGCTCATTTTGAACTTGATGGCAGCAACGCATCTCAAAAAAGTTGGGACAGGGCCTTGCTTACCATTGTGCAGCATCACCTCTTCTTTTAACAAGAGTCTGTAGCGTCTGGGACGTGAGGAGACCAATTGCTGGAGTTTTGGGAGAGCAATGTTGTCCCATCCTTGTCTGATGTAGGATTCTAGCTTCTCCACAGTCCTGGGTCTTCTTTGAGTTTTCACTTCATGATGTGACAGATGTTTTCTGTTGGTGAAAAGTCTGGACTGCAGGTCAGTTCAGCACCTGGACCATGCTCTTGTGATGGGTGCAGTATGTGGTTTAGCATCATCTTGCTGAAATATGCAAGGCCTTCCCTGAAAGACACCTTGTCTGGATGGGAGCAAATGTTGTTCTAAAACCTCTATATACTGTTCTGCATTGATAGTGCATTTCCAGATGTGTAAGCTGCCCACACTATAGACACTAATGCAACCCCACACCATCAGAAATGCAGGCTTTTGATCTGTGCACAAGCTGGATGGTCCCTCTCCTCTTGAATTCTCAGGAAACAGCGTCCAAAAAGAATTTCAAATTTTGATTCATCTGACCGCAGTCCGCATTTTAAAAGAGCTTTGGCCCAGTGTTCACAGACAATGATTTCTGAAAGTGTTCCTGAGCTGCAGCAGTGACTTCCAGTACAGAATCATGCCTGATTTCAATGCGGTGCTGCCTGAGGGCCCGAAGATCACGGATATCCAATATTGACCATATGCCTTGTCTCTTGCGTACAGAGATTTCTCCAGGTTCTCTGAATCTTTCGGCTGAGTTTTTTAATTAATACCACTTACTTTTTCAGCCTTTTGTTGTCCCTGTCCCAACTTTTCTGAAATGCGTAGCTGCCATCAAGTTCTATATGATTTAATGTTTCTCATGAAATGGTAAAGTCTCTCACTTTCAAAACAGGACGTGTGTTCTATATTCTATTGTGAATAAAATATGGGTCTAGGAGATTTGCAAATCATTGCATTCTGTTTTTTTATTTTTATTTTCACTTATTTAGATTATACACAGCATCCCAACTTTTTTTGGAATTGGGGTTCTGTGTTAAATAAATAAATACATAAACAAATAAATAAATAATCTTAATTAAGGGTCATGCAACTCTACTGTGAATGATGTTTTCATCTTAACAGTTTCTCTCTGAAGGACGTTATGCATTTGAACTGTACCTGTAGCATACATTTGAGACCCTAATATATATCTGGTTTTAACATTTGGTTTGGGTAGGGGGGATTCTATACCGAACTAGTAACTGCAAGCTGAGCAACCTTTAGTAAGTTGAATGGAATATATAATCAGCAATGCCTCTATTATTACCAATATAACCAATAATCCTGAGATCCTGAGAGAAACCAAGATTCCATCCTCTGCTGCACCACACCATGCAGTGCAGTTATAATCAGAGGTGGAAATGGTCTGGTTTTATTGTGGGAACCCTAAAATTCTGGTACATGCTGAAATACAAAAAATATAATTTCCATTTACAGAGTTTTATAATCAACCAAATAGTGCTTCAATCTAGTAGATATTTCAAAAGCTGAAAGCATATTATATATATATATATATATATATATATATATATATATATATATATTTACATTAATACCTTACATCAGGGGTCTCCAACCATTTTAATTAAAGCTGAAAGAACAAAAACATTGCAAAATGGAGAACATAAATGTTTCAAACTTTGCTGCACAGTAATCTAGATCTCTATCCAGCCAAGACATTTCATTACAGATCTTATAATCATGAATGCTTTGATTAAACACCAGGAATTCATCCACACTGCAACTCCAACTTCAGCCCTTAAAGTCTATTATTCTTCTTAATTACAGATGATAACATTTCTATAGAGAGCAAAAAAACATTTGCCTGAAAACCATGAGATGAAAAACAGCCGGGAAAAAGGAACAAAATAATGCTCTCTGAATGTTTAATAATCAGCAATGAACTGGCAGTAGAGATGAGGTAGAGATACTTTCCAAAACTAAAAAAAACCTTTTAAAATGTAATGACACTTTACTGGAATGGCAGTCTAGTTAGCTCAGAATTAATCATTACTTTCTACTAAATGCTACACGCTGATTTTTATTTTAAACTTGAAATAGTCACTGAAAGCCGTAATGGAGTTTGGGGATCCATTTCCACCCCACTGTTCCACCCCACTTGTGTTACAACACAAGTAGAACAAGTTTACAGAAACAAATCACTTGCCATACACCACATAATTCCAAGAGACAGGAGATGAGCTAATGAAGCAATAGAACACTCGAGGGAGTGTGTTATTGCGAAATAACATCACGGCTGTGATGATCTGCAGCCAAATCACAGCCGTAATGTTATTTGTTATAACACGCGACCTTGAGTGTTCTGTAGCTTTTATACAACAGTTAAATAAATAAAGTAAGAAATTAATAAACTGGGTCATGAACATGGCATTTAATATTGTTCCTTCAGCCAAATTATAGTTCCTTAACAAGCAGCTTGTTGCTATGTCAGAGTAACGAGCTCCGCCCACTCTCTGCACAGCTGGCAGTTCATTCTCCAGCTACTGACACTAAATTCCCAAACTATCGTCACCACTGAGCAGCTTTGCAGCTGGCAGCTGTGACAGAAGAACAGCTTAACAACCCGGAACCAGCCAGAAAGAACCCAATACCATTCGCCAAATGTGTCTCATCTTTACAGTCTGACCAAATCAGACTAAGTCTAAAAATGCCGCAATATCAAGTTCAGCTCAGTTTTGTCATTTTTTGCTGGATCAATATTAATGTTGTTTTGTTCCAGCCTGTCTGTAAAGCATCTTACAGCCCATTTTGTTTGGCGAATGGTAGAATGCTTCTCAACCAATCAGCTTGCATGGCCAGAACTAACTGTTACATAATGTCCAGTATGAGTAAAATAGAAGCAAAAGGCAGGTTAAGAACATGACTCAGTATGAGGCTTCGTTGCAAGTTAACTAACATCATCAACTCTTCAGTATATTAATGAGTGGCGCATATTTGCTGCATGTAGGTTAATCGAGATTATTTCGGCTGGTCTGAGGCTAATCGTGACCTGGCCAGAGTGTCCCAAAAGCCTGCCTCAACCCTCTGTGCATATGTGGCCTGACTGGAATATGTGCAGACGCTAAGGCTAAGCTTCAGAGATTGATGGCTTACTTATTAGCAAAGCAGAGGCATTTAGCAAACACATATCCATCATAAGTTGAGTATTTCAAATAGGCATTTGGCAATTTTTGGTGCATTAGTGGCTCCATTATGATGCACTTTGGCCTTCAGTCGAAGGGCCCATGCTGCGGAGTGCACTATTTATGTGCAATGGGCTGTAGTGCTTTTAGTGTAGCTACAGAGCAAAAGGTCAACCGATGCACTGTCTCTTTGCTTCTTTTGTTTGGGTGAGCGGAGAGGTCACAGCGGAGGTAGAAATGCAGATTGATGTATTAAATCGCATTACAAGGTGCAGCTCTCATCTGTGCTCTGGGCGACAGGGGAGGAGATGGAGCAGAATAAAGTTTGTTAGCTTAAAAAACAGAGCTAAACACCTTTTATCGTGTGGGGAACAGCGTTCTATGCAGCTCTGCTTACCTTTTTTTTTTTTTTTTTATCAGTACAGGCGTATGTGATGGTGTCAGCAGAGGTAAGCACTCTGTGCCACAGGTTCACGACGTGCAGAATCATTTTCTCCTGCAAAGAAAATAGACTGGCAGGCAACAGCTTCAGATGCATGTTAACCAATTCGCTTCGAGTGTCATCTGGTTGATTCGCAAGCAGAACCCAGGGCTAACAATGCTTTTGAAGTGGAATAGAGAAATCTATAGATATCAGGAGAGATGGGAGTGTTTTGAAGTGTGGAACAGTAGAGAAGGCTGCTTGCTTCTCTGTGTGTGTGTGTGTGTGTTTGTGTGTGTGTGTGTTTTCCAAAACTAGAACTGCATATTTTGATGTAAAAATAACGCTACTTATGAATATCAATGCATTTCTTTTGTCAGCCAAATATACTCTCTATTTAATGAGCTAGTTAGTTTGAGTGGTTGGGAAATGTAGCCCATTGTTAGAGAAGGACCGTACAGCAGCGAGGCCCTTTGGATTTGAGACTTCCAAAGATGAAAGTGAGAACTAGATAAATGAATCAGTGTCCTCATAAGGAATTTGGTGGCTCCTGAAATAAAATCCACTATTAAAATTGTCATACTCATGTGCTCTTCTCTGTGGCTGGGAAAATAAGATCCTAGCTGAGAGTCCCAGTGAGATCTTATGAATCTCAGCCTCACAAACTCAACAAGTTAGAGCTGAATAAAGGAATCAATAATAAAGGATTTCTAGGCTCTGACTCCCCTGAAACTGAATTAACTGTACAATGATCAGTGACTGATACAATGATTGATGCAACCATGTAGGCGTTGGCAGGGAGTCCAAGAGAGCACAATTGGCCTAACTTTCTCTGGATGGGTAGGATGGCCCTCCTTCACCCCCATCACCCAGTGCAGGTGTCTATTAGTCGACTTACAGCTGGCAGTTGACGCTTTTCTCTGAGCCTGTTCAGCTGTCCAAAGACATTGCATTAGCTGTGGATCGAAAAGATGTGTTTGCTGGCTTCACAGGTCTCAGAAGACGCCTGTGCTAGCTTTTGCTCTCCTAGTGCTGGTGGTGTAATGTGACTTGTGAAATCTTAACAAGTGGTTGGAATGGAATATGTCTAAAAATTGGTAAAAAACAAAATCAATCAATAAATCAATAAATAAAATGATCAATCACGTGCTTTGCCATGATGTATAGTAAATAGGCCTGGATGATTGGATGATGTAACTGAATATTAACGATGACTGGGTGATGCTTCAGATTTGAAACAGCTTAATAAATAATAATAAATGTTATGTACTTTTTTCACTTTACTTTTGAAACAATGGATAAGCCGATAGGCTACAATAGGGGAACTTCCCTCTCTCTGCAGGTACCAAAGGTGATCACACAGCAAAAATACTTAGGAACAGCCATGAGAATCCAACTTCTTGTGACCAATCCAATGTCTTGTGAACGGGGAGCTCAAAATAGGGGCAATGGCCCCGATTGCTAGCATATATCGTTCCGCTGGTTTGGTCGGCACCCCACCGCCACTGCTGGTCCACCCTCGGACCACCCAGATTACTGTCCTGCATGCAAGTTCTAACTAGTTTTTAATCTCCTCAAACAGATTTTAAATGTACACAGACTTTTATTTTAGAAAGTATAATTTGTAAAACAAATATTGCAAACAAATGAGGGAAAAAATCATGATAGGCCTGATATAAAATGATTTTACATAAAATATTGTTGCTGACACTGAGCTAGATTAAAATGATTTACTAAACTAATTTGCAAAGTATAACTAAAGAAAGATGGAAAGAAAAAACAGTAAATCAGACTGTGAGGGGAAATGAGTGATGATAAGTGGAATTTTGTCTAATACTCTGCTTAACCACCTGTGGTTAAGCAGAAAATGCTGAGCAAAACACCAGTGGACCGCCAGATTTGCCATCAGTGGGCATCAGTGTTGTTAGTAACCTAGGTTAGTATGGATGAAAAGTTCCCCCAAACCTCCATGAAAACACGTAGATGTGTTTCCTGTGTGCAGGGAACACATTCCATACAATAATTGTAAAGATCAACTCTTGAAATGGGGGGTGGCACGGTGGCATGGTAGGGTAGCGCTGTCACCTCACAGCAAGGAGGGCCTGGGTTCGATTCCCTGGCCGGGCTACCGGGGTCCTCTCTGTGTGGAGTTTGCATGTTCTCCCCGTGTCTGCGTGGGTTTACTCTGGGTTCTCCGGTTTCTTCCCACAGTCCAAAGACATGCAGTCAGGCCAATTGGACGTGCTAAATTGCCCCTAAGTGTGAGTGTGTGAGTGACTGTCTGTCTGTCTGTCTGCCCTGCAATGGACTGGCGACCCATCCAGGGTGTATCCTGCCTTCCGCCCGAAGACTGCTGGGATAGGCTCCAGCACCCCCCTGCGACCCTGACAGAGAAGCGGCTTAGAAAATGGATGGATGGATGGAACTCTTGAAATGGCAAAAATGTCTGTTAGGTAATGTTAGTGTTTCACTCGCTAGTGTGTTTTGCTTGTGTTAGGGCGTACTCCAGATGTTAAAAGCCAATGAACTATAGGAAGCAGATGTTTTAGAGGGAGTATATCCTTGTTTAAGTGTCCTGAAACGTCTTGGTCCTTGCTTTAATGTTGGAAATATCAGGTTGTTTTATATGCAATACAAGCAAGTCACCATGAACCCACACCAAAAGGAGCACAATTGCATTGAATTGCACAACATTCAAAATTAGAATTGAAATAGTTTTTGTGCTACTCTGTGTTGCACTACTATGTGATTTTGTTCTGATTTTGATGATTTTGTTCTGTTATTTCAGTTCTATTAATTAGGGCAGAAATACTGGTCCAAAGGTAAAAGGTTCTATCAGAATCCTAACCACTGTGTATTTATTACATTTGTTGGCATTGCTGAAGTAGAACACAGTAACCGCAATTCAGTTTCATACTTGTGTTAAAAATGCATAGCTTTTGTTAGCAAATCATATCCTTTATGTTTGAGCTCAATTTGGAACTGTTGCCTTCTTTTACTCATGATGATAGCAGAAACATTGGCTAGAACTTGAAAGACTGTGGCCAGCCACTAGAATGTTTAGCTAGCATGTAGAATTTTGGCCACCCAATTTGTGTGCTATATACTCCAGTGGCTGACCAAACGTTTAGCTAAGCATTCTATTTAGAGCATGTGGGCAATTTGAGCCATTTTCTGTTCTTTCATCTGTTCATGTAAATCAAAGTTAGCCCTCCTACTGGGATCTGTCAGTGGCTTTAAAATACTCCTACCCATGCTTGACTATTGTTAGCAAAGCAAAAAACACTGAAGAAGATCATTCTGGCCACTAAATATTCAAAGCTAAGTGTTTCAGTTAGAATGTTTAGCTATAAATCACTTTAGTCACCACATGACTAAAGAAACAGTGGCTAGAATTTCAAATATTCTGGCCAGCCATCAGAACATCTAGATAGCATTTAGAGCTGTGGCTGCCAAATATGCATGCATTAAGTCTTATAATGGCTGAGCAAAATTAGCACACGTTAGCTTAGAGTTCTAGTTAGAACATGTGAACATGTTAAGATATACACATTCTCTTGCTATCATCTGCTTGTTTATGTACAGCGAGTGAAAACAGCGTGATGGTCCTCCTTCTGCCTTCTCTCAATGTCTTTACAATGGTCAAAATAAAGAGTCTTTTGCCAGTGAGCATAGATACACTAGCAGCTGTTCAATAGGCATTCCTGTGTTCAGAATTAGCTTACTTAGCAAAGGACACAACAGTAAAGAAGACCATTCAGGCCATGAAATCTGTATGCTTCACTCTACTGCCTGACCAAATGGTCACACTGGCTAGAACTTGAAAGATTTTGACCGGCTATCAGAACATTTAGTCTTTAGAATTCTGACTACATACCATGCTGTGTATGTACAGCTAAGCCTTGCAGTGGCTGATGAGATTAGCATCGGTAGCTAAGAACATATGCACATGTTGAGACGTAGCCATTCTCTTTGTCATCTGTTCATGTAAGTGAATGGTCATGAGATGGTCTGTCAGCGTTTTAAAAATAGTTCATATCATGCTGTCGTGCAACAGAGACAGCACAGAACATAAACAAGTCGTCGGAAGATGGAAACACTGGCCACAGTTCAATATGTGTACTTGTGTTCAGAATTAGCATGCTTAGCTATTATTAGTGAAATAAAACACAGTAATAAAAGATCATTCTGGCCATGAATATTGCATGCTAAGCTTTTCATTTGAACACTTAGCCCTGCTTCACTCTAGTAACTGACCAAAATTAGCACAAACTACACAATTAAACAAGAAAGAAAAAGAGTTATTCAGCAAAAGCATTGGTTCAATTAAAAACTATGAGTCCTGTGTAAACCCATTTAATGCTGACATGGTTCTTTGCCTGGTGAAATGATTCTTCAGACTGGTGTGTTGTAAATAGTTCTGCTGTTATTATGATAGCCAGCTTGCAGCAATAGAAGAACCCTTTTCGGTGCTACACCGATCAGGCATAACATTATCCTTGTTTCTATGCTCATTGTCCATTTTATCAGCTCCACTTACTATATAGGTGCACTTTGTAGTTCTACAGTTACAGACTGTAGTCCATCTGATTCTCTGCATAGCTTGTTAGCCCCCTTTTATCCTGTTCTACAGTGGTCAGAACCCCCATAGACCCTCACGGAGCAGGTATGATTTGGGTGGTGGATCATTCTCAGCACTGCAGTAACAATGACGTGGTGGTGACGTCTTCCGTCCACTTGTGGAATCAATGCCGCATTGAGTTGCTGCACTTTGCAGGGCTACAGGGGGTCCTACATGATTCTGTTCCTGTCCCATGACTTTTGGTACATCAGTGTAAGTGCGCACATTGAGACATAGCCGTTCTTTTTTCTGTCATCTGTTCATGATTAAGTTTAATTGACCCTAATTAATCCCACAACAGGCGAATTCCAGTGAGTGAAAACAGTAGGCTGGTCCTCCTACTGGCATCTATCACTGTCTTAAAATGGTCAGAATTACTCTGGTTTGCTACAGAGAAGGCCCAAAACATAAAGGAGTCTACTGCCAGTGGAGGCAAAAACACTGGCTACAATTCACTTGTCTTCAGGATTAACATGCTTGGCTATTGTTAGCAAAGCACAATACAGCAAAGGATATTGTTTGGATTTGAGAATCCAAGGGTCAGCGCTGTTAAATGAGAGCCAAATCAAAGAAAAAAATGTGTGCATATGTGCACATTTCCTGGCACTTACACTTGTGAAATTGAATTCAACAATAAAAGTGTCTCAGTCGCAAGTTGTTTTCTATAATTTTACATTTTTATCACTTCTTTTGCCAACAATGAGGGCGGAAAAAAACTGGCCAGAATGTGAAGGATTCTTGCCGCTCATTAAAAGCTTAGCTAGTGCATAGACTTCTTGCCGCTCAGTGGGTATGCTAAGCGGTTTAGCTAGCATGCTTAGCTATATTTCTGTCCAGTGGGTGGTCAGCGTAGCTAAGCGTTCTAGTTAGAACACACGCGTTTTTGAAACACTGTCATCTGTTCATGTAAGTGAAAATAGAGGAATAGAAGATCTGTCCTCCCACTGGCATCTGTCAATGTCTTAAAATAGTCCAAATGACTCTGCAATGCTACAGAGATGGAACAAAACATAAAGGAGTCCTTAGCCAGCGGAGGCGAAAATACTGGCCACAATTTGCTTGTGTTCAGAATTAGCATGCTTAGCTGTTATTAAAGGGGATCATTTCAGATTTAGGCCTCAGCCAGAGCTAATAAACAAATGAATCAATGTCCTCACAAAGAATTACTGGGCTCTGACACTTACAAAATTGAATTTAACAATAAAACTGTCTCAGTCGTGCATCGTTTTCTGTGACTTTACAACTTTATCACTTCTTTTGCCAATGCCGAGGGTGGAAAACTGGAGAGATTGTGAAGGGTTCTTGCCACTTATTAAAAGCTTAGGTAATGCATAGACTTCTGGCTGCCCAGTGGGTATGCTAAGCAGTTTAGATAGTATGCTTAGCTATATTTCTGTCCAGTGGGTGGTCAGAATATCTACAGCACATGTATGCAAACTGAAACATGGCTATTTTCTTCATTGCCATTTCTTTTTTTTGGGAGAAATGGAGGAAACGTCTTCGAATCCTTCCTTAAAAAATGGAATGTAGGCTGCCATACTACAGAGACGGCATAAAGCATAAAGTAGTAAATTACAATATAGTAAAGGGGATCTTTTCAGATTTAAACCTGAGCCATGAAATGAATGAATCAATGTCCTCGCAACAAATTTCTTGGCTCTGAAACTCATGAAATTGAATTTAACAAAGAAAAAAAAATTGATGAGGGCAGAAAAAAAACGGGCCAGATTGTGAAGGGTTCTTGCCACTCATTAAAAGCTTAGCTAATGCATAGACATTTGGCTGCCCAGTGGGCATGCTAAGCAGTTTAGCTAGTATGCTTAGCTATATTTCTGTCCGGTGGGTGGTCAGAATATCTACAGCACATGTATTCAAACTGAAACATGGCTATTTTCTTCATTGTCATCTCTTCGTGTGGGAGAAATGGAGGAAACGTCTTCGAATCCTTCCTTTAAAAAACGGAATGTAGGCCGCCATGCTACAAAGACGGCATAAAACATGAGGGAGCATGGCGACAGCAGCAAAAGTCACGCTGTGAAGCAGCCGAAGACAGAAAGAAGAGGGAGAAAAATCCAGCAGCAGGCGAAGTGGCCAAAGCTCTTATGCTCTCCTCCGTTCAGAGCTTTGCACAGATTACATTTTATATGACAAATGTAGCGCAAAGCGGGCCGCACTAAATCACTGTGGTTTGTACAAGTCCCTGGCAAAAAAAGGAGACAGGGCGAGGGAGATTTACTCTTTGTGATGGCAGTCTGCAATAGAGAGAGTCTCTTAATCAGCAGAATGCTGCAGAAGCCCCTTGCTGGCTGAGGAATGCCATCCACTGTCAAAAAGCTTCCCATCAAACATGCACACTCTTGTCGCCCCACCAGTCTGTGCAGCACCAGGCTGGAAGAGATCACAGATTGTGATGACCGTGTGCAGTAGCCACCATGTTCAGATAATGATATGAGTGATGATTTGGTGGCCTGGAAAGTCCAATATCAGCAAGATAAATCGTGAAGGAGGCGAGTTTCTGTAACAGCTCTGCTGTTAAGAGAGGCGCGATGCACTTTCTCAATTTGTAATGCGAGCGCTCTCTCTTTATTCTCTCTTGTTGCCTTTTTTTTCTGAAATTCAACCAGGTATCTTGGGGCCGGAATTATCCTCGATTATTAGGGACTAGGGAAATAAGTTTGCTGTTAGCTTGAAAATAATGCAATTACCAGCATATTAGCTCTCATCCCGGTGAAGGACGTTATGGCATTATTACACATCATTACCAATAAATCAAATCTAAAGTTGTGGGGAAATTGCTTTATTTTCTCGTACAGACTCTCTTAAGTGGAGGTTATTGTGGAGAGCAACAAATTAAAGGACTGCGCTCCTTTTCCAAAAGGAAGGCAATTAAGGACAAAGAAGCAAGCGAAGCGATTTACTCTGTACTATTTTAGACTGAATTTAGCCTCTCTCTCACTTTTTCTCTCCCACTTCTGCCTTTCCTCCCTCCTGCTTTCTCTTACAACCCTATTTCTTTCATCCTCCTTCATCATGTTTCTGCCTGGTTGTGGAGAAGGAGAGATATGAATGCTGTTCCACCATGGTAATGATAGCTAATGCTGAGCATTTCTGGGTTCTATCTGCTGTAAATCCACGGTGCACCTACAAGTAGTAGTGCATGCTGTTCATATGGCTGCTGTCAGAAGAAAACCATTTTTGTCATTTTTGTCAGTTTATAACATAATTTGAAAATACCTGTTGCCCTTTACATTGTATGTAAACTTCATGATAAATTGACTAAAATAAATGACCCAAAATGACTTCAGTCAGGTCCCATTGACTTCCATTAAAAGTAAAGTATTTTTTTCTTACCATTTTGGAGATACAAGGTTTTCTTCAGGTGTTTCAGTCACACCCATTGCTAAACATTATATACAATGAACCGCATAACCATGCAAACTCCACAGACACTGACTGTAGAATGTGTCATACTGAAGAACCCAGTGACTAAACCTTGCTCTGTCATAGGATGATAACAAGCCACAAGTCAGATCATTAAATTTCTGCCCTGCTAAATCTGCCCTAGTCAACTGTAAGTGCTACTATTATGAAATGGAAACAAGTAGCAGCAACAACAACTCACGCTTGTGTTTTTTGTTTTGGTTCTTGTGCTCCGCCCTTTCCCCTCCCTTCTCTGCTACTATCCTCACCTGTCTGTAGTTGCTGTTGCCTCCCTCTCCCAGGTGTTCCTCATTTGTTGCAGCCTTTATCAAGCCCTTTGTTTCAGTCAGTGTTTGTCTGGTCTACTTGTCACTTTGTTAGATGTACTTGCTGTGTGATTAGCTCATGTTTGGTTTGTTCAGTGTTTCTTTGTTAAGTTTAATAGTTTATTTTGTGTTTGATGTTTCTAATAATCTATTTTGTTCATTAAAATGTGCTCGCAAGTACTTCCAGCTTCCTTGCTCACTATGCACCATACAATGCTTCAGATGAAAAGCTGGCCTCCTGGTTCTGATTCTTTGATTAAGAAAAGAGATCTGAGATAAAGTCTATAAAAGTCACCTTTCTTCTGTTGCATCACTCTCTACAGAGTTCCAAACTGCCTCTGGAAGCAACATCAACACAAAATATGTAGTGGGAACTTCATGAAATGGGTTTCCATGGCAGCTGCACTGCAAAAACTGGTATCATGTCATGTGACATGATCTTAAATCTAGTTGAAATATTTAACATTTCCCATTTTGAGATGGATGTGCACTTGTTGGATTATCTTGTGTATTTCTAGACATGTTTTATGCAAATTGATTAAGTAAAAATCTCACTATTGTAACAAGTCAAAAAGTCAGACACTCGCACTAAAAAGACCAAAAGAGGCTTTACAGTTGGAATCGCAATACAGGTTCATGGTCACAAAACATGTGAGGGTCAAATCCAAAAAATATAGTCAGAGCAAAATCACAAGCATAACAACAGGCAAACAGGAAATCTTCAGATAACAAGACGAAAAGAAGGCAAAATGGCCATAAATTGTAGTCAAACAAACAATGGAACGCTCAGTAGATTGGAAATGATATCCAATACCTCCTAATTGTCTGTACTAAAGCCAGAGCTTTAAACTAAACTAAGAGGATTACAATACATGCAAGACAGGTGAACAGAATTAGTATTCCAGTGAGTGAGAGCGCTGACTGAATGCGACGGCAGGTCAGGAGTCACTAGAGTCAGGTGATCTTCCAGAGGATTCTGGGAGATGGAGTCTGAGTGTGTATCAGAGCCTGAGGGATGCGTGACAACTATACTGGTAGATTATTTCTGGCTAGAAGTAATGTCTAGAAGTTAAGTAAATAATCTTACAATAATTTCAACAGAAGAAACATTACATTTATGACAATTATACTTGACAAGATATCATTTTTTTGCAGTGTGCACACAAGCCTAGGGTACGCATAATGCCAAACAGCAGCTGAAGTGGTGTAAACCATCACTGGAAGTGGAAATGTGTTCACTGCATTGATACATTTCTGGCAGTTTGATGGACAAATCTGGGTTTGGAAGATGCCAGAAGCATGCTACCACCCGGAATGCATAACGCCAACTGTAAAGTTTGGTTGAGGAGGTATAATAGCCTGGTGCTATTTGTTTTGGTTTGGGCTGGACCTCTTAGTTCCAGTGAAGGGTAATGTTAATGTTAAGAGTTTTGTCCAGTGACTCTTAGTGACACATTATAGTGATGTTCCTGATCCATAGTTGAATGGGAGACTGGACCACATAATTCCATGATTATGATTATTAATGATTGTTAAATCCATTACTTCATGGAGTAAATTAGACCCAGACTGGGTCTCATTAGATGCAAACAGTGTCATAAGTATGTGAAGTTGATTTTAAGAGTCTATTATGAATACAAACACTTAAATAATCAAATATTCCTAAACCTTTTTCAGAACATTTTCACTAACTTTCCGCACCAATTTGAGCTTAGTGTCATTACTCTGTGTAGTCAACATTTGGAGATATGTGCTTTAGAAAATAAACCCTTAAAGCATAATATTGGTGGATTGCAGAGGATGGAGTCATCTGAACTGACAAATCTGCACTGAGAGAATGCATTATTACTTGCAGGTGTAAGTTATTGCTGCAGAATTGTGGATTTATTGCCAATGGAGTTCTGAATTGCCAACCACAAGCTATCTTTACCATAGTGTGCAGCTCCCTGGGGGCAGCAGAGTGGCCCAGTCCTGGGGGCTGTGAAAGATTGATGCCCCTATGCCTAGCTGCACCTCCATCATTCCGCAGGCCCAGGAGGAGTCCCTGACAGGGGGGCGATTACTCAGAACCTCCTCCACACTGCACCCGGCGGGACATCAATTAGTGTCCCGCTTCAAAAAGTCGCACCCTCTCGCCACCTCCCGCTCTTCTTTCTGCAAGTTTTAATTGCCGAGAAGAACGAGGCGCAGTGGGAAGAAGGAAAAGACGGAAGACACGAGGAACTGTCTTTGTCCCTTACCTCAAGCTGTTTTCTCTAATCCAGCTATTGATGCACCTGATATGCTCCCCCATTTGTGCTAAATGGAGGATATTGACATTCTCTCCATATTTGAAGGTGACAGATTTCCATGCACAAACACAGCATTGTTAGATCTTTAAACCACATTGTTCGGTCGCTGATAACCAGACGATGCCTCTTGGTGAAAATGACATAATGGGAATCCATTAACTTTGACGTGCACTTCGAATAACGACACTAGATTTGGAACAAAGCATAGCTGCACTGTATCATTGTATAATTTTAAAAAATGCTCATCAAAAGTTTGGGGACACTTGTCCTTTAAGAATGTGAATGGTGGCACTGTTATGTTTTGGTCTTGGATGACAAAAATGCCTTCATTACAGTTAAACAAAACAGTTATTTTACTACAGCATGCTTAATACTATATATATATATATATATGTTTATTACATTACACTACATATATCTATGTATCGCTGTTAACAGAAGAAAACCTTAGATCTCCAAAATGATAACTTTACAGGAGAAGGAAAAAAATATACTTTAATTTTAATGCAAGTCATTTTGGGCAGTTTCTTTTGGTCTGTTCTTCATGAATTTTACATATAATGTAAAGGCCAACAATTTTCATATTATGTCAAAAATGTCATCTATAATCTCCATTTCCAGAAAATCGGGACGCTGTGCAACAAATAAATAAAAACAAAACAAAAATGTAGTACAAAGACAATATATATAAATGAGTGAACATTCCAGTTTATTCTAACTAATCATTACATTACCAAAACGTTACTACATCTTTCAGTAGTGACAGTTGTTTCAGTAGTTTCAGCAACAATTTTAGCAAATTTTGAGTAGAACTCAAAATATGACTAAATGACTAGCAAACACAGCTTTGTAAACACATAAAATCATAATATTTTTCATTACAGCAAAAAGGTATATTCTTAATTGCTGAAAATATGTTTTGACTAGCATCACGTTAAGTGGTGAGGGAGAAGGGGCGCCATCCTACCCACCCAAAGAGAGCAAGGCCAATTGTGCTCTCTTGGACTCCCAGCTATGGATGGCTGTATCATCACCAGGGATCGAACTCGCAATCTTCTGATGATAGGGTCAACGCTTAGACGGTTGAGCCCCCCTGGTATCTTAAGGTTACACATTGATTTTCAGAAGTTGGGACGCATTTAAGTTCAAATCAATAAGATCGAACTGAACTTTTTGTCCTGCAACCATGAGGGACGGGGATGCTGTCTTACTTCTTGATCTAAAATGCAGTGGCAGGGCTAAAATAAGGCTCTGCCTATGGACTCTTTATGTTTCAGAAGTTAAATAAAACTATTTTATTTAAAAATTCAAATCAATCATTTACATTTATGGCATTTGGCTGATGCTCTTATCCAGAGCAACTTACAATTTGATCATTTTACATAAGTAGGCCAAGGCAATGTTAGGAGTCTTACCTAAGGACTTTTATTGGTATTGTGTAGGGTGTTGGCCCAGGTGAGGGATTGAACCCCAGTCTACAGTGTTGAAGGCAGAGGTGTTAACCACTACACTATCCCCTTGATCAAATCGATCAAGTTTGACAGAAATCGAAAACTTTGAAAAAAGTATTTTCACAAGCATACATTTAGGGGTAAAGGGGTACAGTTAATGCTCTGGGTTTAGACTGAACATAATGTTTGTAAATATATAGTCTGAATACTTTGTTTATTTATTATGTATTTACTTATTTAATTAATAAACTGTGGGACCTCTGTTGGTAGAGTGGTCCATACACACTCACCTGCCACTTTATTAGGTACACTTGCTAGTAAAAGGATGCACCCCCTTTTGTCTTCAGAACTGTCTTAATTCTTCATGGCACACTTTAAACAAGGTGTTGGAAACATTCCTCAGAGATTCTGGGTGGTTATTTGAGTTCCTGTTGCCTTTCTATCATCTGGAACCAGTCTGCCCGTTCTCCTCTGACCTCTCACATCAACAAGGCATTTTCGTCCACACACCTGCTGCTCACTGGATATTTTCTCTTTTTCTGACCGTTCTCTGTAAACCCTAGAGATGGTTGTATGTGAAAATCCCAGTAGATCAGCAGTTTCTGAAATACTCAGACCAGCCCGTCTGGCACCAACAACCATGCCACGTTCAAAGTCACTTAAATCACCTTCCTTCCCCATTTTGATGCTCGGTCTGCACTTCAGCAAGTTGTCTTGACCACCTCTACCTGTCTAAATGCATCGAGTTGCAGCCATGTGATTGGCTGATTAGCTATTTGTGTTAACAAGCAATTGAACGTAATAAAGTGGCAGGTGAGACTATATCCACCTATTCAGGTTATAGCAGTTTAGCCTTACCCATTACATTAAGCATATAAGGAGTGTTTCTGCCTGTAAGCACAGTACAGGGAGGTCATACAGATCAGATGTTATTTACATATATCAGTCTTAAAGGCACAGGAACAAAAACAGCCTCTTTATTTCTAAGGGTAGGAAAATAGTCATGTAAAAATAAAATACTGTTTTTGATACATAAAAACATATACAACTACATAAGTGGATGCAGGAAAAAGAAGAAATGCAAGAAAAGTGTTCAACATTTTATCCCCAAACTTGACATGAGGTGTAAAAGTAGAAGAAATGTTAAAGCTGGGAAAGACTGTAGAAGAAATTAAAATGTTCTATCATGGTTAACATCCAACTGGGATTGAGCTTTGTCCCAAATTAGCGCTGTCCCATCATTTTCTCAACTGAAACTGATATAAACACACTCCATCTCTGTGACAATGGGCGCTTGTCTCCCTGTCATCTCTTAATGGGTGTCAGAGGATGGACGTCCCGACTCTTAAATCCGATGAATTCCGTGTGGATTAGGGCCACAGAGACTGGATACAGGAGGTCTGTTTCGCTCTTTGTCCAGGCTGAGGACACCTTTTCCACTGCAGCATCAATGAAATATTGCATTGCCTTGTCATTTCAGAATCAAGACATTTTTTTTTTTAAAGCGGTGGATTTATTTGATTCAATTTGCCGGCAGAAGATTTGCCTTTCCGCCGGAGGACACGACTCTGGGTTTGGAACAAAGCACAGCGAATGAGCAGAGAAATAAGTAAATAAATAAATGTAGAGTAATATATGCTCTGAACTTATATTGACTTTAAATCCAGAGGCATGTCGCCCCTGTCAAGCTGTAATCTTTGAAGATGGATGCTGGAAGATTTATTTATCTTTATTTTTCTTCAGCTTAAAATAAGCTTTTTTTTCTGCTTTTGTTGCGTTTAAAGTTTACAGAAAATAAGCTGACAGTAGAACGTCTTCCAGGCGACCTTCAAAACGTGAAGATGCTTCTGCTGATAAAGTTCCTCACGGGCAAGGTCACAGCACAAAGGCTTGGAGAAAGTATTTTGTGTGAATAAGTGTGCACACACATGTGTAAACACACCCAACCGCCAAGGTATATATGACCTTTACGGGGACGCCTCTCTCTTTATCGGTAGCTCGGAGGACATTGATTAGGTGGCAAGAGGAACAAATGACTCCCCACACGCGGTCGTTACTGCAGACAGCTTCTGCTCCAAAGCAACCGTGGGATACGCTGTCTAGGAGAAGAAAAGGAAGAGGAGAAAGAAGATACAACCTTGAACAGTTGAGCACATGGGAGGCGCGAAAGAAAGGAAAATGTATCGAGCAGAGAAATCCAAAGGCTGATCAGCACAGCTTGCGCCGTAAGGTTGCTGCAGCAATTTCCCACGCCTGACCCTTGGGCCTTTGGGTTCGGCTGCGTGTTTGACCTTTTCTTTAAGATGCAGAGGGTCTGTCTGCTCATCCAATCACACAGATTCAATTAATCGTCTCCTCGCACAGAAAGTGTAGGCATTATCAAACATGATTCGCCAGCCAAGGGATATTAATATAGAATCACAGAGAAATAAAAGTTAGAAAATAAGCCGACAGCTCAGCAGCCAAGGCTGGTGTCTGGTGGTCATTTCAATCACTGAAATGACTCCCACAGATCACCACATCAGAGAAGCTGCAATGGAAGAAGTCTCAAACTGGTCCAAGAAAGAGAGATAGCAGAGACAGTCAAAGCATAATCCATGTAATTGCTGAATTATATACACCGATCAGGCATGACATTATGACCCCCTCCTTGTTTCTATGCTCATTTTATATGTGCATTTTATCAGCTCCACTTACTCTATAGGAGCACTTTGTAGTTCTACAGTTACAGACTGTAGTCCATCTGTTTCTCTGATACTTTGTTACCCCCCTTTTACCCTGTTCTGGTCTTCTGATGAAGGACTAGAGGATGACCGCCAAAAACTGTGCAGCAGATGAGCTATTGTCTCTGACTTTACATCTACAAGGTGGACTGACAAGGTAGGAGTGTCTAATAGAGTGGACAGTGAGTGGACAGTGAGTGTAAAAACTCCAGCGGCACTGTTGTGTTTGAACCACTCTTACCAGCACAACACACACTAACACACCAGCACCACGTCAGTGTTACTGCAGTGCTGAGAATGATCCACCACCCAAATAGTACCTTCTCTGTGAGGGTCCATGAGGGTCCTGACCACTGAAGAACAGGTGGGTAACAAAGTATGCAGAGAAACAGATGGACTACAGTCTGTAATTGTAAAACTACAAATAATAACAATAATATTAATACTACTACTACAAATTATTATTATTATTATTATTATTATTATTATTATTATTATTATTTATAACACTTTTCATGCCAGTGGCAGCTCAAAGTGCTTTACAGACAGGTGATAAAACATAGTTGTACAAGAAATCATTAGTATTTATTCAGAGATTATTCAGAAGAAAATGATCAAATTAAAAGATAAATACAACGAGGCATAGAGTTTTAATTAAATGCTAGCTTAAAGAGATACTTACAGACTCAGCGTGCACCTATACAGTAAGTGGAGCTGATAAAATGGACAGTGTGCATAGAAACAAGGTCATAATGTTATGCCTTATCGGTGAACCTTAGAATGTAATAACATTAATGGACTGGCACTGGCTATACTAATGACTATAGAGCAATTACACCAAATTTCAAAATTTCTACATACGCCAATGGTTGAGATGTAAACAAAAGGCATTCAGAGTGGTTTGATGTGAAATGATTCATTGTAAAGAAACGTATGAGTTCATCATTTTTACAGAGGTTTTGATGTCTACAATGGAAATATATTAGTTCTACACTATCCAAATTTACCGGTGAACAAATTATACATCTTCTGTCTTATTATAGGCTGATGGTAAAAGGATCTTGGGCAGAGAACCTGGATCATAACTTGCTAACCCTAAATCATGTTAAAAGTTAAAACATCAGATCAGTTCTGCTGTATATACCAGATTAGGGTTGCATTACAATGAGATTAGCAGCAACCAGCTATAAACAAGTTATTCTGTAAATACGGAACTGACTAACAGAGCCTGACAGGCCTCAGAGTCTGCAGCCCTTTTCACCGGCCGGTAATTGAGTCCTTGATGTGCGTTTTAAAGCGCTTAGCCGTCCCCTAATCTGTCCAAGACGAGATTGAAAAAATCAAATAAACAGATGTAATCTCGTCAAATTCAAGCACGGCCATTTCCTCCGAGTTTGGAACTGTGTCATCGGCTTTGCCTGCTCTTTTTTTTTTTCTCACGTGTTTTTAGGCAAGCCAAAAGAAAAGCTGCTCTTTTTATGCCGTTGGTGCATAATCCCTTGAAATGCATAATCCGGGAGAAATAAAACCCACCACGAAATGAGGTTTCATCTCCGCAAATGATTGTTGGTTTTAATTAATTATTTTTGGGGGACTCGTTGTGGGATTATATTATGTATTTTTCCCTTTAATGTTTTTTTTTTTTCTTCTTCTTCAATGTGCATAAGAGACGGAGTTTGAGGATGGATGTGAGGTGCATAATTGAATGTGTGGATCTTGCCTATATATGCCTGAGTTAGGTGCTGGAACGTCTGCTGTTGTTTTTTGCCCTTCTCTGCATAAATGCCAGTCAATCCCAGTCGAGTAGGCATTAGTGCGACTTGGCCCTCGGAGGGGGGAGGCACCACACTCTGTTTTGAGGTATGTGTGCGTAGTACAGGTGGCTCTCCCGGCAACCTCGCCCTGGGAATCCAGCTAATTAAGCAACGTCAACAACACACAAAGCCCGGCGCTCCTCGGAGACCCGCTACACAGCACCAACCCAAACAATTTCTCACAGTTTGTGGAATTTTATATTCCCCTCTTGTTCTCATGGCTTGAGATCCATTACAACGCGAGAAATGAGATGTCTGGCACGTTCCTGTGTCATTTCAGGAACATTACACTTATGAGTGTGATGGTGGTAGCAGTAGGACATGTAATGTAGAAGACTGAGAAGGTTTCAAGCTCTCAACTAATTAAAGCACTCTCTGAGGATCCATGGAGGAACACATCAACCACAAATCCACTCCACTAGCTGTGATGATTTGCCATGAACTTGGGCACTAAACACAGTGTTCTTGTACTGTACATTATGCATGTTGCTACCTAGAGCATGGATTTTTTTTTTCTAGGTTACAATCTTAAAAATAATGGTTTCACGCTAGTTGTTGGCTTAGATGAATGGTTCTAGGAAATCTTTCAATTGATACAGAACATTTGTATTTTTTACTTTTTATTTTATTTTTTCAGTCTTCTCCATTTGGGGATGATGGCTGTGGTTGACTGGAGTCCCACAGCCTTACAAATGGTTTTGCTACCCTTCCCAGCCTGATGTTTCAGTGAAGTTCTTTTTGGTATGACTTCTGGAATTTGATTTTAAAGACAACAAAATATGCCGTATGGTGAGACCTGTTAGCCTACTTCACATTGCTGGAAAGATTCTGTTCAAGTGATGTTTAGGTTCAGCAAGGGTGGTAATAATCAAGCCTGGGTGTGCTTTAATTGCTATTAGTTGGATGTCAACCTGGATATCAACTAAATTAGGTTGTTGAGGTTAGGTGGTTGACCGAGTAACTTAGGGCGCCAGTTACTTTCCACACTGCGTTTTGCATTTACTCAGGTGGTCGCTGTCTTATATTGCATTTAGTTTAAGAATCAAAGGATCTAAAGCAGCAAATATGAAAATCGATGAATATCAAATACTTTTTCACAGCACTTTGCACTGCATATGATTTGACCGAAATTGACCGAAAAACCCAGTTCAGTTTTATTTACACTTCAGCCCCATAATGAGCACCGCTGAGGGTGATAGATGCAAGAAAAACTTACTTAGAACATGAACAAGATACAGCCCAGTCTCCCCAGAGTCATACTGGATAGTGTAGTTAGGACACAAGTAGGACACTTTGGCTATGCTTACATAGCAGGTAAAAGTTTATTTATTTATTTGTTTGTTTGTTTGTTTGTTTGGCTGTTCACATTATATTTTAAGTGTGACCTGTATGTGACATCAGTCTGAACAGGTCAGCTCCTAAACCAACCCACATGCACAAAAGGACAATGCTTCACGTGGCTCATACAGAGGTAAACAATCATGACGGTCAGCGAACACCTGTCGCTCTAGTTTTGTCTTCACCAGTATCACAGGAGTGATGATGAAGTTCCAGTGGTTGACAGAATGTGTTTGAGTTCACCATGAAAAGGCCTGGTTATTCAGTCACAGCCACATATCTGGTTCGTGTCCTTGGATTCTTTTAACTGTTTTTTGAAGCTACAGCCTTGGTCTCCTCTGGCCGCATTCGGTCGTTTCGTTTGAAACCTCTTCAAACACGGAGCGCCTGCGATTAGTCTCTAATTTTGTGCTACAGAAACATCGGCCTATATGTTTATGAGACTCAGCAGCGCGAAATTATGACGAATGTCGAGTTAAACTGACATAAAAGTCAACGTGAATTCCGATCTGGCTGTTCAGACTGACATTGCCAAAGCGTTTCAAATTGGACTTGAAAATGTCCAGATTCAATGCATTTTTTGCTGTTCACACTGCCACACATCTGTGTCACATCTGAAGGAAAAGATCAGATTTGGGCCACATAATGAAAAGATCAGATTTGGGCCACATAATGAAAAGATCAGATTTGGGCCACTTTAACCTGCTGAGTAAACGTAGCTTTTGTAAAGCACTGAATGTTGAAGATCAGATGGAAAACTGATAGTATAGGACATGCACAGTTTGAGAAATAAACCTTTCGAATGTTTCCAAATGTTTTCAAAAACGAGCATGTTTTCTTTGTCAAGTCACAACAACCCCAAACAGAATGTTGATCAGATCTTGCCATTTTCTGTGCAAACTCAGGAACAGCTCAAGGCAAAAATGCTGCCTTGGGAATAATTTATTTTACCTCCTTGTTGTGCCTTCAATAGAGTTCTAACATATGCTTTTAATAATAGATAAGAAAACTGTCAAACCATTATTTAGATAAAACTCTTCATACACAGGAAGACACTTCCTGTGTATGATGGAGGTAAAGCTGAGCATTACAAAATATATCCAAGCTACTAGTGAATACGTTACATGGCCAAAAGTATGTGGACTACGTGTTTGTTGAACATCTCACTCTAAAATCATGGCCATGCGTATATCTTTGTTTCTGCAATAGCCTCCATTCTGCTTTCCATTATTTCGATTTCGGGAATATGGTTTATTTTAGTCTCAGAGCCTGCAATTTGTGAGCAAAATGGTAGGACAATTCTAGCCTTCATGAACATCATCCACATATCAGAACATTCAGCAGAATGGCATGATGACTTTGAGCTGTGATGTCAGCACCAGTAAGTAATTTGGCTAAATCCTGATATTATTGCTCTGCTTTTTAGAGTTTAAACAGCGACATGATTCACACATCAGATCACTCACAATCCAGGTCCAAAATCTCCCAAATCCCACTTGCTACTGTTACATTACACATGACAAATATTATTATACAATCAATTATATCTAGCTCTGGCTTTCAGTTTACATTGATTTTGAGTATGACAAATATCTGGTATTAAATATGCAACTCAATTTGTAATTAAAATGAAACCTGTCATGCTGGGTATCAGAGTTTTAGCACCGACAATAACAATTTCTGAAAATGTATCTGAGGTGCAACTTGTTTTCAAAATTTCTATCAGCAAAAAATTACATTTTTAATCTGAGATGACCCAAATTCATAAAGATATCAACGTTATGTCAGCATTTACAGGTCAAATAATGGCATATTGGAGTAGCTCAGGGTTTTCTGAAAATAACAACATATGCCATGTGTGACTGTCTCACGTAAATACGTTGTAATTGTAGTTGTAATTGACCCAAAATACCAAAAAAGTCCCAAAAGTCTAAGGTTCTAAAGGTTTATATATACATTTATTCAGAAGATACATTTACCCGTGTTTAATGAGCTAACTTTTCAATGATCAAATATAACATTTTCTGACTTAATGAGTTTACAAGGACTATCTGATGAGCACTAATCTAAAACTTAGGCCAACGATCAGCAACATGCAGCTCTTTAACTGCCATGTTGCAGCTCCACAGCAGATTTATGTTGTTTGATAATGTAGCCTACATCTGCTAATTCACCAAACTTTAACCCTGAAATGCAGAAAACAGCCTCGCCAAACTAATGTTAATAACTAATAAAAAGGCAAAGAGAAAGATTTGAGATGGACATTGATTTGGAGATGAATGGAAACTGGCAAATGAGAAGCTGACTTCATCCGAGTTAAAAAAAAAAACAAAAGAAAAACAACTATTCTACTTTCGTCTCCTGCTGGAGATGTGGGAAAAGCAGCTACAGTAGTACTAAACCTTAAAGCAGAGAAAAGTAAGTCTGCATTTTCATGATTATTACTTTGTCGTTATAGTAGTATATTAGCACATACTGGGACATGTTTACAGCCAATATGGTAAAATGGAAATAAATTGTTGTGGCTCCCAATGTGGTTTGATTTTTGTCAAAAGGACAAAATGGCACTTTTTTAACCTTTGGGTTGCTGACCCTTGAACTAGGCTAAGACCAAACAGAAGCACAATTTCTTTTTTAGTCAGTTAACATCTAACCCTGAATTCATCTGAAACATATGAATCACTTTTAACTGGTCAGTCTTTACTGGGCAGTCTTCTACAAGAGGTGGGCCTCTCTGATCCTCTGCTGGCCATTTTTGTTCTTTGTGTTATTTGTGGCATCAATCAAGTGGAAAAATAAGCAAATCACACTACATAGATGCTAAGAGTATAAAACAGGTGTTAAAATAAGCCACTGCTTGTGATTCACATGTTGAATGGGCTTCATGAGACAGGGACCAATTCCTTACAATACTAACAGAAATAGGCTCTATATTTCTACCAGAAAGACTCCAGAGATGAATGTGAACAAACAGTTAATCTCAATAATATTTAACAACTAGATAGATAACACTTTTTTGCAAGTTAAAGTCCTTGGTGCAGGCCACATCATTGGCCCAGGTCTTCAAATGTGTAAAGCCTCGAAGATCCTGGCGTATAAGGATGGCAGAGGGTGGAGCCTACCCCTGGGGTAACCAACTGGTGGTGGTGGGGAGGAAAGATGGGAGTGACGAAATGTCAGCATCTGAAAGTGCAAAGCAGATGTGTAAGTTGAGTCATTTTAAAGACAGGTGGAAGCTTGTGATTGGCCAGAATAATGTGTGACATAGCAGAACATGCCCTACAGCTTTCATATACTCATAACTAGACTGATAACAAGACACAGGTGATAGTAATGATGAGGGGACAAGATGAAGCTAGATTATTATGAAACACAATCCCCAGGAGAGACCGGACCTCCACTCTACTAGCCAGTAGTCATTGCTCTGTAGGGTTCTGGCAAAGACAAATATAATTTAATTAGCCTATTACATATATAGAGATTTTCTTCACTTAGTAGTGCTTTTAGGGTTTATTTCAGCGGCTGCTTGTATGACAGTGATGCATCGGCTTATGGACGCACAATAATGAGATAGCTCTGTTTTAAAGGTGGAGGTGACAAGGTGAACAGAATTATATGGGCGAGAGAGAGAAGAGATGGATGAGAGAGAGAGAAACATGAAAGAGGGAATTGGTAGTAAAGGTGAGAGAAGGAGAGAAAAAAGTGTGAAACAAAGAACAGAAAAGAGAAAGTTGGATAGAGGAGCTAAGAACATAAAGGGGATGGAAAAGAAGAGCAAGAAAGAGAGGCATAGAGAGACACATGAAAAGAGAGAGAAGAGATAGAGACAAAGAGAAAGAGGAGGACATAGAGACCGACACGGTGACAAAGACGAAGATAGAGAGGATACATAGAAAGACACTGACACAGAGAGAGAGAGAGAGAGGGGAAGGAAGGAAGACAAAGAGAAGAGAAGAAGAAGAAGAGAACAAGAAGAGAAAAGAAGAAGAGACAAGAAGAGAAACAGAGGAGACCTAGAAGGATGTGAAGGGAGAGAGAGAAAGAGGGAGAGAAAAGGAGGCAAAAGGGAGACAGAGTGAGACATGAAGAAAGAGGGAGAAACATAGGAGGGGAAGAAAGAGAGAGAGATAAGAGGGGGGAATAGATAGAGAGAAACAGAGGGTAAGACAAGGGGAGGGGCGTTGAAAGAGATAAGCTGAGAAAGACTTGGAGAATAAAGAGAGAAAAAGTAAACAAGACAAAAAAGACAATGAGAGAAAAAGAGGTAGAATGAAAGAAAAAGAGAGAAAAAGAAAAGAGAAAGAGAGAATGAAAACAGGAGGGAGAGAGAGACAGAGAAAGAGACGGAGAGAGAGAAAGAGCTGAATAGAAAGACAAGGGGAGGAAGACAGCGGGAGATATAAAGAGACAAGATGATAAACAGAGGACACTTAGAGAGATGTGAAGGGAGGGAGAGACAGGAGGGGAGACAGAGTGAGACATGAACAAAGAAAGAGAGAGAGGTTGAGAAAGAGAGAGACAGGAGGGGAAGGGAGACAGAGTGAGATATGATCAAAGAGAGAGAGAGAGAAGGGGAAGGGGAAAGAAAGACAGCGAGATGTAGAGAAAGGGGCGTAAGACAGAAAGAGGTGAAGACAGACAGGGACAGAAAAGGAGGGAAGGAGTAAGAAAGTCTGAGAGAGAGACTTAGAGAAATAGAGAGACTAGAAAAAAAGTAAAAGCGAGAGAGAGACAAGGGAGTTAGACATAGAGAGAGAGACACGAAAGATAGAGAGGGTGGAGGAGAAAGAGACAGAGAAAAATGAAAAGAGAGAGTGGGAAAGCAAAAAGGAAGAAGACAGAGAGAAAAAAGGTGAGAGACATTTGAAGAAAAAGAGAGACAGAGAGGCAAGTGCAAGAGAAAGGGTGTGAGAGAGTTAAACAGAGAGATATGAACCGAAAGAGAAAATGATAGAGAGACATGAAGAGAGAAGGAGAGGAGACAAAGGGAGACGGATGGGGGTTCAACAAAGAGGGAAAGAAAGATGGAGAGGAGGGACAGAGGGATAGAGAAAAATAAGACAAAGAGAGAGAGGGAAATAGAGAGAGTTGTAGGTATGCATATCTTCACCTCCACTTTTTCCAGCCCAACACTGATCCAGGTCAGGTAGAGCAGCACAGGCAGGACAGGCAGGCGGTCGGTCGGTCAGGTTGGCATGGCCCAGGTGGCCCGTCTCCAGCTTGTGCTTGTGCTGGACCACCGATAAAGCATCCAGCGGCCGTATGACCAACGCTAAGCTGCCCAGGATTACAGACAGGGAAAGTGTTCAAAAGCTCAAAGGGCACGAGGGACGGAGCTTGTCTGACATGCGGCACGAATTAAGGACAGATTAAAGGTGGACGTCACAGCCAAAAAAGCGAGGGGTGGGGGTGGTGGTTGGGCAGCTTTAGGGGACGCTTAGGCGAAAACTAAAGAAAAGGCAGAAAGAGGATTAGACAGCGAATCGCTTTACTCGAGATTGCTCGGGCAACTTCTTCCAAGCTCATTTGCTTTTGTTTTCGGCGGGAAGCGCGTGGCCGCTCGCCTTTCCAAACCTGACGATTAAAATGTATCTGTGTTGACCAGACGTCCGAGGCTGCAACTCTCAAAGGATTTTACAGGATTTAATAGAGGGCCGGTCGAGAGCAATTACAACTGGCATTGAACGGAAAAAGTGCGTGTGGGTGCGCATGTAAAATTCCATCCAAAACCTGCAGTTTAAGTTGACTCTTTTTGTGCAGATTGCCTTTTAGTAGGATTCATTACTGCAGTGTTTCTTCCCGTAATTCTCTCCAGCCTCACTCCCTGTGCATGAGCCTAAGTTTTATGCAGAAGCAATATATTTCAGTGATAGTGATCAGGTTGGAAAGACAGATCATCTCAGCTCTGATTGGTTCAGTCCAAAGCAGTTCAGGTAGAAGTGTACAGAACAAACAGCTGCAAGAAATACACTCTAGACTTTTCTTTTGGATGTGTGGGTCATTTGGATGACTGCATTTGCCTCCTGACAGCCAGAAACAGCACAATGTTTGATTGTTCGAGTGTTTATCTTTCACTCCAATAGCTCTGCTACAGAGTGCCTGCGGCAGCGAAACTCTATCACTTTAAAATGATTGGACCTGCTAGCTTGAATGAAAAGACGTCCACCTTGTTCGACAACTGGGAAGCATTCAAATGTAGTATCACATTGTGCCACAAAGATTTCTAGACGTATATACCGGAACAACCGAGTCTCCAAATGAAGTCAGAATGTAAGTAAACTAGCCAGTAATTTTAGACTTCAACAGCAAAATGCTTTCTTTTGAGTGGTCACAGCAAGTTACATGAGACGCAGCACCACAATGACAGCATACTACTGCACTATATCCCTGTGAAAATGCAATAGCAAGATTATGTACACATTAACATGAATACAGGTCAACATAACCCCAACAACCAATGCAACACTTTGCCTACAGTTAAAAACAAGACTACCAATTAAAACAATGAAGGCCACATCAATTAAAAGTTGACAGCTGACAGGAAAAACAGCAAACGTATAAACTAAGTTATCAAGAATCCTAACTGCAGCATAGTACCATGGCTGGGATGGATTTTTTATAGCGCAGTTTGAAGATCACTGCCAACAAGAACGAATCAATCGACTGGATTTAGAAATAGACATTCTCTACTCTCTTAAAATAACACTTCTAAAGATCCAAATTTTAAATATCTGGAGCTTCACACTTCCTGAAAGCCTCACCTAGCAGGGACTGGTGGAGAAAATGAAGCAGAAGTTTTGGAAAGACAAAGAGCATCAAGATTAAGATGAAGGCTGTAACACATTGAGTGTGTTTACATGCCCTTAATAATCCAATAACAGCAAAAAAGTGTGATTTTGTCAGTAAACCGATCAACGCATAAACATGCACTTGAGCAGTGAGATAACAGGGAAACTTCTGGTCTACAAAGGTCAGACAATAATTGTATTTCTGCTTTAGAAGTGGCCAGTAAACTCACAGAAGAAGAAGTGGTGTAAATGTAACGTAGAACTGCATGTCATAGCATTTTTTTTTTTTGCACCACTTTACGTGAAGTTATGAACATGCATCATATAGAAGATGAAGAATATTTATTTAAATCCTTCATTTTTTCAAGCATGTGTTTGGTTGCAGTGTTGCTCCAAAAGTGTTTTGCACAGCAAGGCTGATCTCTTATTTCCAGTACCACCATCTGTTTTCATGCGTTTGCAGACTAAGAAATCCAAAAACAATCAGAGTAAAAGTTTACATGCACTGGGAAATCTGATCATTGAGCTAAAATCCCACCCTCTTTATCAGATTTCTAGACCTTACTCTTATCTAAGAAATCAGAGTGTGCTGTTTGACCATTTGAATAATTCAATAACTGCGGAAATCCAATTATGATCAATTTATTGAGTGCTTGTAAATACACTCAATGGCAAATTCTTGACAAGTTGTTTTTTCACTGTACTACAAGCACATTTCCCACCGTTTAATGTTTTTTCCTAATTGCTTTCAGGGACCCCTAGTGACTCAGACCTCTAGGCAGGTGCCTATAAAACCCAGTGGATGATTCAGGCCTGAGAACGATAAGGAAAAAACATATAGCTTATAAATCTAAATTGAAGTCTACAGTGGGCAGAAAAATGTTCATGAAGCATTTATATCTTACCTTTGATAACTTGATTGCACTAATGTAGACATTTGCCGTTTTTGCTTTTGTAGTAAAATCTCTGCAATTACCAAATGCACAGACCACTGTCAGTAGCTGCTAAGCAGTGATTGGAGAATTGAGGAAAAAGAACAGCTTGTGTTTGACTGATTGGGCTACACGTAAGACATTCAGGAATTATCTAACAGAACTAGTGTTCTCCTCCAAGTGTGTTGATCTGTCTGATAATATTAAACGCTTTGCAACAGTTTGAAAAGATGTGGATGTGAAATAACACATTACATCACTTCCTGCCACTCGGGGTTGAAACATGGCAACCATGATGAAGGCAAAACAGCCTAGTTTTGAGGCTTAATGAGCTGTCGAGTTGACACTAAATCCTGAATTTTTGAACGTGTTTACACAGTGTAGCAGATTCTTTTACTTCCAAAAAAAAAATCACTTTTACTCACCATTGCCGCTTCACTTAGGTCTAAAGAAAGAAAAAGAAAAGAGAATAATTATCTCACTATACCTGCTAAATAAATAAATAAATAAACAAAGGCAACTTCAAGTGAACATTGGGGGTGTGCACTTGCCACAGTGCTAACACATCAGTGAAATCAAGATGTTTCAATCTTACGCAGGCAGTTCACCTCCACTCTGGGCTAAGCCGCCATGACCAGTTTGCATTCTTTCCCATTTTTCCTCCCTGGCAAGGCAGGTTTTATGCCTCTACCGTCTTTGCACGCTATTTTAAAATGAGTACGCACACACAAACACACACACGCGTGCTAATACACACACACACACACACACACACAAAAACCCACACTAGCAAACCCACACTAGCAAACCCAAGCTGCTTTTGTTTCCCCAAACCAATTTGTTCCTGCCAATATCACTCTGATAGATGGGGTTTTATTATCATGCTATGGCGACAGATTGAAAGATTTCCTTGCTGTTGCCTCACTTTTTTGTGTGGGGTGGTGGCGTTTGCTCCGGATTTAATCAAAAACAAGCAGACTAGTACACACACACACAAACACACACACACACACACACACACACACACACACACATACACACACACACCAAGCACACAATCATAGTAAATGGAATTGACGAACAACTGAACATTGGATCAAAGATAGAAAGAGAGCGAAAGAGAAAAGAGAGTGAGAAAAAAGCAGAGCTGTTCATTGAGAGAGAAAGAGAGAGAGAATGAAGGAAAGTGAGGAGAAAGAAAAGCAGAGCTGTTAATTTTAGAAAGAGATAGAGTGAAAGAAAGAAAAGAGAGAGGAGAACAAAGCCGAGAGCTGAAGGCGTCAAAGAGATCGAGACAACAGTAGAGAGAAAGAAGGAGACAGAAGTAAAAGCAAAGCTGAGAGAGCTGAGAGTCAAAAAGAATGAGGTAGAAAAAGAGTAAAAGAGAGACAGACAATGGGAAAGAAAAAGAGGAAAGAGAGAGAGAGAGACAAAGAGAAAGTCATTGATTTTACAAATTGAGTTTTTTTAGTGATGATCATTTTAGAAAGAGAGAGAGAGAGAGAGAGAGAGAGAGAGAGAGAGAGAGAGAGAGAGAGAAAGAAAGGGAGAGATAGCAAAAGAGAAAGAGAGGGGGATACAAAGAGAAAAGAAGAGAGACATTGAGTCAGGGACAGACCACATGCAGAAAAGGAATCAGAATCAGAATCGGAATCAGAATCCTTTATTGATCCTAGAGGGAAATTGCAGTTGTTATAGTTGCAACTATTTATGTAAAAGAATAAACACTTTAATAATTTAAAGCAAAGATAAAGAGAAATTTACAATACGTACATGAGATTTAAGGTACTTATGAACATAGCAAAGTGGCGGTGACTGTGATAATGTCATGATTGGCCCCTCCCAGTCCGGTCCATGTGCATTTTTGTTTTGGTTTAGCCCCCTTGTTTCATGACTCTGCCCCTGATTGTCTCCACCTGTTTTCCACCTGTCCCTCGTCTTCCCGGTGTCGTATTTAAGCCCTGTGTTTGCCCTTTGTTTTTGCAGGCCTTTGTTATCTGTTATCTTCTGTGTTGGTTGTACTGGTCTATGTACAATTGTTGGTTCTGTTTTATTCTGGTTTGTCATGTCTGTCCCTCAATCTATCCGTGTTGGCTATTTGAAACTGGACCGTTTGGACTATGACCCTGGATTTGCCCTTAATAAATCTCACTTATCTCAGCATGTGCGTCTGCCTCCTCGCTCCCCGTTACAGATAATAAATATGAAATATCTATTATAAAGCAGTTTAAATTATTTAAATGATTGTCCCCCTGAGTTATTGCACACACAATTATTATTACACATATGAACAGTTTGGTATTGAGTATTGCACAGATGAACCACACTTTGTGAATCACACAAAGGGAGGAGTTGAATGTTGAATGAGCTCCTGTGTCTCATCACCGTGTCATAGAGTGGGTGGGAGCTATTGTCCATAATGGCCTGCAGCTTAGACAGCGTCCTCCTCTCCGACACTGCCTTCAGCGAGTCCAGCTCCACACCCACAACATCACCGGCCTTGCAGATCAGTTTGTTGAGTCTGTTGGCATCTGCCATCCTCAGCCTGCTTCCCCAGGATGCAACAGCACAGAGAATAGCACTCGCCACCACAGACTCATAGAAGATCCTGAGCAGAGTCCGGCAGATGTTGAAGGACCTCAGGTGCCTCAGAAAATAGAGACGACCTTGGCCCTTCCTGTAGAGGGCATCAGTGTTCTTAGCCCAGTCCAGTTTATTGTCAATATACACACCCAGATATTTGTAATCCTCCACAGTGTCCACACTGACCCCCCTGATGGACACAGGGGTCACCAGTGCCTTGTCCCTCCTCAGGTCCACCACCAGTTACTTTGTCTTTGTCAGATTGAGCTGCAGGTGGTTCCGCTCACACCATGCGACAAAGTCCTTCACCGTCGCCCTGTACTCTTCCTCATCACCCTTGCTGATACAGCCAACTATTGCAGAGTCATCAGAAAACTTCTGAAGGTGGCAAGTCTCTGTGCAGTAGTTGAAGTCCGTGATGTAGAGGGTGAAGAGGTAGGGAGAGAGGACAGTTCCTTGTGGAACTCCAGTGTTGCTGACAACTCTGCCCGACACACAGTGCTGAAGGCGTACATACTGTGGTCTGCCAGTCAAGTAGTCAACAACACAGGACACAAGGGGGGCATCTACTTGCATCACTGAAGGAGAGAGAGGTCCAAAAGAGAGAGAGAGAATGAGACAGAAAATGAAAAAAATAGAGACAGAGATAGAGAGACAGAGGAAAGAAACAAAGGATCAGAGAGCAAAAGACAGAGAGGCTCTAATCATCAGCTCTTATTTTAGGGACTTCATGAATGAACGTGGTTTAACTCCATCACCTGTTACAAAACCTGTGAATGTCTGTCAGCCTGGCTGCCTGGCTGTGAGCAAGCTTTCTCAGTTTTCTTTGCAGTTCTGAGCTGGTCCGGGGGGTCTGGAGGGGGCTCTGAGGAGGCTTTGGGGGAAAAGATGAAACTGGCGTCTCCAGGAACAGGTTACATCTCTAGATCCTGTAGCACTCCAGCAGACCTGTGATCAAAGCTCCATTGCAGCAGGTACTCGTGGGAGGTTTGTGATACAGCTGGAAAAGAAAAAGAGGAGAGACACACACACACACACACACACACACACACACACACACACACACACACACACACACACACACACACAGACACACACACACACACTGCTTGTTTACACCATGCCTTAACATGTTGTATGTCTGGATTGTATCTGGATATACTTTGGCCATAATCCATTTACACTTTTCACTAAAATGCATTCCCAATATGTCCAGATGAGATCCGATTTTCCCATGGAAAAAAAATATGTTAACATTTTTCCTTTCCATTTTATTTCTTTTTAATTTCACCCATGACAGTCAGAATTAACAAGCTTAGCGTGAGCACTTTAATCAGCCAGGAGTTTCAGTGACACTAGCCTTGCATATCATTTGTCTTGCTTATTTTTCCTTTTTTAGTAAATATATTTGCACCACAAAACATTATGGCCAAGGATGAAGCAAATAATGTTAAATATCTCATGACAGCACAGCATGTAAATGTCTGATATATAGGGTGATCCAAAAACAATTATCTGATTTCAAAGCACCATACTTTTCCAACCGTGAGGCGCTTAGGAACCAATCACATACCAATTGAAAGAAGGATCATAGAGTTTCTAATTGTCAGTGGAAGATGACTCCCCTCAGTATGTAAGGAGATGCAACCCCTGAACAGATAGAGCTTTGAGTTCTCCACTTAAATAAAAGTGAATCCGTCATAACTGTGCAACGTGATTTTTGTTGCCAGTGAACCTCCAACAGCTCAGAGTGTTCGTCGTTGTTTCCTCAACACTGGATGATCTCTGAAATCGCATTGAAAGAGCTGTGAGTTTGGTGACACCTGACATGGTCAATCGAGTATGGGATGAAATTGACTATGGGGTTGATGTTGTCCGTACATCTAGAGGAGGTTCATACTGAGCACTTGTATAATGACATAATAAACTTTATGCTCACACAGAATTCACTGAATTGTTCTGTAATGATTTACACGTGACATAAATAATTTTGAAATCACATGAATCTTTTTGAATCACACTGTATATCAGATGTAAGGAAACAGTTCATTCTTTTAGGCGTTGGTTTGAATGCAAGAGAAATGGGAAAGCGCAAAGACCTCATTGATTTTGACTAGGGCCAAATCATTGTGGCCAGATGACTGGGTCCATCTCCAAAATGGCTAGGCTTCTGGAGTGCTCCTGGTCAGCAGTGGTGGTCACTTACCATCAGTGGTCAAACTCCAACCATCAACAGGGGGTTGCCCAAGGCTCACTGATGTGCAAGGACAATGAAGGCTATCCCATCTGGTCTGAACAAGACAGAAAAGCTACTGTGGCAGAAGTCACATAAATTTTTAATGGAGTTATGGAATGATTAAAGTCTGGGGAGGACGATGCCTGAAAGCCTTGTGAGTGTCTATATGTTTCTACATTTTTAAAAAACAACACATTGGGTCTCTAACTAGACATCCTTTTGTCTCCAGTGGTTGTTGTATCCAATTCCATCCCCTAATTAGGACTCCCCCAGTCACATGATACCACTAGTACTCGGAGGGTGAAGGCAAAAAGCTTCCTCAAAGTTATGTGAAGCCAGCTACCGCATCTTTTCAACCTACTACTAAAGCAATGTCATTGGACTGCCGAACAGGCTTGGAGGAGAACATTAACTACCAGTTCTGTTACACTAACTAATGACACCTGAGCTGGCTAAATGTGTTAAAACAGGTAACACCTCACTTTTGTAGTGTACATTTCCTTATCGGTGGTAAAGTTTTCACAACCCCCACCACCACCACATCTCCTCCCTGTTCCTCAGGCCTACCACAGTTATACCCCAGGCCACTTACTTAGAGAACAGTTCTCGCCCATCTCTCAATCAGTCTCCACTCATACTACTATCATATGTTGAAGGCATGGTCCAAACTGGAAAAATGATGATTATAGCATATAGTGCAACACACTCTGCTCCAGTCCACTGGACCTTAGAGCAATGGAAAAAGGTTGCCTGGTCTGATGAGTCCCATTTTCTTTTATATCACGTGGACAGCCAGGTACGTGTGCACCGTTTTAGATGTGATGGCACTCAGATGCACTGTGGGATGAAGACAAGCTGATGGATTCTCTTGGCAATGTTCTGCTGGGTAACTCTGTGTCCGGGCATTCACATGAACACCAATTTGACAAATGCCACCTAACTTAACGTTACTGCAGACCAGACACATCACTTCAGTTTTATTGTGCAATGGCAATGTTCTCTTTCAGCAGGATAATGCACCCTGCCACACAGCACACTTTGGTCAGGAATTGGTTGAGGAACATGATGAAGACTTCAAGGTGTTGCCCTCCCATATCTGCACTCACAGTTACTTACTTACTTACACACACACACACACACACACACACACACACACACACACACACGCACACACACCTGCTCAGCCATTACATGAAGAAATACAGGCTTAGACACACACACACACACACACACACTGCATAGAGATTTTCTTTCACACACTCACACACACACACACACTCTCCATCTGATACTCCCCCATATCCTGATACACATATAAATGTGCCCCCCCCACACACACACAAAATCATAGACTATGCTGCTCCTTGGCGCACACACACATATACACACACACACAGACTGAAGCGATATCCCCAGGGTCCCCACAGTAATCTCACACTGCATGGGAATGATGAGGAGGAAAGGACCCCCCTCCATCCCCCACCACACACCCCACCCCACACAAGCACCATGCCGCGATGGCTCGTTGAGTTGGTTGATTTCTCTTTCTTTCTAACAGCAGTAGGAGGAAGACAGCCTTTGTGCCAACCCACACAGTCTTAAAGCTTCCAGATGAATTTTAGTATGTGTGTGTGTGTGTGTGTGTGTGTGTGTGTGTGTGTGTGTGTGTGTGTGTGTGTGTGTGTGTGTGTGTGTGCATCCCCTTTTTCCTATTTTAAATCAGGCTACAATTTATCTATTTTCTGTATGTTTGCGTGGGTGTGGGTGCGTTAGAAGAATTGGGCCATAGCGCTGTTTGTTCTGATTCAGTAAATGAATCCAAAGCCATATGGGGGAATGAACACTAGACTAAATCAAAAATTTTAACAGTGTAAACAGATAAAGAGTTCAAATCTGTGTTAGTTTCCTCTCCTCTTATTTAATTATAGAGGAAGTGGGACAAAAATGAGGTTTCAGAGCTAAGACTCAGCACCCAGAGTTAATGTGAAAGCTGGAACTGACAGTTTTTGCAATGCTGAATTTTTAAGATGTAGCAGTTTTGTAGACAAAAAAAAAAATCTTTGTTAAATTTGCCTACAGGCTATTGGTACCTACTAAAAACACAGTGACACCAAAAAACACCAAATGTCTACAGACTGGATGTCTCATCTTGGAAGGAAACCTGGTAGAATTGAGCTTTTTGTGATAATTACACTTTCTGGCCACATTATTAGAAACACTTGCACTACCACTCACTGACCACTTGGATATTTTTCATGAAGTGGACCACACTCAACAGTAACATGGCAATAGAAACATATATATATATATAGTTAACAAAAAGTTTCCAAAACTAATGTTTTTTCACACACAATGATTTTGGATTGTCTGAATTGAATTTAGCAGTCAAAGTACAAATAATGCTGAATACATGCTACAAGCAAGCTGACATTTAGTTGGCGATTTAACTGAAACAGCATTGTATCTCAACACTAGCTACTCAAAGCGTAAGCTACTCCTGACAAATCTTGCAGGTTTGTCTGGGGTATTTTGGTGAATTTGCCAATCTTATCATGTCAGTATTATGTGATGCAATGTTAGCAATATTCCTAATTTGACTTCTTAATGACCTTGTAATTCACTTGAGGATCCATTTGGAGTCATTTGGAGAAAAAATGCATATGATAAAGTGTATCAGCTTTGTAATATTTTTACAAACAATAGCAACAATAACAGTGATTTTCAAAAACGGCACTCATTTTTGCCATAAAGAAATCGGCTTAGATCTAACATTAGTTCTTAATATAGTCATAATGCCAACGGCAGGATAAGAACACAACTTCCGAGGTCTTTATAGTGCCACAGAATATAACCACATTCATCATCCAGGCAGGACAAAATCATTTGCAAAATGGCCAAACATCCATATGTGTTTTAACAAGGACACAGTCATTAATGAAGCAACAACAACTACTGGTAACTGTGCCCCCTTGTGGAAAAGCTACAAACCAGATTCATGAAGTGCTTTGCATCTAAAAATACAGAAAATTGAAGTGTCTTATTGCAGTGTATTCATTTATTCCCACTGTATGCATCACGGGTAGCCATGTACTGTAATGCAAATATATGCAATTCAGTTGTTGCTGCTGTTGCCATAAGGCTTTGTGTCAAACACAAGGAAAATGAGCCAAGTCAGGCCCATGACACAGTCCTATCGAGCCCATAAGTTCATAGAAATGTTCTATTCTTATTAGCCCGTTTCATCCTGAGATGCACTACAGTCCCCAGCATGCACTGCACACAGCCAATCAGATCTGTGCATTACGATGAGCACTGAGACTTGAGTGAGTGATGCACACAGAGGAGGGACGAGGCGAGAAACAGCAGTCAGAGAAGAAAGTGAGTCAGAGGGAAGTTATTTCACATGACGTGATCTAAAAAGAGAAAACTGGCAATAAACGTTGTTGAAATATTAATGAATTTCACTTTATTTGACTTGACATTCAGTTTTTGACTGTATAAGATGCTGATATTCCTACTAGGCTGCTTCAGTAAACAGTATATGGCACTGAATCATAATGCAAGTTAGACATTATGATGTTCTGGACCTTTACTTGAGGATATTTTCTCGAACTGGATCTTACTGACTTTTAATTAAAGACCTCTGATTTAGTGGTTGAGTTTGACACCCCTACCACAAGGCAACAATTATATTTATTGATTTTGTATAAACCAGTAGTATCTATACTAGTTTCGTTTCAGAAAATAAAAACATAACTTGCCGCAGATTGTGTTTATCTGTAAATGTTAAACTATAAAAATGCTGAAAGAAGGCCTCACCATGTAAAGTGATAGGTACTGCAGGAATGACTTCAACAGGAAGGCAGTTGCATTATGTTGTGTTGACATTATTTTGCTGGAATTTATATAGAACATTCTAGAAAATGGTGTCAAAATTGGCAATGTAACATGCATGAAACTGCCTTAGTCATGCATTTCTAGTCAGCTTGCACAGGCTGACCTTGAAATAAACTGTTTCTGCTATCTACTATTTGTACTATCTACTATCTTTAGCACAAAATATGCAGGCTACTGGTGGGGTTATGGGAACAGCTGCAGTGAGTATATTTAATGTGAGCTGTATCGAATCAGCTTTCCGAACATCATCATTTGATAAGCAGAGTTCATTTTCTCTTGGTATTAGGAGTCAAAGTCGAGATATCCAATCAGTTTGCAGGTGGCTAGGCGGTGGTCACAGGGTCTATGTCTTCGATCTGTCTCAATACTTCCATGAACACGTATGACACGCTTATTCTGCGTAGCGCATGCTTCCAACTACAGTATCAGTAATTGCCTTCAGTCAAGGACATTAATCTCATTTTAATTCTTTACAGTATTTATCGAGGGGGGACTGGGGACACTAAATTAGGCTAGTACATTTATGACTTCTCATTCTATGAAGCAGCCTCAGAATTGGTTGGAATGCTTTCGGACAGCGTCTAAATCTCAACTATTTCCATAAACTGTAGGCTATTTTTGTAGTTCAGTCTTACCTTAGGACTTTCTTCCATCTCCTCAATGTTTCAATGAAAAGTAACACAGCGGACTTTTCCCGCATTACTTCTCGCTGCTCTGGACTGAGCCAAATTAGACATTACCATGAAAAAGAGCAGCAAAAAAGCCAAACTGCAGCAAGTTGTACAGTCATTAGATGGTCATTAGCAACTTTCAGTACAAGTGTAAAGTTAAGCTTAGCTTGCATCTGTTAAAAAATATGTTAGACAGTTCAAACTGTATGGCTAAAAGTATTTGGACACCCATGCCAATTACTGAGTTCACGTGTTTCAGCCGCACCCATTGCTAACAAGTATATAAAAGCAAGCACATAGCCTTGCAATGTCCATAGAGAGACATTTGTAGTAGCATGGGTTGCACTGAAGAGCTAATAGCTCGTGCCACCTCTGCCACAAGCTCATAAAATTTCTGCCCTGCTAGATTTGCCTCTGTTAACTGTAAGTGCTCTTATTGTGAAATAGAAACATCTAGCAGCAACAAAGCCTCAACCACAAAGCTGTAGACCATACAAACTCAGAGTGGGGCCACTGAGTGCAGAAGGGCATGGCACATTAAAATCACTTATTCTGTGCTGCATCACTCACTGCAGAAAAACTAACTCAGGAAGCAACATTAGCACAATATTCATAGAAAGCTTCATGAAATGAGAATCCATGGCAGAGCAGCTGCACACAAGCCTTAACCCCTTAAAATTCTAAGCTTATTCCATGCTTAGATGTATTATTCAGCAATTACAGGGACTTCGGTTCAAACTTGTTGAGCTGTTCTTAGGCTACAGAAGTGTGTAATACATTTTTGGGCCTGCCAATGGGCTGAGGCCAATTAAAAGGTTAAGTCACTGTGCGAAATGCCAAGCGTCGGATGGAGTAGTGTAAAGCACGCTGCCACTAGAGCACTGGAAACGTATTCTCAGGTGTGATGAATCACATTTCACTATCTTGGAGTCTGAGGGATGAATCTGGGTTTGGTAGATGCCAAGAGTGGTGACACCTCTGGTACAGAGGTGACTCAATATCAATTCACATGGCTTTAGAATGGGATGTACACTGATCAGGGATAATGTTATGACCACCTCCTTGATTCTACACACTGTCCATTTTATCATCTCCACTTATTATATAAGTGCACTTTGTAGTTCTACAGTTACAGACTGTAGTCCATCTGTTTCTCTGATACTTTGTTAGCCCCCTTTTACCCTGTTCATCAGTGGTCAGGACCCCCATGGGCCCGCCCAGAGCGAGTACTATTTGGGTGGTGGATCATTCTCAGCACTGCAGTAACACTGACATAGTGATAGTGTGTTAGTGTGTGTTGTGCTGGTACAAGTAGATCAGACACAGCAGTGCTGCTGGAGTTTTTTAACACTGTGTCCACTCACTGTCCACTCTATTACACCCTCCGACCTTGTCAATCCACCTTGTAGATGTAAAGGCAGAGACAATAGCTCATCTGCTGCTGCACAGTTTGTGTTGGTCATCCTCTAGTCCTTCATCAGTGGTCACAGGACGCTGCCCACATGATGCTGTTGCCTGGATATTTTTGGTTGGTGGACTATTCTCAGTCCAGCAGTGACACTGACGTGCTTAATAACAGCAGCACCGCTGTGTCTGATCTACTCATATCAGCACAACACACATTAACACACCACCAACATGTCAGTGTTACTGTAGTGCTGAGAAAGATCCATCACCCAAATAGTACCTGCTCTGTGAGGGTCCATGGGGGTCCTGACCACTGAAGAACAAGGGGCTAACAAAGTATTCAGAGAAACAGATGGACTACAGTCTGTAATTGTAGAAAGTAGACAGTGCACCTATAGAGTTAGTGGAGCTGGTAAAATAGCCAATGAGCCTATAAAAAATGATAATGGTCATAATGTTATGCCTGATCAGCATTTATTATATAAATGTGACGGTCAAGTGTCCACATACTTTTGGCCACACCGTGTATTCTCAGACGAACTGTTCATCAAGTGGGGAAAATGAGGATGGCATTCTGGGAAGTGGAGTCCAAGACCACTTTCAAGTTGAAATACAAAAACTAGACTTCATTTCCCACTAATTCCAATGTTGAGAGTATTTTGAGAATTAGTCATAATAGTGTGAAGGTTTTAAGTTACCTCACATATTAACGCCTGATATATGGCCATTGATTTTTATTATTTATTTTTAATTTTTTTCAATTATAATTGATTTAATAATTACTTTATTAAATAACTTTATTTAAAGCTAGATAGCAGCCTAATATTAAGGGGGACAATTTGACATTTTAGTATGGGGTACATGCTCCTCCTGTCCAACACAAGGAATCAACATCGATGCTTTCAATCCTTGTTCATACAGAAATGCCATACACTGCAAGCAAAGTCAATAATCAAGAGAGGCAGATCATCTGCTATATCTGCTATTATAGCCAACTGCATATTTGTTGGCAGGGTCTTACTTGAAGAAGCTGTTACCTTCTTCCTAGCAGTATTTCGTGTGCAGACTACCAAGAAGTAGCATGGTCATGCCTTTAGCAGTATTCACAAATTGCTTGTTATTGCTACCTACTCTGAGCACACAAGCTTGTTTACATCACTACTGATTACCTTATACATAAGGAACAGATGTAGCCAAAATAAAGATATGCTTTTTTTTCCCTTCAATCTTAGCCATATCAGATTCCACTTGCCAGTTAGGTATCGTCCTATTACACAATGCTAAGCTGGGAGTAAAGGTCCAATCTCACAGGTCCAAATGTGATCTTATAACAAGATTTAAGCTTGTTAAACGTTTGGTGTTAACATCGGTGGTACAATCAATAACGCAAGCAACACAAGCTCTCTAATATATTGCTGTCAGTTGCAAATGGATTTGACGCATATCTATGAGCCTATATTTGCAGTTTTTGGGGCACTTTTCAACCAGGCTAACTTACATCCCTGCTGGAAAAACAAATAGTTTAGACATTAATTCAAGGCCAGTCTAAGCTGATTTATGTTGCTTTATGCTGGCCTGGTGCTGGTTTAGCTGATCACCCAGCATAGCCCTTTTGGTTAAACACCAAGCGCCTGAAACACATATGTTGGTTTTAGTGGTGATCAGAGTAATAGCTTCCAATGCTGAAGACCAACATACCAGCATCCAAAACACAACACATGCTGGTCTTGATAGTGGCCAGCCATGCTGGACTTTGCTGTTATTTCTAGCAGAGATTGCACCCGTAGGCCAGGAACAATCTGTTTGTCTGTTGGACAACTTTAATGAGTGCACCATCTCCCCATACTTTGAGCTTTGCCATCACAAGGCACTGGATTGGTTTAGAAATTTCACACTCAGTTTGTTTCCACCCTAATAAATCTGAGCTCCCATCCATATTTAGCCCAGACTTTCTCATGGCTGTCCACAGATATTGTGTTATGAGATCATGCGTGGCCCTGAAAAACAAGGTGAGGGCCAGCATGTGCTTCTTGCTCCTGCTGGGCGGCTCAGTGTGCTTGGAGGGGAATGCTAACTGGCAGTTCTGCCAGAAAGACTCAGGAGGCAAAAGTGAAAGACTGTATTTTTTATATCTTCAGTGGAATTTTAAAAGTTGAAAGATGACAATTCAGTAGAAATGAAAGTCCTAGGGCCAGGTGTTGGAGCACCGAGACCCTTGCTGATCCTGCTGGATAGAGATGGCCTACCCCTGGACAGTCAGACAGGGGCCCACCTGGTGGTGGTGAGGAAAAAAAAGGGGAACCCCAAAACATAGGTACCTCAAAGCAGCAGATACATATGTTGAGCCAGGTGTAAGCCTTAAAAATGCTTTAAAAATGTTTCATATTTAATTTCGCTGTTACGTTTTCCCTTCCCTCTTTTCCACCTTGGCTATTTCCCGCTTTGTTCTGCTCCGCCCACTTATCCAGCTAAACAATAATGATTGCAACCTTGAATCCTGCCTCGGCATAAACACGAGACATTGTTTGATAGGGATAATCAGTCCAGTTAATTATTTATTTAGGCAATGTGTGTGTGTGTGTGGGTGTGCGTGTGTGTGTGTGTGTATGTGTGCGTGTGTGTGTGTGTTTGTATGGGCAGGAGTGTTGCTCCATGCACCCTCTCATCAAGATGATTAGCGTTGAAGATTACTTTAATTAAAGCAATGCCGTGGCTCACAGGAGATTTCATTAGCCTGGAGCCTGCCATCAGCGGCTCCTTCTGTCTGCCTGCCTCCTGGAGAGGACAACGAGGAACGCCGGCCCGGCTGAAACATGGTCCCTTAATGCCACGCTTAATATTACCAGTGAGAACACTCCACCTCCCCAAACAAACTTCTGACGACATGCTCAGATGTTAAATCCTGTCATAATAGCCAGACTACAATGACGTTTAATCTTCTCCAATTACTTCAACACCATACAGAAGCAAATGACCACCACTTTAAAAGTGTCCAAACCAAACATATTTCCATTTGGACTCACTTGGAACAGACCTTTGACATTTGAATGTCTGTTATTTTATATTTGGTGGAAATGAGATCCTGAAAAGTTAGTAATTGACTAAAGTGTAAAACAGAGAGAGACTGGATTGTAGGCCAAAGTTAACCCATAGGGATGTTTGATACAGTCTAACCCCCCCCCCCCCAAGCCCCCCCACCCCCCCCAGTAAGAGAACAAGCAAAACTGTATATTATATATATATATATATATATATATATATATATATATATATATATATATATATATATATATATAAAACTTCTAATCCTTAAAATTAGATTTTTGAAGTATTTTAGTAGAAAATTATATTGTAATTTTATAAATTACATTCATAAAAGCTCAAATTTAAACCAATCTACCTTTTTTATTTGTAACCGTGGTATTTTTAGGAAAGATTTTAAACATAAGTATTTAAAAATTGGGTGAAAAGTTTGTGGTACATGCACCTCCTGTCCTACGCGAGGGATCTACATCATGTGCACAGAGATTTCACCTGTACAGCCGAATGCACCCAATCAAATTACATGTTTTACTGATATGGCATTTTCCCCCAATATGTTAAATAATCCCTTTATTGTCATTGGACAAGTACTTCATTACAAGCTACCTAAATCAAAAGGAGAAATGCTAAATAAAGTAAAATAAATTAAAATAGAGATAAACAACATGATTACAGAGGGAAAAAAATATGCAAGGAGCAAAAATATGCTTAGGTCCACATGGACACCCCGTGGCATGAGTGTGTGTAAGTTCTGGAGTGAGGGGTAGTAGAATAGTTCAGGATAGAGCACCATGGCTGGAATACTGTACAAAACTGACATGCGCAGTCTGTAAAAGGTGACCACCATCAGTCAGGTAGTGTAGCAGCTTCACATTCGATCTAATTCAGTGTGAATTGAACAATATGCAAAAGTATACTGTACCATACCAGAGTATGCAATAGTATACTGTAATATATTCTCTTCTATGCTATATTATGCATATTATACTTAATATACTACATTATTGTATACATAATATTCAACGAGGACTGTGCAATATTGACAGGTATGTCTATTTTAGTTTACATACAGTTAGTGAAAAAGTGCTTAGAGCCTCCGTTGGTCAGTGGAGTTTATAGTGGTGTAATAATATGAACAGTAGCTGTGCATTAAAATGTGCAGAAGTGTGTTCCTTGTACACAATGTCCACTTTCAGGAAACCATGTGATTTGACCAGGGTGCCCAAACTTTTACATTGCTTTGTTGCATACATTGGCCATTGTCCCACCACAAGCCTCCCAAGACAAAAAGGTTGTGAACGGAGGTACAGTTTTATAAATAAGAGTACGTCTTAGAGTCTTGCTAATGCAAATGTATTGAGCAAGCCTAAAGAACCAGACATCTCTGGTGGACTGCATTTGGAGCGAGCTGTAAAATTCTCACCGAACTCTTCCTTTAATCAGCTTTCACTGCCTAAGGTTGCTGAATCTAAAGAGAAAGGGACTTTTAAACAGCACAAAAGCTGGCGGGTGGGTGTTCGCCTGAAGTGTGGTTATATTTGAATGAGCGCTAATGGGTAGAGTGTCAGATACGGAATCCAATAGAGCTCTTTAAAGAGGAATTCCATCAGAGGATAATGCGGATGCCGGTTTGCCGTCAAACGCTGTCAGCCCTTCCAGCTATCTTCCGTACACGACGCGCTTGGTTTTTTAACGACAGCGTTTAAAAGCCTCCTTCCTATTTTTTTTCCCACAAAGCAATGAGAGAACGGTCATAAATATTAAGGTCCTGCTAAAGCTCGAATGGCCTCTGGGTGTTCTTGTCCGCAGTCAATCACAACGTGTCATCGCGGCTCCCCCAAGGAACTTTGGCGAGGATGTCGCTTCTCCGGTCCTTTTCTTCCAGACTGCATTTTTCATACAAGTGGGGGATTCGCTGCAGCATTCCAGTCATGTTTCTTTCAGTGCACCTCCTTGATGTGTGACATTTTCTACTCTCTCTTTGGAGTAGTTACGCCACCGAGATGTTCAAACGGATGAACTAATCGAGCAGTGAGGGAAGGCTTTCAAATGGCGACGCCTAAATGTCATCACTGTCCTCTCCCATTTCTCGCCAATTGCGTGTCGTTGTCGCATCACGGAAATGCTGTTATCCTTCTTGCTACCCTTTCCTTTTTTTCCCATGCTTGTGTTCTGTGTCTATGATGAATCTGGGTGCCTGGAACAGAGTGGGTGTCGTAAAAATAACTTTATGCCCCCGTCAGGAAACATATGAAAGTGTTGAAATTACATGAGCAGAGGAGTCATATATCTGTCAGAGCTGTTCACTTGTCTGTGTGATGTTTTGCTAATTGCACACGGCGTAATCAGGGCAGGCTCTTGCATTATTATGATTGAGAATGTTCGCAGCACAATGGATTGGGGGCTGGGTGTCGGGAAGCACCACGAAATGCAGAGAGAGCACGTCTTCGAAGATCACAGAGAGGGGAATGTAAAACGGCTCCACTCATGTATTCTTCACAACATGATGAAGCACATCAATCTCCTTTAAGAAATGCCTTAGAAGCCAAGAAACATGACTGTCTCTAATTTTTCTTCAGAATTTTTTGTTCTATGGATGCTCAGAAATGGCACCGAAATTTTGGAAATTGCTATCTAAAAGCAGGAGCATCACTAGAGATTCATGAATATGGAGGCTAAGCCTTTACTAAGTCTTTACAGTCTGGGCTCATGCTCCCCCAAAAGAATGCTTTACCTTCCTTTAGAGTAGCAATAAGAGGGAAAACTATAACAATGGCTAATTGGTCAAGTTGGCACACAGAAGATCTGTTTCTTTACAGTGTGTTCAGTACAGATATTTTACAACTTAAATACTACATCTGTCCACCTGCACTGACCAGTGATCAGTGATCATTATCATATAATTGGCTTACAAGGTGTGAGGGCTGATATTACTGGCTTATAGCTCAAAAGGTCAGCAGAGGAATGCAGTCTCCTATTGTTATGTGATGTAATGAAGAATTAACGCAAACCATTGTTGGTGATTTGAACTAATGGTGTACATTCATTTGGGGGAGACTACATAATATTTAGTCCCCTTAAAACTGGCCTAGCACCCCTGACCAAAAGACCACTATGCAACATTACCATAGTTATGCTAATAAGCAACACAATAGTAATGTTTAATGGTTAATCATCATTCAAGTTTAAAGAAATACGTAAATAAATAATTATGTTGATTCTGAATCATTACAAGTAAAAAAAACCAAAAAAACAAGGTCCAGCTTTTGCTGAATGCTCAAGAGAATCAGCCGCTATGCAATAACAAACCAGCGAGTGCATAAAATAATGCCTACTAAATTTACCATGCAAAGTTTTCCCACAAATGAACTCCCAGCGGTATTCACTCAGAGCTCAGCCCTCAAGAACAGAGCGTGATTATATTTAACGACTGAAAAGTTGCTTGGCGGAAGGCAAAGAGAGGCAAGGAGGAAAGTCAGCGTTGGTTTCTCCTTCAGCGGTCGCGTATGCGGCTGTTGTTGCGGCTGTGTTGCCTTTTTTTTTATGTGCTATTGCCTGTTCTCCTTAACTCCGTTGAACCCGGATTGTGGAGCAGCAGGGGAGCAAAAAGGGGGAAATAATTGATACTCTGCTCTGTTCTGCTCTGGATGCTGGTAACTCTAGCTTTACCACTAAATGAGAAGAGATCGATGCATCTGTGGACGATTTTGACGATCCCAAATGAGAAAGCGGCTTTTGTTGTTTGTGTTGTCTGCACTAGAAGCTGTACGTTTTTGTGCTTCCTTCACGAGAATGGTTCACTCCAGTGTCACCGCAACCCTGTATGAGCTAGTTAGAGAGAAAATTGTGGGACTTTAAAGGCACTACATGTCTGGAACGACTGAACTTAAAAAAGCAGCTACGCCTGTGTGAAGCTAACAGCGCAGTTAACATGAGTGTCTAGACCATCTAACTTTAAAATGACACTTTGAGAAAGGGTGAATATCAGTATTAACACATTTAGCTTGTTATCCGTCACCAGGATACCACCTCCTAGCTAATACTAGGAGCATGAGTTGAGATTTTGTTGGCAGCTAATTTGTAAATGGTCCATAATGCTTTTTCATACTGATTTGATAATTTCATCTGTTTTCATTTGTCATTTGATGTCTTTTCTTCCACCTTCAGCTGATCAGAAAAAGGCATTGTTTGTCCAGTAGTGTCCTGAGTAATTATAAGTAGTGTCCTCCTAACAATCGACCATATTGCAGTTTTTTTTTTATTGTAACAGTTAAATTGGTGCCCTGTCAAAAATGTAAAATGTTCCCATCACTACATCTGTTGTAAACCTGTTTTGCCTATTCAGTGTTGCCATATAGTTCCAGGAGTTACATTTTCTGACTTAAAGACTCGACAAACTATACAGATGATATATCTTGAAGGTGGAAGGACCTTTCTGAAAAACTACAAGTGCTTTGTGGTTTTTTGCCTATAAATGGCTAATGGAAGCCAGAGAGCTAACACTGCTGCTAAGAAGCTGTGTATCACATCTTTATTAGCCTCCAAGTGATTGTTTTACATTTTTGCATGATGAAATATAGTAACAGAACACAGATAGAAAAACACAAAAAGATATAAAATCATGAATTCTTTCAAACAGATTATGGTCAGGAATGCAGTGCTGCGCTATGGGGAATTACATATCATAAAACAGAACATAACCTAAAAGGGGAAAGTTTATGAGCAAACTTTAAGCTTAAGAAATTTAAGATGTTGCCAAGCTGTGGAATCTAAGGTGGTTGCTAATCCCAGGTATCCCAGGTAGCTGCTAAAGTATTGCTAGGCTATTGCTCTGTTATCCCAGGTGGTTGCTAGGTTGTAGCTAGACCATTGTTATGGAATTCTAGGCAGTTCCAAAGATGTCGCTGGGCCACTGACGTAGTATCCCAGGTGGTAGATAAGGTGTTGCTTGGCCGTTTCTATGTTATCCTTGATACTTATGAAGGTTGCAGGGCTATTGCTGTGATATCCCATGTGTTTGATAATATATATATATATATATATATATATATATATATATATATATATGTACACAACCCCAATTTCAATTAAGTTGGGGCGTTGTGTAAAACATAAACAAAAACAAAATACCATGATTTGTAATCCTTTTCAATCTATATTCAATTGAATACACTACAAAGTCAAGCTATTTAATGTTCACATGGATACATTTGATTGATTTTTGCAAATATATTTGCCAGTCTAGTACCCACACTCTTTTACTACGAAGCCATGCTGTTGTAACACGTGCAGAATGTGGCTTGGCATTGTCTTGCTGGAATAAGCAGGGACGTCCCTGAAAAAGACGTTGCTTGGATGGCAGCAGATGTTGCTCCAAAACCTGTATGTACCTTTCAGACCCCATACCACATTACACACCCCCATACCATCAGAGATGCTGGCTTTTGAACTTTGTGCTGATAACAATCCTTTTCCTCCTTCCCTCAGAGGACACAATGTCCATGATTTCCAAAAACAATTTAAAATCTGGACTCGTCAGACCACAGGACACTTTTCCACTTTGCATCAGTCCAAGTGTTTCTGGGTGTTGTTGATATGTGGCTTTCGCTTTGCATGGCAGAGTTTTAACTTGAACTTGCAGATGGAGCGATGAACTGTGTTCACTGACAGTGATTTTCTGAAGTGTTCCTGAGCCCATGTGGTAATATCTGTTACAGAATGATGTCGGTTTTTAATGCAGTGCCACCTGAGGGATCGAAGGTCACGGGCATTCAATGTTGGTTTTCTGCCTTGCCGCTTACTTGCAGAGATTTCTCCACATTCTCTGAATCTTTTGATGATATTATGGACTGTAGATGATGAAATCCCTAAATTCCTTGCAATTGCATATTGAGAAACGTTGTTCTTAAACTGTTGGACTATTTGCTCACGCAGTTGTTCACAAGGTGGTGAACCTCGCCCCGTCCTTGCTTATGAACAACTGAGCCTTTCAGGGATGCTCCCTTTATACCCAATCATGACACTCACCTGTTACCAATTAACCTGTTCACCTGTGGAATGTTCCAAACAGGTGTTTTTTCAGCATTCCTCAACTTTCCCAGTCTTTTGCTGCCCCTGTCCCAACTTCTTTGGAATGTGTTGCAGGCATCAAATTCAAAATGAGTGAATATTTGGAAAAAAAAACAATAAAGTTTATCAGTTTGAATGTTAAATATCTTGTCTTTGTAGTGTATTCAATTGAATATAGGTTGAAAAGGATTTGCAGATCATTGTATTCTGTTTGTATTGTATTTTTGTTTTACACAACGTCCCAACTTCATTGGAATTGGGGTTGTGTATATATATATATATATCTGCTAGTATGTTTGAGTCTGTATGTAATGCCTATAATATCTGGTCGAACACTGTATGAAAACTATATGTACAATTGGCCCCAAAGGCACAAGTGTAGTATTCCCATATAGGCTGTACAATTCTGCTACGCTATATAGTTCAGTATGCTGGGATGCCTCTTTAAGCTGGCCTGAGCTATTGAAACACCTCTGGTGTCTATGCTTTTCATAGCAAGAGCTGAAAGATTTCTCTTATGCTGTGTTTCTCTTTCTCCCTGGGCTGTCATTTGCTCTTGTTCTCTCTCTCTGGACAGTCCACATGACCAGATGGCTTGGCAGCAGTGGCTCCTCGGAGTGCTGCTCATCTCTCAGTGGTCTATGGAGAGAGATAGAGTGATGGGGACAGAGGCCGACAGTGAGAGAAGCAGCGAAAGAGGTAGTAAGTGAACGAATCTGCGATAGCCAATAAAGGACAACAGCAGCTGCACTAAAATTAGACGTACACAAAGCACATGGCGAGCTGTTCCTGGCAGACGCCACCTACAGAGCGCCAAGCTTTCCTAACGGTGCCCATGGAAGTCTTTTCATCACCTACACCAAATGTCCAAAGCAACAGTCCCTTGGAGGAAGCAACTCCATTAAAACGTGACAAAACAAGAAAACATTAAAGTTGCCATGCGTGGCTTGTGTGAAATGTGACGCTCGTCCACTGAGGCAGCAGATCAGATGCTGTATTGGAGTCAGAGTTAATTATTCACCAAGTTGCAGAAAGTTCTATCACTAGAGGTGTAATTTATCACATCAGAGGTTCATGGGGCGAGTCTGAGAATTAGGCCAAGTTCCTACAAAAGGCAGGCACTGACTGATGAATACCTGTGTTAAAGTACAGTTTAAACTGATTTATCTGATGGTCGTTAGAGAACTTAGCACTGTGACTAACATAACTAGCAAGCTGTAATATTATTAATATGGAGGGGTTTGTTTGGTCTCCGGTTGGTGGGAGTCTGTTTCAGGTCACATAGAATTGTATCAGGCTATAGTTGGGTTGGAACAGAATTTGGTCAAGGACCAAAGTTCCAAGCCCCATTAAAGCTCTACTTTGGGGGATACACCCTTTACAAAGATGGTGCATCAAGGGTTCTTTGGTAAAGAAAATGGTTCTATATAGAACCATGAACACTCAAAGAACCCTTTGTATGTTTAAAGGGTTATTTGCCCCTTAAAATGGTACCTCAGACTGATGGAGAATGTGCTGTAGATGGTTCAGTATAGAACCTTTTTTGAAAACGGTTTTAAATAGGACCCGAAAGGTTTCTTCTGTTGCCATGATGTCCACAATAGATGAAATATAGAAGAAAAATATTCTATATAGAACCATCTACAGCACATTTATGCACATTTTCTATCAATCTGAAGACACCATCATGCAACGAACCCTTTAACTATGCTAAGTGTGAGTGTTCATGGTTCTATGTAGAACCATTTGCTTTACTAAAGAGCTCATCTTTTTAAGAGTGTACATTGGACATGCATTAACCCATTTTGACCATAAATCTGCATATTCTACAGGTTCCTTAGATGAAATATATAACATTTTTTCTTCAGTACCATTCATGGAATATATTTTGATGGAAATGTATACAATTTATAATATCTAGAATTGAATTTGATCTTCATCTGCATAGGTAAGCAAGAGACTCAACATATATAAAGGTGTTTGTTGTGATTAAAAAGCTCCACAGGTGCCAGTTAAATGCCTGTCCACTGAGTTTTGAATCCCGTGTGCAGATTTCCTTCATGTAGCAGCATTATTTCACGACTCATTCTTCCTTCTGTAAGTTTCTCCAGTGACTCTTCCCTCAGTGAGACAATCTCTGGAGAAAGAAAAGCTGTTGATAACTATTTCGCATTTCATTCGCAAGTGACGTATATTAGCTATTAGCAGTAGTACGCCGCCGATGCTAGTGCAGAGAGTGGTGGGGGTAGCAGACATGAAAGAGGGGGAGGAGTGAGACTGCAGATGAAAGATACACAGGCATCTGTCATGTCCAAGGCTGCTTGTTTCCTAGTCACTTTGATGTACTAGATAAAGCCATATAAAATATTAATTTCAGTCACTGAATACATGATAGGCAAAATCAGCAAATGTTTTACAGACATATTCTCTCTCCGTCTCTTTCCTGCATGTGATGGATCCCGCTCATTGTCAGGCCTAAAAGTGCCATTAATAACAAATTAAATTGACATGGGTGGGAAAAAAGAATGAGATAATTGGAACAGGCTAGAGGTCGTTGCATGTGTGTATGCACATATGTTGGAAATGGAAAACATTATGAAAGGGAAAGTTGTTTTTGTCAGTTTTTGTACACAACAGTTAATGATTCCAGTCCTAACATTTCATGGTGTCCTTGCATTTGTTTGATATGTAAAGAATGTGATCTAACAAAGCAGAACTTTTGTAGATTTTTACATAGTTTGCCTCCTTGAGTAAACAAACACATTATTAATCCTCTGTTGCATGGTGTTGCCATATGGCAACTATTACTTTATCTTAATTTTACTAAAAAGCAGTGATATAAAATCGATGTCTTCTGATTTAATCATAGAAAAAGGGTCTTTTACTTTGAAAGGATAAATACCTTATGACATCATATGACCAGGAATTTTTGTTATGATGTTGTTATTAACATACATTCCAAATACCAATTGAAATTGTATTCATTTCCAATAATTGTAAATATTGGGTCATACATTTCACTAAGTAGAAGTTGGATTTGTTGGTCTTGTTTTCAGTCAAAGGATAAAATAATGTTTTTAGAGAAAAACATCGAGAAAAACATTTGATCGTGCCTTTTTGTAATGCTGGGGAGCGAAGATGAGGTAGACGCATATGCGAAGAGAAGCGAGATTTATTAGGGGCAAATCCAGATTCAGGGTCAAAACGGTCCAGGGTCAGAGAGCCAACATGGATAGATCGTGGAACAGACATGAAGAAAGAAACACAAACTAAACACATAACGGAAGTCAGAAGAACAAACACCTATCGGTACAATACACTACAAAGAATACACTACAAAGACCAGCAAACTAAAAGGGGAAAACACAGGACTTAAGTATAAGGAATAATGAGGATTAACAAGACAAGGGCGGAGTCTAGAAACAAAACAAGGAAGCACATGGACAAGACCAAAAGGTAAACACAAGCACATGGATGACTGGGAGGGGCCAATTGTGACACTTTGTTTTAGATTTCATGTTGCGATGGTACGATTGCACATTGTTGCCAAATGGTAACAATTTACCAAGTAATCCACAAAATGTTTAAAACTGATTTTTCAAAACTGTCCATTATTTAAGCCATTTCAAATAGCAAATAAGACATCCATGCAATAGAGGGTTAAGCCAGATTTCAGTTTCCTTTTTTTAGATATGCTCATAAACTCATTAATAAACCAATTAACTTGCTGAAGAGCTTGTGCTTTGTGTGCTCACATTGAAAAAAACAACAGTGCATCAATGAATGAAGCCTCATATATTTTTCATACAGTGATAAATGCAGTGAACAGCACTGCACACGACTTGACACAGTGATACTCTGCTAAAAATGAGAGGTCAGCATAATTCAAAATTATATGGTAACTGGTACCATGGCTTTTCTTGAGTTAAATCAACTTGAGGGCACATGTTCACCCAACTCAAACTTCTCTCAAAAGTTCTCTAAATATATTTAGTTCTGTTTCTTAGTTAGGAATAAATGCATTTTTTAACCCTTGTATGGTGTTGGGGTCTGAGAGACCCATTTTCAATATCTACTAAAAAGAAAAAAATATGTGATTTAATATTATTTCAACCTCAGATTTTTGTCCTTTGATCATTTTCTGTGAAGAACATGTAAAATAACCTATTTTCAGCGTCTTCACACTGTTCACCCCCCACACATTTATATTACACATGTGGTGCTGGGCTCTGAACTCCAGGAATAAAAGTGTGGAGGTGCTGTGCCCTTCAATCTGTTCTCCTCCTACATGGCCTGCTGTTAGAGTGTGTGTGTGTGTGTGTGTGTGTGAGGGTGGACAACATGGACAGGCTGCTGACTGTCTACAGCTGCTAAAGTAGAACCCTGCACTGGACACTTGTGATATTTTGAACATCTGGTATTTTTACATGAATTGCTATGGCTGTATTGATTTAATAAAGCAATAATGCGGTGGGTCCACCAGACCACTGAGTAGCAAACACATCAACACCACACAAGGGTCACATTTTTCCATCACTAACTAGGACTCTTTCTATTACACAATCCCACTAGACATTTTTCCTCTTGGGAAAACTTATGGATGGCTGTGGCATTGTTAGAGTTCAAACTCACAATCATTTGTTGGGAGATTTACCACAAGCATCTGCTCTATTCCGCCTTGTTACAGGGTGATGGCTTAGGAAAACATGTATCTTCATTTTTACCAGTTTTTATTTTTCTACAGCATTTGAGCTCAACAGCTGCTCTTTAGATTATAAGAAAATTTTATGAAGAACAGACCAACAGAAAAATCTATTCATATTAACTTACGTTGGCTGTGTTTACTTTCAACTATTTTTGCCAATCTGATTGAACACATTCTGATTACAAATTAAGACTGAGGGGTTTATGTTCACTCTGTTTAACAATCTGATGGATAAATCTCCATTTACTTTCTCACTACCATTAATCCGATCCAAAATGATGCGCATATGCATGAAGAGCCACTTAGTGTGGATGTGGACATTACCATGACAGCAAACATCACGGGAGTCCAATCAGAGTGAGATGAGCAGCAGTGAGCAGTGCTTGTGTTTTTAATTGCTTTAAAATGATGTCAGACTCAGGAAAATGTCCTTCACCTGTCCTTATTAAAGAAGGCCAAGAGTAAAACATCATGTTCTGAGACACATAAGCTGGACGCCCATCCCACCACCATCTTTTAAAGATCAGAGCATAAACTTTGGCTCCTCTGTGTTGAACATAATAAACTTTCACAATGACGTGACGCACATGATCAGAACATACTTAAACTTTCTGATAGGGAATGTCATCAGATACAGATGTTTATACTGATATTATTCTTCTGTTTAATGGTTTATTTACAGGATTACCCACCTCATTCAATTGGGTAGAAATTATATTACAAATGGCCTCAATCAGACTAGACTATTCCAATTGAAGTATATCCATAGATATACTCTATTTGGATTGAGCTAGTTGGATTATTAAATGATTATTAGGCTGCATGTAAATGTGGCTATTGAAAGTATAGATGGTTTTTGCCTTCTTCTGTAAACATAATATTTTGGAGATACTTGTTTTTCAGTAGATAGTGACAATATACATATCCACAAATGTGCCTATACATCATACACGATGACTGTCCTACACTGTTGTGTTTCATTTCTTTGTATGGAAAGCAGCAGTCAATCCTTAAAGTTTCTAATGCTGCTACCATCCGTCCTTTGAAGCGTTCCTTTCACCTTGCTGGCTTAATTACTCAGATGGGATAGATCATTTACAGAGCAATCAGAAGGGAAGGATCTGCGTTTCTCTTGAGCCAGATCACCCCGAGGAGGTGTCACATGGCCACAGCACATTACCTTCCCCAAATGAAAAATAAATAAATAAATAAATAGAGCAAGACAACAAAATGTAATTAACAGCTCTGATTAATGTTGTCTAGGTGCATCCAAAGATCAAGGGTGCCTTCGAGCTTATTGTGTTAGTATTCCTGACAGAGGAACACAAAGCAACAAAGCACCTTTCCAAATAAACAGGCCTTCTAATAACCATTAGAAGCTGAAATGCATTGCTTTTATTGTGCTATACTATTTGAATGTAGTTGTGTAATTGCATAGCAATTGCAACATAATTAATTACATTTGCATTCTGTATGATTCCATTTGAGGCTGTGCTCCTGATGCTTTTCAAGCTGGTTTAATGTCAAGAAATGACAAATATTAAATTCAAATCATAGATATGAATTTATGAACAGAAATATGCTGCTTACACACTTTTTGTCCTGACACTGACGTGGCATTGATTGAAAGTTTAGAACTTTTATCAGTCCAATATTATTAACATTAAGCTACCTGTTGGAAAACAGAATATAAATAGAAAACGCAAATGTTTAAGTGAGGGTAAATAAGCTGTAGTGAAGTTGATGGCATGACAAGGTGGCAGATTAATAATGACATTGTTCCAGATGAACATCATACAGCAGAAAATTCAGTCAGCTTCTAAGATCGAACTGTGGAAAAATATCCTTATTTATTTATTTATTTATTTTATTGCTAATGCATTGTTTATTTAAAAAACATCTATTTTTGCCTTTATATTGAGCATTTAATATAATCTATACACCAGGGCCATATGGCTTCTATAACTCCTTTTCATTCTATGAAGAAATCATTTGTGGGCAAAACTTTCAATCACAGTGGCGGCAAAGACAGATACATGTACAGCATGTAAAGCATGATGTGTGAAGCAGAGGTAGCCTTTCACTCAGGCACATCAGTGTTAAATAAAAAATAGTTGGACTTAAACTAATTAGCCTAAGTGGAAAACAGAATGTCCTACAAAAGGGTTGAACATTTCAGTGGTGTTAAGTACAGTGTAATAAAGCTAATGCCATAGTGAGGCAGCGGTTCAACAATGTGTGTTCACATGCACTCAATAATCCAATCATAATCTGATTTCTGCAGTTATCTGATTATTCAAATTGTCATGTAAACGGCATACTCTGATTCTGATTGAAGTAAACTCTAGAAATCAAGAAATTCTATTAAGAGAGTTGAATTTTAGCATAGTAATGAGAATTTTCAGTGAATCTAAACTTTTATTCTGATTTCTTACAGATTTCTCAGTCTCAGTCAGATGAGAAGGCCTGACTCGCAGCTCTAATTCATCAAAAAAGGTGTTCTATCGGGTTGAGGTCAAGAGTCTGTGCAGCCCAGTCAAGTCCTTCCACAACAAACTCGCTCACCCATGTCTTCATGGACCTTGCTTTGTGCACTGGTGCGCAGTCACATTGGAATAGAAAGGGGCCATCCCAAGTTGGGAGCATGAAATTGTCCAAAATCTCTTGGTCTGGTGAAGCATTAAGAGTTCCTTTCGCTGGAACTAAGGGACCGAGCCCAACTCCTGAAAAACAACCCCACACTATAAACCCCCCTCCACCAAACTTTACACT